>NW_024581108.1:2876675-3306523 GCF_017639235.1 Corvus kubaryi | reverse complement strand
GGCCTCTGCCTTCCTTAGCAGACACCTGTCTTTCAAAACCGAGACAGTCAGACAGTAAACTCTCATTTTTCATTGAAGCAACAGAGCTGTTCTCTTTCATTTGTCCTGAGAACTTGATCATGAAGATTGTCTTGTCATGGCCATATAAATGCATTCTCCTACATCCCTTGTCTGCTGTCAGTTTACTTTTACTTAACAAGTTTGCCACCAGCTACTGCTTGCAATGTAAACCCTGGTAATCACAAAAACAGGGAATATATTCTGAAAAAATAAACACATGAACCTCACCACTCTCCCCCCAAAAAACAAAATAAAAACCCAAAAAACCAAAACACCACATACGCAAAAAACCTCAGGTAATAAATATATTGGTATTTAACCTTCATTTATCCCTTGCCACACTGTATAACTTAAAGCTGAGGCCATTCTTTCCTAGGACCCCACAATTGTGTTTCTCTCTGTTGACCCTATGTAAGGACATTATCCCATGCATACAGCTTGTAGCTGCAAGCCACAGACCTCAATAATATCCACCTTGATTCTATGGAGGACAACATTAACTGTTATTTGTTTCAAAAATACTCCTTTCTTGATCTTTAACTGTGATTTTACTACCTAAATTTTAAAACCACATGTGTGGAAATAAGAAGTTGGAAGAAATGGGCCTGTTTCAACCCCAGACTTCAGACTTTGTTTCTCTGAAGATGGGCTTGCTTTGTCATTTATGAGTTCCAATAGTGTCAGTCCCTTTAACTGAAAGCCTGCTGGTTTTTCCAAAGCACCTCCAGTTCCTGTGCATAATTTTATAAATGTCTTTTATTAGTTCTTAAATTCCATTTCCACTGTGGATCTTCTTTAGGGACTTTGTTAATTATCTAATTTACCTCAAATTCTGACCCCTGGGTTACTGACAGGAAACCAATTGCCCTTTACCTCTTTTTCTGTTAATTGCATACTTAGAACTGAAAGAATAAAAAGTCATGGTGAAATGAAATTCCACAAAGGTCAACTGTGGGGATGGCTTTTTTCTTCCCATGGCATTTGTCCAAGTTAACTTTGATTAAACCAGAAGATGGATCTGAAGGAACTGGTGGTCCTCGCCAGTGTCTACAGGCACAGGTGATTCCATATTGTCCATATTCTTCATACTGTGCACTTCAGCAATGTTGACAGCCACAATAGCTGTCCAAAACACTGTGGAGGTTTTTTGTTGTTGTTGTTATTTTCAATCAGTCATTTAAGGAAATTATTTTATGACAAGTTATCAGAGATTAAACATTCTTCTAGTATTGAAAAAAACCTGAGTAAACCACTCCTAAAGCAAAATCAATATCCCATGATCCCAGCAGTGAACATGATTAGTTATTTGTTAAAGCAAACAGTTTACAAATAAAGGAGAAAATATATTTGTAAAAATTAATCTTGAGAGACAGGTGAGTACTTCTGAGCAAACCGAAAAGATTTGCAAATAGAAAATGCTATAAAGCACCTGAAAAGTTCTAAATTAATGCATTTACAGTCTCAGTGAATGCAGATATTCAAAGTGTTAACCTATCAAAAAGAAAAAAGGAAAAGGTACTGATGTTTACTTGCTTTTCCACATGGAAGGCAGCATTTAAAGGCTCATTGAAAGCCTTTACAATACACTGAGACAATTTCCTCTGAGTTCAGAGGACCTCAGATGAGCCCTCTGGGGAAGAAACAGAGGGCAGATGAAGTTTACGAAGGATAGTTTTGATTAAAAATTAATCTTCTTGAGGAAATTAAAACACAAAGAATTGAGTGCATTTACATCTATTTTGGCACAGGTTCATGTGAAATGCAGTTAACTACAGTGCCAGAAATTAAATGAATAATGGTAAGAGATTTCAAAATCGAATAGTTTAAAAGAACCTGGTTAAGAAACATCATTGAGGCACCTCCTGTGACGAACACCTGCCAGAGACTCTGACAGGGCACTTCTGAACACTTCAGTTTGGAAATGTTGCCTTTGTGCTGATTAACAAACCTTGGTCTGGGGGAGCAGGTGTGTAATTGTTACCATTTGAGATTTCTGGTTGGGTTTTGTTGAACAAATAACAAAAACTTTCAGGGAATTTGAGTGAATTCAGTTTACAAAGCTCCAATCTTACCAGAGATGCTGTAAGAAGGCCACATAAACATGGAGCTGAGTTTTATTTTGCCATTTTCTTTTTGTTTCATATCACAAGGTGAGGCTCACAGGACATGCACAGCTGTACCAGAACTATTGGCTGGGAGTACTGCCTTTTAATTCCCTTGAGCACATAGGCCTGTTTAGGACTGAGCAAAAACTGCATATTTATATTGCAAGGCTTTAATGTCTTGAGAGTATAATTAAATGGGCAGGCTGAGTGTAAAGGAACTATGCTGCAGGAAGCCAGCATTGCTGGGGAAAGAGGAGACAGAGCACAAATGTACATCAGCAAAAGCCTGTGTCCTTTTGCAACCAAAAGACAAATGCAAGCTTATCTCAATGGCAAGTTCTCAAGACAGTTTTCTTCTAATAGTGGCTTTTCTCTTTTTAGAATTTCAAAGGTTTGAGGAGAAAAGACTGGGTGCATTTATTTTATAGGGAAGGCACTAAAACACATGACTGAGTAGGATACAAATGCTTTTCCTTCCTGCATTACACTGTCTGTTTTCTGAGTAGATGTGAATACAGAAAACTTGAACTAGACAGATATTGCTTGAGTTCTCAGTACCATCCATAAAATCAACACTAACAGCTTTTAATTGCCTCTTTTCTCACAAGAAGCCACTTCACAAATTGAGCAGATGTGGAACAAGGGGATTAGGATTGAATTTCTGCCCTGAGCCACATGGCTCTTTCATGATCCTGAGTTGGTCATTTAAACTGATGTATTCAAAATTACCCAAGGGATTGCAAAGTAAATAAAAAGCTGCAGTTACCTATCTGTAGAAAGTTTCTTCCACTTCTCTGGTGACTGTATAAGCTGTCTAGTATTTCTGAGCTTTCTGTATAGAACTGCAAAATGCTGGACTCCCTGTAAAAACACCTCTCCAGGAGCATCAGAGGCAGCTCCATGAAGGAGGACGAGCAGGAGCCAAAGGTGAGCAGCACCAGCTGTGCCCTTGCCAGCTGGCACCACCTCACAGAGCCTGAGCAGGGAGAACAGGCAGGGGGATGGATACAAGGAACAGCCTGGCACAACTATGGCACAGAGCAGGGCAGCAGACTAAGCTCAAATTGAAAGGAACAGGAGGTGGGAAGCAGGGTAGGCTGCTCAGGGCATTTAAAGCCTGCAGCTGCCCTTGGGGCCATGAGAATACCCAGGTGCATGTGTTTCAGAAGTGAAATGAATTAAGTAATTGCAATCTAGTCCAATTTGCTCTTTATCAACACAAAAGAAAGCTGGCCCAAGTGCTAGGCCGCCCAGGAGACAGCCAGTAACGAGATGACAAGAGCTTGGCTGGAGTGGAGAGAGCTCTGCTGGCAGAGCTGTGGGGAAAGGCTTGTGGAGCACCTGCTCCCAGCATGGCTGGCTCCAGCTGCCACTGCCAGAATCACAGCATTTTTACATGCAGCAGTTTTTCTCCTGAAAGGAATGAAACAATCACATACAATATTTCCAAGGCATGATGTTTCTTTTAAATATTGGAATGCAGCAGAAAGAACCCATCAGAAAATCAAGAAAATGAAACACAGCTACCAAGATACAACTATGACTTTATACACCACTGAAGAGGCAAATTTGCTGCGTGGATATCATCAAAAAGTTTGCTGGGTTTTAAGAAATAACTTCCTTCTGACCGCATACAAGAGCATTTTGATAAGACTGTGCTGTCAGAGGATTTATTACCTTGAAAATATTTAGGTCTGGTAGGTTTGGTGCATGTAAATAAGGATAAAGACAGGTCACTGCATACATGAAACCTTTATTGCTACGTGCTAATCCAGCAAGATGTTGGGTAAAATCATGCTTTTACCTGCAGTACCAATTATTTTCTGAAATACACCACCGAGAAAAAAAATACATGGGAAACACTTTAGGTCTCTCCAATTCTATCTCTGTCTACCAGTATCTACTACAGATCTTGTGCAGTCAAAGTATTATGGTTTATGGAAAAATTAAATTATTTTTCAATGTGAAAGGCAGAAGCAAATGGAATTTTAAAGCCCTTTTTTCTGCAATAATAGCTCTAATTATATGTCCCCATTAAAATTTATCACTGACAAACTTAAGACTAGTTTTTATAAGCTATTCACATTATATTATCTGTCCTTTCCAATACTTGCAATGAATTGTCACAGGCTCAGATTTTGGGTACACAACAGAGCCAAAGTAATATTACCATTAATTACTGTAATTAATGCAGATTATGCAAAACCAGTAAAACTCAATTACCAAAGAAATAATAACCTTTAAACTGAAAATACAACAGCAAATGCAGAAGTTCAGCTCATAATGGCTTAATTGTAGCAGAAGGAATGCTGAGCAGTGTTTAGATTTTGGTTTTACATGCTAAAGCCGCTAATAATAAACTGCATAAAGTTATAGAATGCTAATGTATGAACATAATATAGGAGGTGGTATTACATGAAGCTGCTCATATATAGAAATTTTCCTTGAACCATTTGTTTTATAGGATTTGATACTGTTATTTAAACCAGCTATTTTTAAAAGCACAGTGCATTTCTTACAGAGGAAAATAGGCAGGCTTAATCCCTGTTTGAATGGAAAAACTCCATTCTCCCCTGTTTTAAATCAATAGAGTAGGCTGTTCTTAAAAATTACTAGAGTTTCATAAAGCCCTAGCTTCACACACAACATGCCCAATGTGCCAGTATTTTGAAGTTTTTTGGAGGGGAAACTTGCTTACAATTCTAACCTAAATTCATTACAACCTCGAGCCTCAGTTAAAGGGTCAGGAGTTTGGTTTTTCTAGTACTTGTACTGTTATACAAATACTATAATAAAGATATAAGAATTGAAATGATCTGCAAAATTATGAACCAGATCACAGATTTCATGAAAATCACCTGCTCCTACTGAAGTAAAAGAATTCGGGATATTGTGTCGAGGAATCAGAATTTCACCAGCTGTTGTATTCAGATACAGGACGAGGATTTTCAGCTTCACAGTTTTCAGTTTCAAGGCCATCCCTCCATCTTAGTCTGTAGGAACTTATTATTTTGGTGAATAATAGGGAGTACTGTACTAGGTTATATCAGTTAACCAATTACTTGAGGACATTTGAAAAGTCAGCTCTTGAAGACAAACCATATTTTTACTTCTGAACTATCAGCTGTGAAATAACCAGCTTAGCAGAAAGATATTCTGAATTTCAAGCAGTTCATGGTCTTGAGTGTACGGGTTTATGCAAATGTTATATATCTAATGGAACTGTGGAAGTTCTCATGCATTTCTTTTATGAATCCTCCAGAGCTCTTCAATTCAATTATGTTGTTCAGCAATCTGTTCAAATAGGAATTATGTGTGGTATCAAAAAAGGAAGCAATTCACATGTTTTGCTTTACCTTGCTCTGCTAAGACAGCTTTCTTTGGAATAAATAGCAGGAATGCTTCACACTGAACTTTGGAGATTTCCGTTTTGAAGTTAATCCTTGCCTTGCTGTCAGAAATCTTACATGATTATTTTGTGTAAAATGTGTGAGGTAAAAGGCATTTCTTTGGAGAGGGCACCATTTAAACTCCCTTTGCAATCTATTTTCCCGTTTAACGTGCCATGAGCAATCTGGTCCAGTGGAAGCTGTCTCTGCCCACGGCAGGGGGGCTGGAATCAGATGGTCTTTGAGATTCCTTCCAAATCAAACCATTCTATGATCCTAAAATAATACAGGTGCTTTTCCCTGCAATTCAGGAGATAATGGCTCATATCGGTTGAAAATTCAATTTTCTGTTTAACTGAGAGCAAACACTGTTGTCTTCAAGGATGTGTTAAATGGTGATCACACACTGTAAAATACCAGATAGCCTGAAAAACCTGACAGCTGTGAATATTACAAAATTCTCTGGAGAGTCAGCAGAGGCCAGATAGGATAATGCTGCTGGTAAAATGCCCCTACTCTTTAATGAGTAAAAATATTTAGGTAATGTATATTTTAAAATAAAACATGCTACACATAGGTATATGTATAAATAAGAATTACAGGTGAAAAAAATATTCCCTATTAGCTATGTGCTACTGGGGACAGAGATCCCTACCAGACCTAAGTAATATAGTGATGATATTGACTGTAGACCAGACTTGGAGATATGGTTTGTCAGTAGCTGCCTGGAAGAAAAATCCATCAACTTTATAATTTATTTTTATATGTTAACAAAAAAAAAAGGGAAAAATTAAAGGTTTGATTCTGTGCCTTCTCTGAAAGTTGCATTGCCCCTTCTTGGCCATTTTTCCCTTATATTGACTTCAGAACACCCTATATCAAGCTCTGGAGGTACAGTTTCATGACATTTGGAAATCAATTGGATCACTCATTTCCCTAAATCCAAGAATGCCTGTAAAGTGTCCACAAGATCATTGCCCAAGCCTTCTATTAAATATTTCATGTCATATTGTTGTATTCTAACTGACTCTAAGTGTGATCACAATGCTGATTTTCTTTTGTTGAACAGGGGCTCAAGAAGTTTCACTTTATAATACGAACATTTTTTGTAAACAGCCTGTTCAAAAGATTTTTTTAAAGGATATTCCTTGGTTATTTTATTTGGTTTGTTGGGTGATGGCTTGCTTGCAGTGAGAATCCATCTCATCTGTTGGGATTTTTTTTTTCCTTTGATAAGAGAAGTTAAAAAGGCATGAAAAGAAACCTTGCAACTGGCTCATTTGATAAAATGAAGCAAAATGCAGCCTTAGCACAGTGAGCCCAAACATGGCCAGTAGTAAGTGAAAGTGAAACCAGAGTAAATGCCAAATGAACAGGTGGAGTAAAACTAAAATAAAATGTTTGCTGGTCTGTAATGACAGGTATAACTCCTTGCACCTAACCTGTAAAATTGCTTCCATTTATTCTTCACAGGATTCAATTTCCTTCTTTTCTGGTACTGCATGTTTGAGTTTTGCCTTGCTAGAACTGTAAACAAGTTCTTTTAACTTGAGCTGTAGTCACGGAAGAAAGATGGGGGGAGAAGTCACACTCATGCCAACATTCCTTTGGCCAGCAGGAAAGGCAACTCCATCCATCCCATACAACCTTTAGGCAAAACCCAGCACCCCAAGGCGCCAGCCTGAAGCTGGACTGGTACCAGCTTCTTTACTGCTTTTCACCAAGCTGCCCACCTGCACTTTAATATACCTGTGAAAAGGATACTGCACTCCCGTTCCTAACTGAGCTCCCTGGCTGGTAGAAGCACCCACAACTCAGCTCACCCACCCTTGTGCGCTCCCACGTGACAGTAATAATGACTTAAACTCCCCAAATCATGAAGTCGTCTTAGAAATTACTAATACATGCACACTTCCTGAAATGATGTGATCCTAAGAACATAAGATGTTATAGGGTGGTTATAAAAATACATTGTTAAGAGTATTTGTGTACTAATACCACTCCTCTTTTATTCACTCTATGCCAGCGCAGAGTGTTAGCAGTTCTTGGACGCTGCATGATCGTTATGGCAGGAACAGGCTTTTGGAACAGAAAAGCCAGGCAGGAAAAATGTCCCAATAAAGAGAGCTCTGGCCCTGTCCCGCTGTGATTATGTCCTCTCCCAGGGGCAGGGCCCTCTTGCAGCTTTGTCTGGTTTGCACAGCCTCACACACAGCTGGGCGTGGAGCTGCCGCCCAGGGTGTGAGGAGCAATGAGAGGCAGAGCAGCACTTACAGTGTAACCCTCTTAAAATATCTGTTGTTATAATTCTTATTGCAGCTTTTCTTACCCTGCTGAGAGCTCTAAAACTCCACTTGACATAGTCTAACACTTTTAGGGCCCTATTACAAATCCAGACCAATAAATAACAACTAAAGAACTGAAAGTAAAGGCCACCCAACAGCAGTTTCCTCCCGATGCAGAGCTCCACTCCTGAGATAATGTCCATATCACACAAAAACACTGCTTTCCTCGCAATGGAAAATGGGAATTTTAGCAGCAGTAACATGACTGCATAAGCTCAAAGACTGCACTGCCTCCCACTCAAAGATGGTACTTGCATGCTCAGAACCCCCCACCCAGCAAAACAACATTCAGATGGTTTAGATTAACAAGCATTTCAGTGTTTTCAAAATGACGGAGTTATTCTGCAAGAAAAATTGATCATAAAAAACGTGTGCAGAAATTAGCTGTGATCATATCTGGAGGAAAATATTTATTTTATTTTCAGTTTCAGCAATTCCTATCTTATCATTTTAGACAATAAATAAAGTCATTTTCATCACAACCACAGAATCTCAGTCTCATCTGTTCTATGCTTTAAATGACAATTTAAAACTCAATTTTTTGTACCTGTTTTTATTCTGTTAATAAAGTTCTATTATGTTTTTTTCTCTCTGATTCTGATGAAAATATGAACTTAAAAAAACCCCAAATTTAAAAAAACCCAACAAAACACAACCCCCCACAACACTCAAATCCACAAACAAAACAAAGCTTTCCCCCAATTTTATTCAGTGTTTTGAGGTTTGATAATCCATTACTCCTCACTGCTCTTGGAAAATTATTTATCCCTTCTTTCTCATCCCTGGGAAAAAAATAAAGCTTTTCAAGTATAACTAAATTTTCCATTCTGCCTCTTGAGAAAACACAGGAAAGAAATTAATATTTCTGCTGGCTTTTTTAGGAGGCAAAAAAAATGACAATGGACTCTTTTTTTTGTGAAAGCTGTGGAAAAGTCAAAGGTGAAGTTGTGCTTTAGCTGAAAGCACTGGAAACTCTACTATTCACTTCAGAAGCCAAGTTTCACCTAAAATGTTTCCAAAATTCACCTTTGCCTACCATGATGGATAGTCTACAAACTGCTTTCCCTGTGCACTGTTCATGAAATTTAAACTTTTGGCATTATCTTTGATGTCAGGAGAGCCAGACAACAAAGTCCTCAGAGACCTTACTGCACAGTGACCTGCTTATTAAGATATAAACAAAAATGTTACTCTCCCAAAAAGAGTTACAATCTCCAAAACAGCTATTCCCAGTTCTGAGAATCCAAGTTGATCCCTGAACAATTTTATGCATGCCCATTTTCGTTACTAGTTCCTGCGCTATTTCCTGTATTTCTTCTTTCCTTATCTCTCTTTTCCCCAGTTTTATCATCATTTTAGGTTGTGACAAACTTTACTGTATGAGTTGTTTAGAATGTTAGAAGTCACAGGAAAATTTCTTTTTATATGCCTAAGCTTATAGAAGAAGCTTAGCTTATAGAGGATTCAGTTTGGCAAAAGTTGTTTGTCTTGATTATGATAAGAGTACTTGAATTGATCTAAATTCTTTGGAACATCGAGAAGAATTAGAGGAATGGTATCCTTTGAGACTCTTTTTTTCCCCTTCCAACTCTGACTTCATCCAAGTACATAAAAATATGCAGCAACATGCTGGTTATATTTGAAAGTCCTATGGAAAATATTTTATTATTATTTTTGTCAACTGAATTTGTTTCCCAAGTAATAAAGGTGTGTTTTACTCTGTCAACTCTGTGGTTCACCAAATGGTGAATTACACCTATAACCTGAAAATACCCAACTGCCTTGAGTCACCCTGGGCAGGTCCCAAGCCTGAAGATGTTCATGTCTGCAGAGCTCCCTGTGCAGATTTTGAAGCTTACAGGTTTTGCAGAATGGACAACTGAGTAACCTTTCTTTCATCATTTTGGTTAACATTTTTACTGTAGCCTACCACATGTTTTCCCTGAAGCTGCTCTGCATTAGCAACAATCACAATAGTTTATTCTGCTGTGATATGTTTCCAAAGGCAGCACTATTTAACGCAAATCAAGTTATTTTCCTTAACATCTGAGTTCCTGTTTCTAGAAGAGATCACTGCCAGCATTTCTTTAATAAAAGATAACAATTTGGGAAGGAAGACATTTTCCTACTTAAGCAATATCTGATTAATTAATTCCAGAGGCAAACTCTCCCCTGAAAACAGGGAATTTTGTATTGGCCTGTACACTGCTCTGAGACCTTTTTTTTACTGACAGTAAGTGAAGCCAATACACAAATATGCTGAGGCTGCACCCCAAGGGAACCAAGCTGCTCTACCCCTCTTAGAGAAGAGCATCTCTCCAACCTTGGAAGCTGCTCCCAGTCAGCGATGAACGCTCTGCCTGGAGGAATGTTACTGGTCTGGTTCCTTCAGCCCTTGAGAGCTTCTTGATGTGTCTGTGAAGTTAGAGAAGGTAGGACTGGGCTGGAGAGTGAAAATGAAAGCTTTGTGTAGAAATTTGGGCCTCTGATTCTATAGATTTCTGATTAATCTGAAATATTGTTAGATTTTAGAGATCCACAGTTCGAATTATTTAATTCCAGTTTCTTGACATTACATAGATTTTATGGAGGTTCTTTGTCAGACACATTTATTCATATTTCTAGGAGGAAAACATACCTATTTGGCCATTCTTTGCCAAGTCATCTTTACCTAAGTGGATGAGCTTGTTTCTGTTTTAATTTTCTCTTCAATTGTCATTCTTTGGCAGTGCAGACAGAGCCCTGAATGAGCTAGCCATTAGAAACATGGAGATGTTGTTTGGGACTAGGCCAGAGATTTAATATTTAATTTCTGCCACTGTCCATATTTATTGTCTTAACAAAATGTTATTTCCTTGTCTCTGATTCCGTAAGTCAGAGTGAATTATAGACTGAATTTGGAGCACTCCAAATTTGCCATTGTTAAAACTGCCTTATCTCAGTGGAGTGAGAGACTGAAAATGGAGACCCCCACCCTTACTAACACAAACATTTATTTGCACACTTCACCAATTTAACTGCAGGCATAATTTGATCAATGCAGGACAACAAAAACGTTATTGAGCGGCTGCATTCAAGGAAATGAACAGACACAGTAACATCAATGCAACCTCTGATGATTGGAGTAGCCTCCATGCCAGATTATAACCCTGCAGCCTTCATGGGATAGTCCTAACAGCAAAATTGGGTACATTTTAATCACCAGAACGTGCACAAGTGTCATGTTTAGAGCTAAGACTTTAATCTACCTTCTAAAATAAAATGCTCTTCATCACAACCAGATCTGCTGAAATGGTGACAGAAATCTCCAATAGTTTCCAATCATTTCATTTTCATTTTACCAAAATGAGGTGCAGTTTGTAACGATCTGGCGTGAGTACAGACTGATCAAGCCAATCTAGCAAAAACACAGCTCAGTTTGGAGAGGTGAGCAAAACAAAAAGCTAAATATCAATACTCTTCTGTTCCTGGGAAAGGAGCACAATTAGGGAAAATTTGCTACTTTGCAGGTTGTATGTCCTGGGAACACTCAGCTGTAAATGCAATAAAGTTTTCTCATTTTTCACCTACTGTGGATCCAATTCCCTCTCTGCATGTGTCATGGAAGAGTATATACTATTACTACTAGGCCTCAGAAATGCACCAATAAATGGAGCTGTACCTTTTACATAAATATTTGGTAATGGGAAGAAATGCATAACTATTAATATCTGGGACACTGATTTTCTGTTAGTTAAAACCAGTTGAAAATACTACTTTTTCTATGCATACAGTATCTGAGCTGAGCCTCATTGATTTTGTACCTTCCTTGCTGTTGATACAGAAATAGGCAAGGTGCTGCAAAGCAACATATTTAAAACCAAAGACTAAAAAATGGTCTGAGAGCTCACCTGGTAGAAACCACTGACATTCTCCCTTCTTAAACCAAAAATATTTAATAAAGTCACTATCGGCTTCAGGGAACCTCCAGCCTATGACTACACCACACTCAGGTTGTCATGGAAACAAGAAGAGGTTCAGGATCATTTGACATTTTATGAAGACAATTTAAAGCTATTTTATACAGAGAAAAAATGTGAACTCTAAGCTACTTTTCCAGTTTTCCAATTAAAAGAGTCAATACCAGAAACTCAACCAGCTCTTGCTCCTTTGTCTCTGAGAGCACAGTGATAACCAAAGGATGAGCAGGATCGTTAGCACATGATGCTGTTCTTGACTGGGATTTAAATCCACCTGTATGATATACATAACACAACAGAAAGAGTGCCTGGTTATATACAAAACTGATTAGAGGTATTCTCTCAATCTGCAATAAAACTGGGTGTTAAGAAACATGAAAAGAACTAAAATAGCTGGTAGAGGGCACGTAAAATATTTTTTAGGTATAAAAATAAAACGCTGTACACATTTTTGTGTGAGAGATTTATACATTACCTTGATTGTATTATGAAAGACTTGGTAAACTCTAAAAAGATGTATCTATTAAACTACTGCATGAGTAGATTATTTTGTTAAATTGAAAGACTGCATGCAAAGCATGTCATTAACTCAGGAAAAAATCAGGAATTAAAATGAAAAAATACCCAAGTGCACTCAAATATCTGCTGTTAAAAATAGAACAATTGTAGATGTAATGATATAGCATTAATGACTTAACACAGAGTAGTGGACTACTATTTCTTGGATGATTCCATATCCCAAGTACAACTTCAAAACAGTGATATGTTATCTAATTCCTTGAGAGAAAATAAAAGGTGCACACAACGTGCAGGTGACTGTGTGGTGAAGAATAGAAACAAAATTAAATGAGAAATGTTTATACCACCTCGTATTTCCAAATGCACCTTAGCAAAGTACTAAGAAAAGACACCTTATTGTAAAGGAGCCCATACCTGTGCATGGAAGGGTCTGCAGAAATGTGAGACACAAAAGGGAGCAGGAGCCACTCCCTTATCACTTCATTCTTAGTAGGGAACCAGAGCCTCAACATTTATAAACCGACACTGGAATTCAAAACTGCTTGTTGAATTTTTCTGGTACAAATAAATAGAAAAATTATTCATGAAGATAAAAAGACTGATATAGATTTCTAAGCTTAGAGAGAGGTTGAATCCTACAGATATTTTAAACCTGATCTTTGAACAAAGAAATTTAGTCATATTAAAGAGAATCTTTCTCATCTTGTCATGAATACAATTACCTACACTATAAAAAGTCTTAATACTGCAGCAAGGCATTTTTTGTAATCCATCTGAATGGATACTCATGAGAGCAGAAGAAATGAAATACCACAGAAAGAGGCAATCTCAGAGCCAAATGAAGGCTTTTATTTTTCCTAGTAAGAAGAAAAGCTCTTTTCTATTATTGCATAAGTAGCTGCAGAATCAGTGACAACCTAAAATAATAGTAAATAAATAGCAGAAGTGTAAATCTGGAAAAAACCCAAGAGATATTCAAACTAGAAAGTTGATTAAAAGCTGAAGAAATGGCTTTATGTTGCTTTAAATATTAAAAATTTCAAAAGCAGGCAGATTAATAGTGCTTAAAAAGGCATTTTTTCTTGTTCTTTTTCATAACACCTACACAGTCATAGCAGATCAGAATAATGCCATGCAATATTTACAGCATTACTTTACAATGTATTTTTTCTTAAATGACACACTATCTACCCTGTTGTTTACAAAATGAAAAATACCTCCATTACATTCTGCCAACTATTCTTTGTGTGTGCAGTATAAAGGACAGAAATTGTCCCCAGAGCGGTTTTAGATTCTCAGCAAATCATTCAACCTCTGTTTATTGTATTAAGGGCTATATCTGCAACATCATCTCTTATTAATTTTAAAATTAACATGTTTAGTAAATACATATTTATTGTGGAAAAATAATGTCATCTGTGTGGAAGAATGAGCTTATTCTCAAATTTTCTTACAGTTGCTATCTCTGCCGGAATTTGAAGAGGCAAGATAATTTCAGGACTGCGACTAGAATGTATCAGTTTTTATTATACAGCTCCTGAAACTTCTACTGCTTTGTCCCTTAGATAGCTCTCTCTGTGCTGCTGTAAATACACAGCTACATCCTGGTAATTTTCTGGGTGGAATTGGACCATATTATTTATTTTATTGAATAAACTAAATCTCTGAAAAGCCAAACCAGACTTTTCTATCAACCTTTTCTGCAGCTTTCCATACATCTGACTACAACTCCCTCGAGTCTTCTCCTTTTCCTTATTTTGTTACATTCATATTTGTCAGATGTAAACCCTTACTGGAGCTTTCCAATCACTTCTAATTACACTGGTCCTACCTGCACCATTCTGCCCTAGAGGATGGAATCTGCATGGGATTTCTCTTTGTGTCTTTAATGTGATCTCATTCACTAATGTATTGCAGTGTGATTATAACCTCACTCTGCAGATGCAAAATGAAATCAGATGAAATGTAAAGGTTTGATTCCTCTTTGTCTCACATTTCTTTTAAAAGCTTTCTTTTCTCCTGTAAAATTTGCTTCAATATTCCAAGGACTCACTAGTGCACTCTGGATTCCCTGGATGTGTGCTTGACATCAAAACCAGAATGAATCCTTAAGATTTATGGAATGGGTTTACTGTAGATGTTGAGAATGATAACATTGGTAACTCTGTGCTCTGAGAGCTTTGTTGAGCTGAGGTGAAGCTGTGGAGTTTGGTTGTTGGGGGCTGTGCTGTCAAATGGTGTGTCCAGGTCAATCTTACCTGGCAGTCCCAGGTAAGAAATTTCATGGGTTTTTTTCTCATTTCACCTTTTTTTTTTCTTTTTTCACACGGCTTTCTGTGGCACTGTCCCTTGCAGCTGTGTGCACTGAGGAGCTTTCTAGAAGCAAACTGGCTGCCATAAGGAAGACTTGTGTTATCAAGTGAGGCATCTCTTTACAGTAAAAGACTACCCCAAAGATTGTATTTGGGAATAAAGCTTGTGCTTTTGTGCCCATCTCCTTTCCCAATCCTTGTTTTAAAGGTCAACTCCAAATAACCTGCTTGTAATGATTCCTTTGGTTTTCATTTTTCCATTAGACTGATTTTACTTCTTACAGAAATACAAGAAAATGGAATTGTTTCACTATTCTGAGTTCACATGTCAAATGACATCCTTATCACAAGCACAGAGAAATTGCAGAATGCACTCCAGAGCCACTTCTGTTGATACTAATTTGACCACAAATTGAAGGTTTTCAAGAGTATCAAGGGAACACCAATATAGTCAAACAAGCTTTTTCTATTACAGTTTTTATTTCTTGTTTTTGACTGACATGCCTGCAGCTACAGCCTGCCAGGTAGTTTTTGGAGACATTTATTTTGCAAGTATGAATGATACTAAATGCTGAGATGGGAGTGGAAAACCCCTGCTTTTACCTTTAGTATTCAGAATATGTGAAGCATTTCCAGATCTAAGAGAACTTCAAAAGCTACACAAACCTCTGTAGATGACAATCGAAGCAAAGGACAGCATATTATATTATATAATATTCAATTTAAGAGAGGGAGAATAATTTTCAATCTTTCAAGTGCCTGCTAGGAAAGCTATAGGAAGATAACAAAGGGGGGGGGGAACAAAAGAAACAGGAATAAAAGAATAGGGCAGAAAGACAGATTCGTCATAAACTTTACACTTTGCATAACACACAGACCTAAACCTCTGAAATTCCAGCTGTCCTACAGGACAGGTTATTAAAGTATCAGCAGTTGTTTTCCTTTTTATTGTACTTCATTATATCTCACCAAAGAGTTACAGCTGAGAACAAGCATCAAGCGGAATCTCTGTACTCCCTGTTACCGTGCTGCTTGCCAGCTCTTCAAAGCACCTGAGGAAACAGGAGTTTCATTGTTACCCTAATAAATATGCTCACCTCCCCCTGGTTTCAAGGCACTCATTGAAATGAATCATGCACCGAAGAGAATACTTTTTATTTCAAGAATAGGTAATGATCCCAAGATATTTTTCCCCTTAAATGACCCCTGTCACATTTTTAAAAGTTATATATATATAAAAAATAAATAAATTAGTATCTCAAGGTGCTCAAATATAAACAAAACCTTTTTTTTTTTTATTATTTGTGTTCATACTATACACTTCAATTAAATTTTATTTTGCCTCTATTATGCTTGAAGATCTTTTGGAATAAATGGTGTTCAGTTAAAATTGGGGGGTGGTATATGAGAGGAATAAAACCTCTCCTTAGGAGGGCATGGGAGAGTAACAAAAGTCTCTAGGGTGTCATTTTGATTTAAGCCTTTTACAGATAGCAACACTTGGTAACAGAATAAACTCAGAGCCAAGAACAGAGTGCTGCTTGGTGCTTTTATCATTGTTCTGTCACAATGACACCACTTATGCAGTTTGGAGCGTAACTGTGTAAGGTTTAAGAAAAGACAGTAAAATGCCATTATACTATCCATATTATGGTTCAGTATTTCATACAGCATGCGTTAAGTAAAAGCTGAATAACTCAGAAAGAAATGCTTCTAAATTGCGCCAGAAACTAATTTAGAATCACATCACTCTCAAAGATGAGACCCAGGCAAAACAAAACAAGAATGTGACATCCTGAAAAAAATGAGGAAGTAAATCACGAAGCTCTATGAATACTTAAAGTAATTCACCCAGGAAAGAATTAGAGTACGAGAGCAGTACATGCAGAAACACTTGGCCAGATGTACTAAAATTCTGGCTGGAAAGACTAAGAAATTCCTGCCAACATCAGAAAGATTTAAAAAAAAAAAAGAAATTCCTTATACTGCTCTTGGATCAGATTGTATATATGGCAATCATACCTTTCAAAGTGGCTGTTGCATCATAGACTAGCATCAAACAACAGAACACTGAAAATTTAATATATATTAATTTCAAGGAGGAGTAGAGTACTCAAGAAAATTCCTACAAGATATTGACAATAAAGCATGCTGTAATTGAAACATACTTTTAAAACCATTAAGAACACTGAAAATTTTTAAAACTTGCTGAAAATGGTTTTCCTTTTCCAAAGTGCTCTTCACTCCTGCTTACAAGATCTGATTACCTTTGGAATTACCCCATGGCCTGCTCCATGTCACACGTGCACAGGATAATTTCTTAGCTCACATTTTTCAATCAGGAGCCACGTTCATCCTCACAGTTTGTTGGTGTCTACAAGGTGGCTCTTAATCTATTAACACCACTGGCCGCTTTCCTCAGCCTTCTCTTGTCCTTTCTTCCAGTCTTTGGGCTCTTCTGAAGAGTCTGTGAAGTGATGGAAGCCCTGCAACATCTAAACTGCTGTATTCTTTCTTGTGAACTCCCTCACAGATTTTCTGCCTGCAGAGGAGCTCAGGAAGTTAAGTCTCAATCACTGCTTTTCAAAGAAAGCTATTTTTCCTGTGACAGATTTCTAAAGGGTCTCAGTCTACCTGCTTGCCAAGTGAACAGGATCTGATCTGGATCTTGGCCCTTAAACTGTGTGATTTTATTCAATTCTATGATGCAAAGCCATCACAGAGGAACAGAGAAGGAAAGTATTCCATCTGAGAGTCTGGGAAGGAGAGACAGTTATGTTAATGCACATACTGACACATAAATGCAAAACTGGTACTGTAACATACAGATATGCTCGAAAGTCAGAACTGGGCCTGCTTATTTTCCTTTCAGCCTGGCTGAGGTATTGCTTTCAGCTGCTTTTCCACCTTTACAGCCAGAACTGGAAGGGATCTCTGCTGCTGTGCTCAGAGTGACATTTGTTATTAGCTGCTGTGTGCTACACGAAGCAGTCTGTAGGAACAAACAGCCCCTGATGACTTGTCTCTGCATTTACTGCAGATTGAGAAGATAAAGGGGTTCTCTGGCTGCAGCAATTTCTAATATGCATGCCAATGCCTTAGTCCTAATTATTAACTATAATCTTCCTCGAGAGAATAGAGACTCTATCTTCCATCAATATGTCTAGACATGAAGATGTTTGGGTGTCTAACTCTAATTGTGATGGATAAGAGGGCTAAGTAACTTAATGAGCTTGAAATCTCAATCTAGGCATATCCCAAATCAGTCTGCAGTGAGTTTCAACTTAGCTTTTGCAACATCTTTTGGAAGAGAAAAGGACAAACTATGCTTGGAATAAGGTTTGATTTCTTAGAGTTCTGAATGCTTTCATTTTCATGATGTTTAAGAGGAAAACAGCACGGGAGGCAGTGAAGAATGTTATATGCAACACTGGAGTACAGGGGAATTTGGCTTGACTGACTGTTAGTAGAACTTGTGTCTGGGCAGCATATTGGGGTTAGTGATCCTATTTACAAAAGGTACCATGGGATCACAGCTGATGCAGACCTCTGGAATTGATATAGACTAGCTGATCCAAAAGGCAGCACAAACAGAGGCTCAGAGCTCCCTGAAGTCATGCTGAGACAGTAGATGAATACCTCAGGGGGCAATCATTTGCAATTCCTACGACGTTTATCATCCAAATATTGATGCATCTCAAACGCGGTTAGGCTGGGTGCGTTTCCTCTCCCGATGGGATGCAGGAGTGTTGTTAAGGATGCTGGGGGTAGCTCAGCACTATCAAAGCTGCACAAATGCAGGTAGATGAATACAGATATACATGTCAGACATGGCAGCTGCAGTAGACACAGGTGTTCTGCTGTGCTAAGCAACCCTTCTAAGAAATTAAGTATCTTTTATTAGCTATGACTTGCTTCCCCACGAGGATAAAGCAATAGGAATGCAGGCCCTCGATTTTTCTTGATCTATCTTATGCCTGTAACTTCCAACAATGATAACATCCTGCTTGCACACACATACAGTGACCAGCATATCATTCTTTATTTTGCTATGCTGTTCATCATGTAGTGAAAATCCTTATTGGGACAGTAGGCTGACTTTTAAGGAAGCCAGTTCCTGTAGAAAATGCTCACCATTGGACTCAACCCCTTTTCATTCTCCTGCCTGAATAATCAGGTGCCATCTGTGTTGTCCAGGCTTCACACAGTTAACACATCCTGACTAAAGTGTCAGACCTAGAATCTGAAGTTCTAGGGAAAAGAGTTTGCCTGAGCAGCTGGGGAGAATGACATTTTCCATTGAAAACACTTAATTGCGCTTGTCTTATATATGCAGGATCACAACTCAGGCATGTAAATGCCAATCCCATGCCCCCCATGAATGATTATATACACAACATATAAATAAAAGTTGTGCTTCCACATGAAGCATTCCACACTCCACATCTGTGGGGTATGCCCAGCCCCTGCCCTGGAGGGATCCCTGCTGAGAGAAGAGATTTTGCAATCGCCCAGCAGGACTCCCTGGAAAGGCAACCACTTCTTTGGTCACAGCGAGAAAAGACAGACCCACAATACTTTAGGAGACCCTATGCAGATCCTTTGTAACCCATTGGTCCTCACCCATCCCCTGTATCCCTATAAAAGCAAGCCCTCCGCCCCTGTGGGGGTCAGGGAGAGAGTTCTCGTCCCTGGCTTTCCCCTTCGCCGGAGGGGACCAACAATGAAGCTCCTTCCATGCGGAACCAGCCACACGAGCCTCTCGTCTCTCTCTCTGGTCTGGTTTGGCCTGGAGGCTGCCCTGCAGAGCTGAGCTGGAATCACGAGCTGATATCACTGAAGAGCTGACAGCCTCTGCAAGGGCCCTCCTGCCAGCAGCTGGGGGAAGACACCGGGCCTCGGGAAGGCGATTCCTTTCGGGACCATCTCCCCGGACCGGTCACCTCTTCCTGGGTCAGAGCTGCTGACTCCCCCCCACCAGCTGTAATACACATCCTCAATCATGAATGAGGTTTCCTAACATAAAATAGGCAACTTCTAAATTTTGAGAGTAGTACTCTATGTTGGATTCTTACAAAATGATTCATTCCAAACCACCAATTTACTGATCCATAAGGACACAAGAGATGAGGTTTTCTACTTTTCACTCATTTCTTCATTTCAGAACAAGTGATAAATTCTATAAGGAACAGTGTGTCAACACAGATTAGTGTGGGAATAGGATTCATTTTAAAAGTGTCACAAGCTAACTGGAGTTCTTAAGAAGTGGTTTTCAGTTAATTCAATCTTTAAAAAAATTCTAAGGTTGTTGTTGTATAAGAATAACAAACCTGAGTATTTATTCCCCAACTTGTTGTGAGTATCAACTAAGTTTCACTTCATAACACAACTTGTTATTAATTCTCTGATTTCAGCAAGCTGTACATGTTTTCTGACATCAGTTATAAATTGAAGAAACAATAAATTCCATGTCCCATAAGGTATATAAAATGTAAGTGAATACAGATAAGAAAAATCACTGACTTATAAAAAGCCAACACACATCGAAGAACAAATGAATTGGAAGTAAGAGGAAAAAAGGAAAAAGAAAGGAAAAAATAAGGAAATTTTAAAATGTCTAGTAACAGGGAAAGAAAAATTCAAACTGATCTTAAAACAACATGGTTAGTACTTTCTATTCTACTAAACTCCCCCAGATTCTAGCATGCTCCACAGAGCAAAAAATTACTGTATGACCCTTTTAGGGGAAACTTTTACCTCTGAATTCAATGATGGAAATACTTATCTGATTTCCCTTCCAGTGTGCACTTGTTTCTTTTATAAAGCCTGCAACAGTTTTTATTTAAAATTTAAATTAAGCCTGGTGGAGGGATTTTTACTCTAAAAAGTGTTTATCTCCCATTATAATAGAAGCAATGATGAATAATTTTTCATGCCACATCACTGATTTCTCCAGAATTCAGTCAGAACGCTGCCATATGAATTTCCATACCAACAGCTGTATTGATTTCCTACTCGGCCAGCACTTGCTGATTAACAACTCTTTTTGTTGCCACGCCTCCAGCTGTACTTCTGACTCTGCCACAAACTCCTCAAATGAAATAAAAACTCCTGAAATTTCAATCTGCTGTAGTTCATCCTGTTTCTCTGTTTTAAATAGGTGAAGGAACAGCCCCACATCTTTAATAAAGGAAATAATGCTTTTTTCTCCAAAAGATATGGAGTGTGCTCCCCCTTGTCCTTAGGGGAAGGAAAAAAAGGGGAATGATTTTCACAAATTTATATAGAAGTGGCAAGCAAACTTTCTCCTTTCATATAATTGTTAATTTCATTTAGTTTTTTCTCATATATTTTACCTTTATGGATTATGCAAGGGTTTTTTACCGTTTTGCAACTGTTAAAGGGCCTTCCCAATTAATGATGAATCATTTATTTATTCTTTTTGAATCTTTTCATTAAAAAGAAACCTGTCTGCTAAACTCTAAGTGATGAGAAAAATAAGTTTTTTGAGCTACGCATCTTGTGTGGTTTGCAGAATAAATGGCAAACCCCTCTTTTCCCAGAGAGCTTAGATGGCCTTTTGAAATATTGATCCTGTATATAATAATATATGACTACATTTCACATTTTGCCATTCTTAGCCCCAGTTATTTGATAGCTGGTTTAAGGAGAGTAAAAGCTGTTTCAAATTCCCAAGCCACAGAGCAGCTGTTAGAAAATTATTTTTTTCCAGCTAAACCTACATTGAAGTAGAAATAATTCTATCCAAATTCTGTGCACTACAGAACACATTTGCACATTTAATTTATAAGGAAGGTTAATTACATTGCTCTGTTGGCACCACCCGCTTCCATGCTGCAGCCAGAAAGCATTAATGATTTTAAAGAATTCATCAAGGGAGTGGATTTTTTCCTCTAGGGCTGCTTCTGAATGTTCCGTGCTCAGCCAAGCAGTAAGAGATGCACATGTATCTGCTGTGATTATATTCAGAATCCCAAGAAGTTTGAACCTCAAGGAATGTCAAACAAAGCTCAATAATAAATGAATTTTTGACTCCAGCATCGAAACAACACAGGCAACATAATTTCCCTATAAGCCTTAAGTTAAACATATTTCAGGAAAATGTAACTATGCCTGCTGTATCTTTGAGCATTTACAGATAATAAGTTCATGCATTATCCAGGCAAATTATTTCCTAATGATTACAGCTTGAAAGAGTAGGACAGATAATTTTTTAACACATAATGGTGATGGAGAAAAAGGGATACAAGGAGATTTACTGATTGTAAAATGTAGCACATTCATAAAGCATATCTGCCTTAACTGGATTGTTACTGCTTGCACATTATGATCATTGCTGTGTCCTGTAATCATGATATTTATGAGAGACAGAATAACAATTCCTGCTGGCATTAGCGGCACTGCAGAGTCATCAGGAAGGACGGCTTCAGACCTCTTAAACAGAGGGCAAGAGGCAACCAGTGGATTTTATCCTTCCTTTAATATGAAGACAGAATTGTCCCCAGCATTCTTATCAGCTTCCTGCATGGATTCCAGAAATAACAAGGTTACACACAGCAAGCTGGAACAAGTGTGGGGTGAGCAGTGCTTAGTGACACTGCTGTTACCTTCTCAGCACACCTCCATCACACCTCTGAGAGAGCCTCGTGGTCAAAGGACTTCTCCTGAACCAGGTGATTGACTACAAAAGAGCAATTTTAATAAATAAGAGCTTCAACAGTGAGTTTCTACTAAATTACTGTGAGAAGGAAAAGATTCACTCTGTTCAAAAGCGTTCTGTCTTATCTGCAGTTGCACAGAAAGGGGATCCAAACTCCCTGGTGTCTCTCATGCCCTGCACATAAGAGCATAAGGAGGAGTTCAGAAGGTTTCACCAAGGGCCTTGAGGTCTGCCGAATAACCCACATTTCATGGAAAAACCTGTTAAATATCTTGCTCAGATTTGGGAGACACAAGTAGCCTGTCTGACTGGGGTCTTTTCAAGACCCAGACTTTAATGAGATTCCAGAACTATGAGGACTAACCCCAAAGATTATGGATAATACACCTGACATTTACAGTGCTTTTGATATAGCCACCTAAACACCTACCTTCTGTAATTAAGCAAGCTTGCTCAAGAAAGTTTCCATTTATGAAATGTGGATACAAAAATGCTGTTAGCGAGGATTTTCTTGCTATTTTCTAAGTCCGTGAGAGACTTTTCTCTCTCACAGAAGAGGTAGCAGGGAATATAAACAACCAAGCCACCTGCAACCTTGAAAAGTCTTGTTTATGGTATAGTAGAAAAATATTTTGACAATGGATGTTTTAGGATTTTAGCCAATCACCCCCAAGGAGTGGCTGATCCTTTGTCCAATTAGACTATGAGGAAAAAAGTCTATAAAAGAGTTTGTAAAATAATTAAATAAATCAATCTTGCTGCACAATTCCTGCCTGCTGGATCTTCTCCTCCTCCTCCTCCCTATGGCTGCGGGACACGGTGATATACCGTAGGAACCAGGCCTGCGGTAATATTTGGTGCGGTAATAATGAAACACTCAGCAAATTGGGTTTTCTTAAATAAATGCATGAAAAAACCTTAAGTGATTCAGCTCTTTCCAACTGAGGCCATTATTTACTGAGATGGAGCTATTTATTAAAGAATGATCAACTGTATGGCTGATTAATGCCAATAGCACACGGGGCTGTAGATGTGGGGCAGCAGAGGAGAGAACTCCAGTGCCTGATCAAACTGGATGAGCTTTACACTGTGTTCTGTCATGCAATTATTTATTGGAAATTGAGAATGGTGTCTGATACAGAAAAAATCAACATTTCAAGTAAATGTTTTAAATAGCTTTCAAAAAGTGTAAGTCCACATAAACCAACACAGGAAACAAGTGTTGTTATCCTGCTTTTCATCCATGCATATGGTTAAATTTATTCAAAGTAAGGTAAAATGGACCCATAGGAAGATATGAGTGGATCTTTTCAAACAATACTGACCAGGAAAAATAAAAGGCATGATTCTTTCCTATATATTCATATATACCTATATATTCATTGGTTGACTTTGATTTTTCTTTTAATGCATTTTTTTTCACTAGGAGGCACACACTACTCACTGGGAAGAAAAAATTAAAAATTGTGTAGCATGTTCAAAATCACTTTCATTAAGGAAAAACACCTAGTGACTCAAGTTATAACGCTTTTAAAGAGAAATGTGACTATGTGAAACACCCCCTTCCAGACATTCCACAGCCCATCTTTTAAACTCACTCCCCTCAAAGCACAGCAAAATGTCCTACATGTATTAGAAATGGGTTTTTCAATATTCCTTGAGAAAGTACTCGTGGCACACTTTCCTAACTTCCTTCTCAGACATATATGAACAAGCACAAGCAATAGAAAAGTGAGGTAAACATTTAACACTCCGCTCATCATGACAAAAAAAAAGTATTTTTCTCAAAGATTTTCCTGGCACTGATACCTCAGCAGTTATTGAAAGGTTATTTCTAATACCCGACTGCCAAAATGCTGACATCACTTTTTGTGCCACAGGCCTTCCCTGCTCTGTCACCAGGGCTATAATAAAGGCTAACAACAATAATAGTAATTACTTTATTTATAGGCTACTATACAGATTAAAATGCTCCCTTATTTGGATTTTCAGATTCAAGTCAAAACAGCAAAGAAATCATAATACCAATGCTAGGCCCTAGTTTACTGCAGATTTATTAGTCAAAAATCCCCAAACCCAATACAAATCCATGAATTACTATTTTCTTATACCTTATTCTCCTCCATTATTAGTCTATTATGTGCATGATTCTAATTTAAAAGAAAAAAACAACCACATACATATAGGAGGATTGTCAAATATGTGAACAAGAAAATTGATCTAGATCAGTACTGGGGAGTGTGAGAAGATAATATACATTTCTAATCTTAAAACCTATTAACCATAACTACCCCTGTAAGGTAGACTTGTGACTTTGTTTAAAAAAAAGCCAAGTATTCACTCCTATGGCTCTGTGTTGACACATTTTAGCATAAGTTATTTGCACTGTACACAGTAAGATTTCTTCATTTTATATTTATATGGCCTATCTTTATTACCACTAAAACATAGCATTTTTAGAAACATAAAGAATTCTTCAGGGTGCCTGCAAATAAAAGTTTCAATCAAAAAATTATTGGTTTGAATGTGTGCAAGTAGGATTCTAAGGTAATTTTCAAAATTGATTTTTACTGTAGGCTCTAAATTATTTTAAATCCTGATGTCTGGGGAAATTAAGATTACATTGACACATAGATTTCTGTGCCACCAGAAGTTTGAATATTTATACTGCTGTTAGTTTGGAAATACACTGGGTCCCCTTCCTAATTAAATGGTCATTCTGACCATTTCACAGCCATTCAGAGAGGGTGCACAGCACCTGTAAACAGCCTTGCCAGCACAAGAAGCCTATTACAATGTTAGAGGTTTGATTCTGAAAGAAGATTTAGAAACATAAATGAGTAATTTCTGACAACTCAACCTACAGAAACTTTTGACATAAATAAAAGTAAAACCCATTTGGAATAAAATGAACTATACTGAAATGTGTGAAAAGACTGTCTGAAAATTATACTGGCAATGAGCTCTTGCTAAAATACACCGAATCACCTAATTAATAGAATTTTCCTTGCCATTACACTCTTGCATACTTTTAACACCTAAAACATAAAGCTGTGCTTTATAGCAACAATTTATGCCCAGTTCTCTGGACAGGCAGAAAATAGTCAAATCAAAAAGATATGAAAGATTCTAGAAGTCCTTATTTTTGTAATTATTATTTTCTTGGAGGGAGTTCGGAATTTTTAAATTTGCAATCTGTGTTTAACCAGTTTGTTTAATGTCATGTTAGTGTTAAACAAATGTAAAGTACTACTTACAAGAAGTTGCTCCACAGATTTTCATTTAAGAAGCAGGACAGAGGTGAATCAAGACCAAAGAATGCCACTGGGTACAGTGAGGGGGTATCACGCTTTGAAATCAACACCTCCTGCCTGTTTTTTCCAACTAACAAAAAGCCCCACAGTGAAGTATGTGCTGCTTTCTTAGTCTTGCTATGCTTTGCTTTTCTTTCCCTACATTTGTATTGGTTTCGAAGAGATATTGCTATTGAAGGTATGCAAAAAATTAAAATGCCCCTTGAGCAGACAGTTTTACCATTTCTATTAATGGAAACCAGATAACATCCACAAAATTCAACTCATGCTATACTTTTTTCCCTAATTAAATTTCTCTAATTGCATTGCAAACTTTGAACTATGCGTTACTGGAGATGTAAGTACCAGGAAATGTTGGACTTCTCACTAATCAAAACATACATGAGTGATTATGAACCAGAATTCCCTCATTAATTTCAGCAGAAACTCACATTTACTCTTTGGCAAATACCTTGCATGTTAAAACGTACAAATAACTTTCCTTATCTTGGTAAGCATAAGTGGAGCTGCAGATGAATGCATTTGCAGCACTCTGAGTTACATCTTTGGAGTGCCATGCATGGTTTGTTTGGTTAATTGATTTTATGCATTCTTATTGATTTGTGTTTTTTTATCAAATTCACAGAATGCAGAGGCTGACCAGCACTTCCACTTCCACACACAGCGTTTGGACTTTGCACAGGGCTTCTGATTTGAAGACAAAGTTGAGGATTGTTGAATACACTTCTGAAAATGTATTTCCAGTCACACATGTTAATCCTTGACCATGCAATGTTCAAAAAGCAAACTCAAATCACCTGCCAGTGACCTGGAAATTGATCATTTGGTTGCTTAAAATAGTTATGCATCCAAAACCTGTGAAATGTTACCACATAAAACTGGGCATAAAAAGTAACAAAACCAGCTCTTAACACAGAACACCGGCTTTTATTTTAGTCGTCTTTTATTCCCCTGTTAGAAGTGCAACAGTGACACTTCCTAGTGCCTTACTAATTCCTTCACACACAGAGGTGGAAAACCTTAAATAATGTTTGTTGGTGGATTAAGCTGTCCCACTTTACATTGCGGTAGATGGACAATCCTCATATTTTTTTTCTACTAATTCAGCTGTCAGATGAGCAATTTTGAGCAGAGAAACAATATCAAGGAGCTGGAGGACATCAGGATCTTGATCTTGTACAGTAATTGGTAAGAGTAGTTTGCCTTTCCCTAACCCACTGTGAGCCCACACTTCTGACACTACCCTCTCAGCACACACATTTGCAAAGACAGTGGTTTATGTGCAAGAGACGTTCTAGATCCAGCAGAGGGAAAAATTAATTCCACCCTACACACACATAAACCTCCTGATAAGGATGGAGAATGAATAGAAATTTAATTTATTGCTGAAAGAACAGGAATAATGAGTATACAGTAACAGACACCCTGCAAGCAGAAAACACAGCAGGAAGCTGTTCTCTGTGTGTATTCTCTGCCACAGAATACACACATATTCAACTAGGAGATTTCTGCAAATATTTTTTCAAATTAGCAATCTTCTTTCATTATTAAACAGGAAGAATTTTTCTGTCTTTCTATTATGCTAAATCTTGTATTTATTAAGAAATATTTTATTTCTCCTGTGAGGCTAAACAAAAGTGTCTCCAGCTAGGAAAAGCATATTCACCATCTGTTTAGTGGAAAATCCATGACATTGACTCCATATCAGGCATCTGATTTTGATTACATTTCTAGATGAGAGATGCTCTTCTCAGTTAATTTTTTTTCTATTTTACTTTTTATGTTATTCCCAAAAGGCTCCTAGCAAAAGGTGCTGTGCTTGAGCTTCAGATCTTTGCACTTAAGGTTTGCCAACAGGGACTTCTGCCCACCCCATCTAAAGTGCAAGAGATGGGACAATAAACGAAAGGTTATCATTTATTAATTGTAAGAACAATCTGCAAAAATTTTCCTGGTCTTACACAGAATTTCTGTTCCCATTTCCCGGTTTACAAGTCCTCAGGCTGGAGCTGCAAAAAGCAATCATCATTACTGGCCAAGTAAAAAATATTTCAGAACAGGCTATTTTTTTTTTCACCTGCAACTGCAGGCTTGTGATCTACAAGCCAACCTCAGCAGGAAGTCAGGTAAGATCCCCTTACACCCATGAAGGCTGCTGTTCTAATATGTACAGCCCATTCATAAATTTTCAGGCAAATTCCTCATGGCCACTTTAGATACAACAGGGATTAAGTAAAATAGATCTATTTTCCTTTTGTTCTGGAAGCAAGATGAAATGGCTTTTGGGATTTGAAAGGGAGAAAGATGAGGAAACCAGGAATCATATGCATTTGGTCTCTTTGTAATTTCATTTCTTGAAGTGGAAGACTGAAAAATAAGAGGATATCATTCTATCAGTGGCTAAACTCACAAAAGTCAAATTGCACATGATTTATATAGTGGAAATACATTCAGAACGAGATCTCCCTGCATGCTCCCACGTTGCAAGGATTTTCCCATTTCTGGGAATAGCACAGGGGCAGCAAGACAGGAGCCTGTGGCTCTTTAGTGCAGCAGAGGCCCTGTTCTGCCATATCCAAATGCAGCAGAATTTTTACACAGTCTGAAGTATGTTGTGCAAAGCAATGTGGCATTAAGCATTTTCCACGAAGTACTATACACTTAATATTCCTCAGATTCTGACGTGGGAAATGTGACAGTGCAGAGTGACAAAACAATCCAATCCTGGTGGCAGTCTTGCTTCAAATGCTGATGAGAGCAGGGCATATTTTTCTGTCTGATTTTTATCATCTTGAGCTGGCACTGTCATGGAGACAAGCAGGAAAGTTTTTAATTTGTGTATTTTGGCAGCACTGATGGATGGAATAATACCATTAGGCTTCTGTTTTGCAGGAATGTAAGAAACGCAAGGTCCTTCTAAGATCTGTAGGAATAAAATATTCCTATAGTAAAAATTTGAAATCGAATATGGACAGATAAACATCTTATTATTTTAAATTTTTGGGTAAATATTACACATCAATAGGACCAATTCTTACCACTGCACTTTATTAGCCTGTTTAATGACGAGAAGTTAGTCTACATAAAACAGGAAAAATTTTAAAAAAGACCCCAAAATTTTGGACTCACAAATTGAGTGTGAAAAATCCTTTCCAGCATTTTTTTGACCCTAGAAAATGACATGTCTTCCTGGGAAATAGTCCTGCTCTGGGCAGAGCTCTCTTCCAGAAAGGGTTTTGTATTTGGTGGGAAGGAAAGCAGACATGGCTGAGACATTCTCAAGTGCTTTTTGGTAGAAATATGAGCTACTCTGGAAGGTAAAGTGTAACTAAGCCCACAAGCACATCTCCAAATAAAAGAAGGCCAATAAAGAAGTCCGGGGTCTGGGCCTCTTATCAGTGGCACTGCTGAACTGCTGGTACCGCCCATCTGGGCATATTCCAGTCGGAGCAAAGGGAAATATTCAGGAGAAGAAGCTGGCTGGGGGCCAGATGGATGTGGGGATGTCCCTGATCCTAGAGCCAGTGACTGCTTCCCAGCCCATTTTATTGGCCAGCACAGGCACAACTTCTTTTACAGGAGAGCTGCTAAAATGCAAAACCACAATAAATACAGTAGGAGAGTTTTGGGAACGCCAGCAACTTTTGTTGCAGCTAGGAAATGATCTTACCAGCTTCAGGAGCAGTCAGGGTTCCAGGGCATTTACTTTGCTCTTGTCCTATGTAACAGTTTGGTCATTTTTTACCCAACACTTCATTCACTACTTCATTTGCTCTTTGCATCCCTCAACTCTCAAAAAAGGGCTGTAAATACTCAAGATCTTGGTGGCTATCTTCAGTTTGAAGAGTTAATTCTCAGGCAAGTACAATAAACCTATGCCAAGTAAAATATTTTAACAATGTTAAACATTGTCAACAATGTTACAATAAATGTTATAATAAACTCTCAGGTTATCAGTCACCGTTCAGTGCTTTCCTCCTCCTCAAAACCTTGTTCTCACAGTCTTTCCTCAGAAATCATGTTTCCAATGACAGTTCCCGTTCTTCTCCCTGGATTAATTCCAAATGTTCAGTATAAAATGTGGTACCCAAAATTCGCAATAATGTTAAAGAGTCCTTACTAAGCAGAAATAAAAAGAGCAAAGCCTCTTTTATCAGAATGCAGGAAAGTATTACTGATAAGCCCTCAAACTTCCTGGGGACCATCAAAATTTGTTTGAGCTCAACTGTAAACTGCAGTGCTTAGTAAATGAGCTCATTGTAGCTATATGTGTCTGTTTAGCCAAATTTAGAAATAAAAGGCATAGAAAGGCATAAAATTAATTCCTGGGCATAGGGCAGCGATGTGGGATACACATCATAAAGTAACCCCAAGACACTGTATTAAAAAACCCAAGGTAAGCATCTTTGTTCCTAAAGAAAAGCACTGCTCACAGTAATTGTTTACTAACAAGAGAGAGTGAAAACAATCCTTTCACCACAGGTATCCAATGAATGAAAGAACAAATAAGTGGACTCTTCCTTTTGCTGCGGACAAGCTTTCTCCTTAAAATGTATTCACAGGTAAATCTTTGAAAGAAAGATTTTTGCAAATTATAATTTTGCTGGATTTGCCCCTCACAGTTAAACTACAGAAAAGCAGTTACAGCTGAGGATATGGGACAGGGCTTGGGCTGGTGGTTTGGATTTAATTTTTCTTTTGTGTGGATTTGTTTTTTCTCTTTAGCTGGCTACCTTTAAACCATTACTTTTTAAAGTATTTGGGCATTCACGTTAAATGTGTATATGAGGTTTTGAAAGCCTTAATATAACTTGTTGCAGGAGAAAAACTGCTTGTTTTGATGGGGAGCTGTCAAAAGTTAGCACCAATTTTTCAGAGCATCAGCACCCAATGGCATCAAGCCTGCAGAAATACAGGGCACACGAGCTAAGGATGCTGCACAGTGAGACACTGTAACAAAATGGCTTATAATTATATTTATTCTTTATGTTGCATAATTACCTGGCAAAAAGTACAGTCTTGAAACCTCTCAGAGTAAAACTGCTACTCTTGTCATGTCTTGATAGATATAAATTGCTCTGCACTTTTACTTTTGGCTTTATCTTGCCATCTGATTTTAGTGGAGGACCAGGCTGCAGGGATGTCCCCCATGACATAACTGGGGCTGTCCAGAGGAGCCCCCGTGTGCCAGCTGGGAGCAGACGCCTCCCCCAGGGTAAGGGATGTCGTTCCTGTTGGCACCGCTCCTTCTGTCTGCACCCCTGCCAGGGCTGCTCTAGGCACAGGCTGATCCTACCTAAGCATTTCTATCCTTAGATCCCTGCTTTCCAATGTCACAATCTTTGAAATGTCATTTTCAGAAGAGCCATCTTCCTGGGCTTGTATCATACATTATTCACTTAGAAAATATTATTTTATGCCACTATGACAACAAATACCTTTTATTATGGATTACTAATATTTATTTGAACCCTGTCACATTTCTGATTTCAAGAGAGTACTCAGAGTGACAAACTAATGAGAACTGTCACAGGTCATTGTAATTAGAAACATTTTTCAAAATGCTGTGTAAGGCAATAGCAGCTATAATATCATTCATAATTCATTAAAACTTAAAACATTCAAGTGACTACAAAAATGCTATATGTGCAAGTTTGCCTGAAAGGCTGCATGCAAGCAGAGATATGACTGTGTTCTAGTTGTATGATAATTTCCCTTTTATTCAAATGACCTAAATTTTTGTCTTTCTTTCTTATGATGTGATTACTTTCATAGCACCAGTTTCAAAGCTGTGATCAATTTGAATGAAAAATGATTATGACTGGATGTTTCAATTCAATGTTTCTACAAGATAATAAAATGAAGGTAAAAGGATTTTAACACATCCTATCAGCAGTAGGATTCTGAATAGCAGAAAATATGTGGGTTTTGAGAAAAAAACATGATGCCCCACTTCCATGCCTGCAATGCAGTTAATGAAATATCTTTACTAATTTAAAATAATTTCATTTCTAAAAGCTCCAAGTGCATGCTGAAAGACAGCTGATCAAGTACTATTTTAAATAATAACATTTCACATCAAAACAATTTTGTGATTACCTGGTATCGGTAATTTTTCTCATTTGTTTTGCTTAATTTGCGAAGTGTTTTCTGTTCTTTATTCAAGTAACTTAAAATCACTTGTTTTAAAAATGGCTGAAAGAAAGGAAAATATTCAATCCAAGAACCAAGCTGTAACTGCTAATGCAGCACGAACTGCAACACTGTTTTGATTCCCAGTGAATGGGTACATCAGCAGGTAGAAACAGAAATACAGATGTAGAGCTTTTGCTATCATCTGTCTTACAAACACCATGCATTGGGAATTTCTTTACCTGTAACTGTTTGCACCTAATCCTGCTACTGCTTTGCACTTAATCACAGATTTTCTATATTAGGCACTCTGTTATGATTGAAATGATGCTGGAATGTATCCTTAGGATTTTTTTTTTTAATTAACTTTTCAATCTCCTTTAAAACAGGCAAAATTTGAGGACACACTATCATACCCATGTAGTAGCTGGATAGTGGGATACTTGATGCTCCCCAGATAAAGAGTAACATTTTCTTCCAGTCTAATAAATTGGACTGCATGTACTATGGGGTCTCATAGCAGTTCATTTTGAAGACCATCATTACTGGCTGATTCAAGCTACATTTCACTAAATAAAGCTTGGAGTTTATTACAAACACAGTTTACAGGAAAACAGTCACAAGTAAAAGACCTCATCGACTTTATATTTAGGACATGTCCAGGATGCTTGGCTGCTTAGTTAATGTCTCAATCAGACTTAAGCACAAGTGACCAGGCAGCTGGACCCTTTAGTGAAAAGCTTAGTTTCTTGTAAAAATCTCCTGAATAAATTCCTGTGATATTAAGATTTTCTTCTCCCTTCTCAGACATCCTGCACTGAGCTGTAAATAAGAGTTTCACTTCTACTGGTGAGCTGTGCTAAGCGTTCACAGCAAGGAAAGTCACAGGGTGCACTCGGAGGTTTGCGAGATGGGAGAGCCAAAAGTGACAGTTTCCCTCAAGCTTTCCAAAACTGCAAATACATTTATCATGAGATTGCTTTTAAGATGGCACTGGTAATACTTCTTTGTCATTTATCTTTAGGCCTAAGAGTATATTACCAAAATATGTTTGCAACCATGAAAAGTTAAACTATATAATTAAGTGTTTCTTAAGTGAGAAGCTCTTAGTTAGTAAATATGACCTGCTAAGGCTGCACATCAAATTCTCTCCCCACCTGGCTGGAGTTGTCTTGTATGCTAAAGATCACACAATTACGAGGTCTGAATTTCTAAGGAACCTTCCCCAAGCCAAACGAGCTGAGCTGCAGGATCAGGTTGCTGTTCTAGGTACCAGCATTTGACTACCTCCATTTCTTGTGCAAACGATTTGCAGCCATAGGGGAGGCTCCATAGACTGATGAAAGCTTCGTTTCTTTCCTCTTCACCTTAGACAGGTATTGTTATTTTTAAGGGCTGAAATATTTTTTGTAACTGAAGATTTTGGAGGTATTAAGGAGATCTGTGGTGATTTCAATGGTAAGAAGAATGGAAAGGGTTACATGGAATAATACACCAAAGAAAATCACAATGAAAACAGTCCTATCTTCCATGCTCTGTGTTGTCTCCTGCTGAAAGAGGCTGTCCTGACAAACCTTGTTTACCCAGACTGACATCCTGGGCACCAAAGCTGAAATCTCGGAACACAAAAGCATTAAACTACAAGAAAAGGATTCATTATTTGATTTGGAAGGTGAATTATATTTCAACTGTTTCTGTTCCTGAGTTACAAATAGCCAATAAAGAAGGTGCTTGATCTTGAAAATGCAATCTGTTCCCCAAGCTGGATGACAGAAATAAATACCTTCACAAATAAAAAAATTTAAGTGCTCATCACACTTTGGTTTTCTCTTGACACTTCAGTATTTTGAAGTGGAGGAATATTTCCTCTCTGATATACCTAATCTCACTAAGGCCAAGAGCAGTTACTTTTGGAGAAAGATGTTTCTCCTGGACAGGAGATTATCTCTTATTTTGTCAAATAGCCAGCGGGCCATATAAATCATAGCTGGCCTGCAGACATTTACCTGATAACTGCTCCTATGGCAGTGCCAGATTTTCTGCTTTGATAAGGCACTGCCCCTCTGGCAGAAAGCAGGAACGATCCTGTGCTTTTAGCCTGCTGCACTGAAACTCCACAAAATTTCCATACGCCTTTTTGCAACTTTTTCTTGGCTGTACCACACTGAACATCTCCCAGGTTAAGTGAGGAAGTCACCAGATAAAAGTGAAGTTGTACAAATGGGTTTTTAATCATTTTTGTCCCAATTTGAAGGTTTTCCCAGTTCTTCATGCTGTGTAATTACTATGTTTATCATATGAAATAAGCTTTGGTGCTGAGTAGGAAGAGACATCCCTTCCTTATGGAATTTGCGTAAGTTTTAGAAAAGCAAAGCCCCAGCTTCTTCCATCATCTCAGACTCTGTGCTTTCAAGGCACCATTCTTAGCCAACATGAACAGGCAAAACCTGTCTAGCAGACATAAAAGTTTTGGGTTTCACTTCAGCATAGCACTATGCTTTAGTGTGGCATTAAATGCAGAAATGCTTTAAGGCATTTTCTGGAATTAGACTTTACAGCTATTGACACCATGTATCAATTTCATAGCAAAGCAAGGAATAAAATACAGACGTCATAACTTGCAGGCTTCACAATTAACTTTTCAGAGCACATAGGAATGAATAGTTCTACTTCATATTTTATTATTCTCATTTGTCTAAAGTATCTTATAATTCTTGTTTAATATACAGGAAATTTAATTCATTCCCACTGTTCCAAAGTGCCAGGTACCTTGACAGTAATGCTGAGAATAACACATCTTTGCTAATAAATATGATCACAAAAATAATTGTAATTCACCTTCACATATACAAGTGATTACTGGAATTATTAGAGATAGAGGTGCTTGTTAGATGCTGGCCGTGAAACACTCTGCAGGCTTTTCCACCTCAAGACCTCAATTTGCCATTGAGGAAGTAAAGTGGGTGAATATAAACCAATTCTAGTTCTCTCCTGTGGAGGTGCATTATTTTCTGCAGGTAAAAGACCACCATCCAGGTTCAGAACTAACTCAAGATGCCAAGAACCACCTTTCAGTTGCTTGTTAAAACTTCTGTTCCCAAGCCAGAAATAAGAATTATTTAAAATATTGAAAAATTATTTTTTTAAAAGTCTGACTTCTCACTGCACATTGATCAGGATTCACTATTTCATAGAACTGTTTGTTTCAGGAATTCCATGGTACTTGATCCTGAAGTAGACTTGAAATTTTCTTCCATCTATTTGCATGTTTATCAATTTATTTTCTGCTGCCAGAATTTCATAGACCAGCATTTTGTAATTTAGTACTTTGAAATCTATAGAAATTATTGCTTCACTTCTAATGCTGTGCTTCATTAGCTTAAAAGTGGAATAACTGTGTATTTGTGCTAATGAACACAGCCAAATTCATCACTAGTTACTGTCACTAACTAAAGCATTTGAAAAAGAGGGCATGCTTTTTAAAAACTTGACCAGAACAGAATCATGTACATTCTTGACAGAAAATTTATCCCACTGATTTGACTGAATTTAGCTCAATGATCGAACATCATTCAGTAAAACTTGATAGCTTTAACTGTCTGCAACTCTTTAGCAGGATGCTGATAAACACATGGTGTTGGTATGATGAGTATGGGGTTTTTCCGTGTTTTACTGTAATCCTTAACTGCTTCCCTGTGACCAACTATGAAAAATTCCCAATGGTTATTTTTTCAAGGAGAATTTAACAAGGGAAGTCAGAAATGAAGGCCACTAGTAGTCAGCAGCTTCAAAGGGTTTTTAAGATTTCTTGAACACTTTGGCACTACCAAACCTCAGTCTCATTGGGGTGAAACTCAGGACTGCAGCCCCATCTGTGCATTCTTCCCTCAGACTGCAGAGCCCTGACAGAGCAGCTGAATTACCATAAAAATAAGCGTAAGAAGCATTTTATGGGTGAGAACTCTTGTCTAATCAGAAGCCATCTCCTTCAGTTTTCATAAATCTTAATGACCATACATTAGCACTTAATGCCTTTAAACACTATTTTCTATTATATTACATTTGCTGTAAGTAAATGCATTTGGGTTCTTCTGAATTGGAGATGAGACATTCTGTAATGTAAGTGAAATTGCTTAATAGCTGTCTTCAAGTCGTACATTCCAGATTACTTTTTCCACAGGAAAAAAAAAAAAAAAAAAGGGGCAAACCAAATTACTTCATTTAGTATCAGTTCCTAGCCTGATAATAATTTTTCAATTTGCAGTGTGACACTTTCTCTTCCAGAATTTTCATCTCAAACAAATGAAGCTATAAAACACTTGGTTTCTCCCTTTAGGAATGTCATTGTTCATATCATTTGTTACTCTCATTGACAGCAAAGTTTTTCCAAACAGGCTCAGAGCAGCAGTGAATGTTTTTGTTTTAGCAAAGCTTTCTCATTTGCTTTGTTTTGTTGTCTGAGGACTCCAGACCCCTGCCCTCCCTTCCTGCTGATTCTTACAGGAGTCACTTGCACTTCACCACTTGGGAATAAACATCACAAATGCTCAATTTTTTCTTACAATGCAGAAAAGTCCCATATTTTGACTAAGCAGTTGTACATAGGAACAAAGATAGTTTTGCTTGTGCACTGTAGGTTATGAAACAAAGGCCTTTTTTACCCCTCTACTGCTCAGAGATATTATTCATGCCCATTTTATTGACTGGCAGGAACAGTCACAGGTATTTGCAACTTTTGTGAATACTTATTCAAGAGTACAATTAGATACTGCCAGAAAATATGGGGCTAGAGCTTTTATCAAATCCTTCAAAAGCCTGACAATGTTGCATTTAACTAACTACTTGACAATGCTGCAACTGGGTGAGCAAGCAAATTGTATCCACTGGATAGAACATCAACCACAATTAACCAAAACTCAACCCTAAACCACGTTGTTCCACTGTAAAGATTTGAACTGTCTGTTGCAAAAATAGTACTATTGATCTTCCCAGGGTGATTTAAACTTACAGACACACAAAATAAAGCGTTTTTTTTAAAACTCCCAGACCACAAATGTTGCCCATGATGCAATTATAGCCAGAGCAGTGTTGTGGTGGTTCCTGCTGCAGCACTGGAGACTCTGGGAAGGAGCTCAGAGTGCCCCGTTTGTGCTGGATGGTTGGATAACCCCAGCCTGGGTGTCCTCTCAGTGATAGCACTGAACAGGAACTTGGTTCCACTTCAGCTCCCAGACCAATAAACATCCATTTCAATCACCTTTTGTCTTTTCTTCTTTCACATGAATCATCCATTTAGAGATGGGCATGGGGAGTTTCTTCCTGTCTAGTGGTATTGGTAGCAGTCTATACATAGTCACACTTGAACAACACTAGATTTTAGAACTAAAGCCCCATGTTACATAATAAATCACGTAATAACAGGCATTATATCTGATATTATTATTCTTATTATTGCTAACAAAACCCATGTTACTACAACACAGTTATCTTATATAGGGTAACTACGTATTACACGTGGAAAAAAATCCCTCTGCACTACACAGGCAAATCTTCATTGTACAGGGGCCCATGAGCAGCCACCACTTTTGCTGTACAGATATAAGAAATTTACTGAACATTTTCTTCCAAGACTGTGATAAAATTGGGAGTTCTTTCTATTATAAAAATTCTATATGCACGGAAAAAATAAACATGTTGATTCATTTAAGGCTGGAAAGATAGAGTAAATACAATTTAAACTCAGCAAATAGCCGAAAACTATTGTCAGAGTAATTTAATTTTCAAAATTAATAGGACAATACACATCATCCTACAAAATTCATTTCTAATGATTCTGGTTTTCTCAAGCTAACTTAAGCTTGATATTAATTTTGAGTGTAATGCAGCAAAAGAAAGTCAACTTTTTGATTTTTTTTAGACATTAAAAAGAATCAAAATTTCTGAAAAGTCTTAGTAAGACATTTACTTAATTTTAATTTGGGGAAAATACACCAAATATACAATCTATTAAATTCATTATTACAACAGATTGTTAATTTCCTTGAAATTCAATTACAAAGAACCAATTTGAGCAATTTCATATTTGACAAGCCACAAATAATTTCAGTTAGCGAGGCGGTTTTACAAATTAGCCATGTGCCACATTTTGCTTTTGTGAGATGACATTCACTCAAAGCATTTTTATTAAGCTGATTATTACTGTGGTATCCAGCACCTATTTTAGACAGCTTTTCTTATAGGCAGTGTAATTTTACTCAGTCGCTCAGAATGACAAGAATACGGACTTTTAAAATAGGAATGATTATAATTTGCTTCCAAACTAGCAAAGCACAGCAGCTCATGAACTAATCTAAACCCAAATTCTCAACATTCACTTCAGGGAACTCCAAGTTTGCAACAATTACAAAGTTGTGGATTGCTGAACTTTGACCAGAGCTGGCTGGATTCAGCCTCAAGAATCACTGCATTTGGAACAATTGCAAATGCATTTTGTTTTTATTTTGGAAGATACAAAGGGGCATTACAGAGGCTGGGCACTCAAGATTCTCAGAATTTCAGAACTGACCTAATTATTCCCATTAAAATCAGTACAAAATTTACTACTGACTTGTAAGAATACAGAACTAAACTAGTGGTTAAGTAATTTTGCATTTGCCTTTTCAGAAAAAAATATTAATTTGTTGTTTGACTCCTTCAAGAGAAGGGCAGATAGTGTTTCGCCAAATTTTAACACCCTTACCTAAACTTAGTTTTTATGTATTTAATGAAAACTGTACCTGAATATAATCAATTAATTGCTTAAGGATCCAGGACTTTGACTCCCTGGCTGAAGCAAAGGAATTGCTTTGTTGTTTAGAAGCCTTCAGTGTCAGGAATGTAATTTCCAGTACACCTAGGACTACAGAGGGAAATCTTAGCTTGTTTCACTAAACGTCCAAAGAAATGCCAGATAATTTAAAAAATACTTATATTTGTATTTAAGATTTGAACATAATTATGTCTAAAATACCTTATCTATTAGGCACATCCTCCCTCCTCAAGGATAAAATGCCCTGTGGAGAGCAAATTATTATAACTGAAAAATAACTATTAAAACGTAGAGATGGGAATTTCTCAGAACACAGAGAGCTTTTCACAGGTCCAAATGCTGGAATCCCCAAAATTAGGCGTAAAAATAGATGCCCTTTCAGTGCCATTACAGATTAACTCTTTTTCCTTTGAACTGCCAGATATACATATGGAAGAGTGTAAATGTCTGGGAAACTGTAATTAAACAGGACATTTAAAATTAAAACCATTAGGCTCTGGCAAGCTTTGTTTCTTTCTTGACAGAAATTCCTGAACACAGAAGGAGTCTGAACAAGGCAATGGCGAGGTTAAAATGTGGATGGAGAAAACAGAATCACTGAAATACAGTGAACACCAAAAGTCAAGCATGTTGTAGCTATTAAGGCCCTATATATGTTAAAAGAAAATAGACCCTAGATTATAATTAGCTGGGTTTGTGTTTAATGTATTTATAGTTTCAGCTGGTTGGGGATGAGCACAGCATAAGCTCTTCTGCACATGGAAGGGAGTGAACATACTGAATTCAATAGCTGAGCTATTACATACAATTTTGTGATTTTACTAACTTGCTGATTCTAATTTTATGGCTGTGAAATACTTAAAGTGTTGTGTTTCTGCACTGGGATTTTTTGTAGTTGGGTGTTTTTTCGATTGTGGTTTGCTTGGGGGGCTGTGTGTGAAAAAGCTGCTGTATGTGAAGGTACCAGAAATGAGCACTAGGAAATACTTAAAATTGCACACACCTTGAATCTAAAGGCAGTTGAGTGCCCTCTTTGTTCTCACAAGCAGTATAAAGCAACAGACAGTGATAACAAGTTTGGATGAGCTACCTGCTACAAGATATTTTCCTATTTTGTTTTGGGGGCAGGGGGGAGGGGTTTGTTTGTTTGGTTTTGGGCTTTTTTTCATCACCTCAATTGTTCGGACAGACCGATGCCATTTTGAGCAGAATTCCTTTTCCAGAGCTGCAGGCAAATATGCACTACAATATAGGTCTCTTATGGGCAGTGGTTTCAGGGACTGCCTATTGATTTCAGAGCTGTACATCTAGATCTCAACCTTCAGTTTTAATCTGAGATTAGAAGCTGTTCAGATGAGGTTTTCTTTTTAGGGACAGTAATCCATGCATGATACCTGCAGACAGGTGCTCTTTAGAAATTTCTCTGCTCATTTATCATCACACTACTTTTTATGGTCAATGGTAAAGCACAAAGAACTCAAATATAAAATGACTGATGGTACAGTTCAGGGAAGAAAAGGACTCCAAAGATTCTCCTGCCACCTCTGTGGAGGTATACACTTCATTGCAGGCCATGTTCTGCTATTTTTCATTCCTGCTTAGGAGAGGAAGAGTAGCAACACCCACCCTCAAATGAAGGAACAATACCAAGCTGCCTGTCAGTAGAACTGAAAGGTCAGCACTAACTGGGTAACTGCTGGTTTCGGCTGCTGAAAGCACACACATCCTGCCTGTCAAAGGTGCTGATTTGGCTCATTCTGTAGCAACTTAATCTTGCTACGCAGGGAAGTGGTCTAGCACTTCACCTCTGTGAAGTGTGACTGACTGTCACCTCAGTCAGTGACCCGTGACATTTCTGTACCCTGCATGGGAAGTAACTCACTCGACAGAAGCCTGTGGAGCACAATGTGGAACAGTCCCAGTCTGCACCAAGCAGAACACCAAGGTTTCCACCTGCCATACGTTTAGGAGTACCTGATTCCCTGAGGAAACCTGAGGGAAAGCAACGCATGGTTCTAAGAGGCTGAATCTTATGGGACTACAGTAACAATGTTCTGCCTTAGCTGGTGACCTCAAGAGATCACCATTCTTTTAAGACAAGACTTGTACTAGGCAGATAGGTGGTGTTAGGGTCCCAATTCACCCTGGAATTTATATATTGAGGCAGTCCCCAACTACACTGTCTTATTAAGCATCAGACCATGAAAGGGCCCAATTACATCTTTAATTAGGTGAGACTGACCTACAGCAGAGAACTTGCTGGATTTGCACTCATCAGTAGGTCACTGTCTTATCAGCTAAGTGCCATCCTACTGTGAGCAATTTTTAGTTGTGTGGCATGGCAGCTACAAAGCGTAACTGTATAAGAATCTTTTTATTCCCTTAAATTAAATAGAAAAAAAAGGAAAGAGTTTACCCGCTCAATAGACTCAAAGCGCAGGGGGAGTAATACCAGAGGGTGGAAGAAGTGATCAGGGAAAATTACACAAAATCCTTAATTTTAGAACGTTTTAAGCTATGGGAGCTTCATCTTTAACATAATATTTTATGTGAAGCACTACTACATTTAATACTAAATGTGCCATTCAGAATAATATTAATAAAATAAAATGCACACATGTGCGTGTGTGTCCCCCTCTGCCAGTTGTGTCTGACAGCACACGATTTAAATCTTGGCTGTCCATGGAGCATTTTAAGCAGAAAGCAGGAAAAATGTAAATGAGATAATTAGTCTGGAGATGAGACAATTGGTGCAGATGTACATCTATGCATGAAGATTCTGGGGATAAGGAAAAGGCCAAGTACTTTTCCTTAAGCCTCTGAGAGCTGTGCTACAGATTTACTAAGAAGGAAGATTTCAAAACAACTGCTTCATCGCAAGCCAATTAAAATTTGAATTATGCTGTCTTAAGTCTTGAAAAGCTGTCAAATCTACAGATAATTCCTCAGACCTTAATGCTGCAATCCATGCACAGTCTATTTTTATGTCTGCATGAAGTAACACCCACCACAATGTGCGTGGGATAAAACACAGCACATGCATACTGAAATACATTTAACACAGCCAAATTTTATCTCTAAATTCTAGTTCTAGCTAATGTGCTTAGACATGGTGTATTCTTCATGTGTGCTCATATGTGGACTGTTAACTGGATTGATTTGTCCTGTAACAGTAATAAAGTGAAAGCACAACAACAATGAGAGATTAGAGCTCCTCGTGGTAGAACGGGACTATGATTACTACAAACATGGGGTCTGGAATTCCCTTAAAAGCTTCATATCAACTTAATTAATTATGTTACCACAGATTTTGGTCACCGTGCAGTCTTTGGCAGCCCCCTAAGCTTGTGATCCCGTAGGGTACATACATCCCTACTGCTGTAGATCAGCAGAGATAGCACAAATGTTTGGGATTCTACAAAATTAGAATTTATTTTTGCTCCACAAACTATTCTTTGCCTCTAACCCACACTTTAGGGCAGTTTTTGCTGTAAAATAAGGAAACTTTCCTTTCTCGAACACTTTTACCAGTATTTAGAACACTTGATGAATGACTGTGTCCCACTGTGCCTCAAGATCAGTGAGATTAGCACTTTTTGAATTTAAAGGCTTTGGTTTTCACTGTTGTTGGTCCTCACAAGAGAGATTTAAGAGTTTCTTTGAGTGATATTCACTGCAATATATATACATCTTCACAGGCCAGCCACAACCTGCTCCCTTATCTTGATACACCTATTTTGTACATTTTAAATATTAGTCCAAAATTTTAGCTGGCATCAGTAAATATAAAATACACAATAATTGACAGAGGGAACTATGTGCTTGTGCAGTTAATGTTTTTGTTGGCTTATTGTAAATACAGGGATTACAGAGCACAGAAGAAAAGCATGAAGAGTATGGTCCCACTGATCTTTCAAAGAGTAAAAAGGAAAATCAGGGAGTTGAGATTGTGAAGCCAGAGCCTGACCACTACAGGTGTTAGAGAGGCCACTATAAACTCACCCAGTGCCCCACAGTAACTGCTGCAGGGCTCCAGGTAAGAGAGGGGTGCAGGACACAGGTCAGGAAGCAGCGGATCAGGGTTTCATTGGGAGTGCCCCCATTACCCAGGCCCACTTCATTTCCCACAGCAGTGTAGTGCAATCTCAGGAATGCATCATTGCTTTCTGCAGGTGCCTCTGGAAAAGCAGGGAAGAACTGCTTTGCAAGAAATACAGACAATTAATTTCAATTATTTTAGACCACATGGTGTCAGTTCATGTTCCTCTATAAAACAATTGAAAACTACTGCACTTGTAGGCAATCATTACAGGTACACCAGCTTTTTGTCATAATTTGGAAATTTGAAATACAGTCACAAAAGAAGAAAAAGGGCTAAGAATAAAACATAAACCAAAAAAATTAGAAACAGTGAGTTAGAAACTTCCAGAGTTTTCAGACGTGCCTGATCACAGAGAGCTGAAGATTGTGTAGGTCACCATTGTTCCCAGTTATGAATAATGACAGGAATTTGAACAGTCAGTTCTACTGCAGCAAAGCTCAGCTCAACCAAGGAAGCTTCACTGAGGACTGAGCTCCATTTAATTAAATAAAAGGTTGTTTTTCAAGTTCTTGGAAACCATCAGTGTCTACTGCTCTTATCCTTGGGAGAAAAAGCAAAATCAGCAGCACCAACTATGGCCCTAAATGCTCCTTATCTTAGTTCAGTCTTTCTAATCAAGGGAGATATATTTCTGCAATATCCTTTGGTTCAGAAAACATCACAAGCCAAGATTTGGGAAATTATTTCTTCTCATTTTCCTCTTATTTTTTGCTAGCTCTCATCAAGAGCTTCTCCCCATCACTGGCAATTTCCATTTGCTTACATTTTCCTATTCCCTTCCTCTGCTTGCTTTCTCAAGAGATACTGGTCCTTCTATTCAGTTGGAGACTGCTCACTCTAAAACTGAAGTCTGAGATGGAAGAAGACTATAAACCAGAATGGTTCTTGTGAATTTTGGCTTTCCTCAAAATAAATATGTATGAAGAACTCTGACAGTTGGTAAAGTTACAGAAAATTAGTACTGGGTTCAAAACCATTTTCTTACTTTTATAGGTACTGAATACTTGTATTTAAGTCATTGGTAAAATCACATACAGTTACCACCACCTAAATACCTGGCTAGTCAAAACCTCTGTGTTCCTTGTAATTAATGCAAATTAATAAGGAATATGAATTTGGTGAACATTTGGGTGTCTGTGATTTTAAGGTATTTTAACATGGAATAGAAATCTGAGAGATGAAACCTCCTTGCTTCCTCCAGGCCCAGATTTTGTCATGATACTAATTTTTTCTGTGTGAAAAACAGATTAGTTGTGCAATGACACCATTTTTTCTCGTTCTTGCTTTGTGCATAGCTCATGTTCCCTTTGCACAGAGGCTAGTAACTATGCTGAATAAAATGGGGCACATAATGAGGAATTGCCTCATTTGAATTTATGTTACAGTGTAATTCTGTGTTCCACAGCCTGACTTCAACTGCAGTTCCTGTGCTCTGAGGGTGTAGTTTTAAACTGGGTTATTCTCAGACAACAAGGTATTGATAACTTTAACATTCCTACTAGAACAGTGCAACAATTACTAATAAATCTTCATCTGATTTTCAAAAATATATTCTGCACATGCAGCAGTGAAGAGTGCTAAGAGACCATCTTGTGCAGTGCTCAAACACAAAAAGATGACAAACATTTTCTTAGCAGTTAGCCAGCCATCCTTTCTGAAAACTCATCTCATCCCAACTCCAAACACTCCTCACACTTCCACAGACCATGTTACAGAAGAGATTGTTTGCCTGAGAAATCTTAGTGACTTGATCACTTCATTGGCCGAACTTCTCAATAATTGGACCTTTAAATTTGGAGGCCTAAACCATGTATTTTATCCCACACATTTAGGAGACAGCCACCTAAAACGGTGTGTAATGCGTATGTAAGCAGAGGAAAGGCTTGGTTTCAGGACTTATAAGAACTAATCCACAGTAATATTCCCATTCCAATTGCCAAGTTTGAGCTTCTCAATTCTTCAGGTAAGGATCAAACCTCTCCAGTCCATGCTAATCTAAACACTGAGCTGTAACTGTTCAGCTTGGAACACATTACAGTTATATTGCAAGTGCTCTGCAGGCCTTTTTCCACTGCACATCTACAATTACAATGAGGTCTCATGTCTGATTAAGGAGTGCATTTCACTCAATACTAAGAGCCTGGGGGTGAACAGCATAGAAAATCTATTGTGAATGCAAAGAAATGACTATATTACTTTTTCATTTAGCTAAAGGCATGAGTTTCTTCAATGCTGCTGAAAAGTTTTAATGATACTACAATATATGTCAGAGAATTTTGAAAAATATAATGATATATATGGTAAGAACCCAGTATTTTCCTGGTAAAATAAAAGACAAACATGTTTAAATAATTTATGAATATACAGACTGTCTGAAAGCCCTTTTATCATTTCACACTTCCAAAAAAGGAACACTATCTTTACACAGCGCAGAGAAAATATTAATGCTGTTAACTTCTTGTGGGAGATAGAGAGGACTCTGGAAATCCTAATGACAATGAAACCCTACAAAATCTTGAGGGATATGAAAATCAACACAGCAAGTTGACCAGAAGACACACACCTGAGCAGAAAAGAGCAGCAGCTGTTTGGAAGGAAACAAGAGGTGTTTCCAGCTGTAATTTCCATAAGTAGCTCAGGTATAGATCTTAAGCTTCAACTAATAGGAGCCTGCACATGCAGAAGCATCCAGAGGAAAGGATCACACCCACATTAGCCCAGCTGGTACCATGTCCAACAGACTCAAGGAATGCACAGAAACTACCCAGTGTGATGGTCACTGGATGGACTTCACACTCTTCGAGTCAAGCGTTGTTAAAACACGTGTCAAAAGTTATGTTCCAGATAACAGCCGTAACGAAATTGCTGAGCAACCACAGCTGGGATCAGACGCCTGGAAACATTTTCAGAAATAAAATAATGAATTAATTAACTGTAGAAATATCATTTAGCACTGAAAAGCATGGACTGAACAGATGGGTATTAAGTCCAATCTTGAGGAGTTCACCAATCCAATAGGCACGTGAGGGATGCTGAAACTTCTTATGTTTGTTCCTAAATTTCACTTAGCCCCAGGACACACCTTCCAATTAGAGAACTGGTTAAAAAGCTTTATAATGAATAAGTCATCATATGCATAGACAAACTCACAACAGGCAATTTTAAGACCATCTTATGAACTAATATACTCTGTGAGATAGTAAATGACAATTTTGTAGTGATTTTTTAAATACAAAAAGATATGGAATACCTTCTACACTTGATCTCTGTATTTCACGCACACATAAATACACTATCTCCCAATTTCTCACTTAAGATCAAACAAACAAAAATATATGTACCATGTAATCCTAGGGGTAGATGGCTCCCACAGACTTCAGAAAATAAGTAAAAATAAGATTTTTTTTTCCATTTTTTTAAGTACTCCTGAGACTATCAATACCAATGGATGGGAAGAAAACCCCAGGATTTCTTTTTCATGGATCAAGACCAACACAACCCGAATTGTGCTGTATAACTTAAATATCTACATAAATATATGTGCGTGCTAAGTGCATTCATATCAATTAGAAAAAGAGCAATCAGCAAAGACACTGTTTCTCCTCCTATGGCTCTGCTCCCCTGAAGAGAAACAGCTGCACGGCATCTCAGCAGCAGGAAGGAAGCTCAGAGCCCATTTCAATGCAGTTTAATTCCCATTTCCTCAGTTTAGATGCAAAAGCTCCCATCCCATCTCATTGTGAAAATGCATCTCTCAAGCACATGCACTGAGCATTTCTGCTCAGCAGCAATGAAAGAGATGAGACAGCACTTGCTCAGAGAGGCAAAGTCTGTCAGAGCTTCATAAAGGACATGGAACCTTCCAACACTGCCTGAACTCCACTGCATGTCCAGTTAGGTTTAACTTTAGGAATGACTGTGAATTGCTTTCTCACAGATGTGGAAGATGCAAAAGGTCATCACAAAATCTCCGTCATGATCTTCATGTGAAGGACTCTGCCATCTCACTTTATCTTTTACTCTTCCTCCTATTTAGCAACATTATTTTCATTCACGGAATTCAGCACAGTTTGAATTACACAATCAGACTTTCTGCAGACTAAGTCATACAGGCTATATTTTTCCTAAAAGGTTTTTTTCCAATTTTCTCTTTAATCACAGCAAGCATGCTGTATCATTGGGAGGTTTTTTAAATGGCATTAATCTCTGTATTTTTTTTAACAAAAACCTTTCCCTGTCTTTTTTCCCACTGCCTCCTTGCCTGCTTCCTTTTAAACCTTACAGTGGAACTGCTGCCTGTTACAGGAGGTGGGTTTCTTTCCACGCCTGTTTGTTCAGTGGCCAACCCCCAGTGCTGGGCAGACTTCCAGCAGGAGAATCTGGACTTCAGAGCCTGACCTTCAAGTACTCTGCAGTCAGTGTGAAAGTTTCCATTAATTTCAATGGCATTTGCAGCAGGGCCTTGCCCCTTAGTGTGACCTTATTTTCTGCCTAAAATGTAAATTGTTGACAACACTGGCAAAGGCAACAAATTTTATTCCAGCTGTAAATTTGATTTTATGGGCTAGTGTAGCCCTACAGATCTGTGTGAAGAATATTCTAAGCCCTACAGTATTACAAACCTGGCCTTACAAACTTAAAACTAATGCAGCAAAATCTTGAAAACTGCACTCACCCACTATATTCCCATCAATATTTTTAAGATAGTTTGTAGAGTCATGTACAGCTACAGATTTGAAGATCAGTACACTCCTCCAAACAATGCTGTCCAGTAAGTCAATGGGTTCCTTCCATGAAATGGAGTTCTCATTATGTGAGGACCTGGCCATTGCACTGGTTACTGGGTAGGAGGAGGTTTCCTGGCATGCAGTAATAGATATGGATGTGTAATCCCTAGGTACTATTTTCTTAGCTGATTGACATTAATTCCTGCCTGAGCAGCATTAGAACAATGTGCTAACACACCAGGTAATCAGGGAGCAAGGTCCAGTACCAGCGCTACCACCGGCAGTCTCGTTCAAATAGCTCAGGCTCGGAGCTGCATCACTATTCAGTGTAAAAGCTTTCACTCTGTGATGTGAAAGGCTGACCTTTGTGCCCCGTACAGCTGGTGGTTCAGAGCCAGAGATAGCATTTATTCAACTTGAGCTGTCAGATAGAAAGGGCAAATGTAGCAGCAGGTAAGTGAATTAAGCACTGCTCAGTAGTTAGTAATATCTAATTATTCATGACACATGTGTCACATGCTGTTAGAGGACATTAAAAATGCTAATGCCTGGCCATTCTATTCAGTAACACATCCACTGAGAAACATAGAGGGCGTGTGTTTCGGGTACTGCTGATTGCATTCCCCGCTTTCTTCTCCTCATAGAAAATCTATTTCACAATTTTATTTACTTTCAAGTGGGCTGCAGTTTTCATACAACAAAAGCAAAATAAACAGAGCTTGAAAAATCCCTGGTTGCTGCAAAGGGCAGTGTAACAATGTGCTGTAATGCCTGCTGTTCATAATCCAGTCAGAACCCTACAGCACTGCTCTGTATCTTTGCAGTGCAGCACAGAGCAGGTGTTTTCCTTTGGTGTTATTCCTGGCTATTTAACTTGCATTTTGGATGCTATACCAGGGCTTTGCTAGTTTCCTATAAAGCAAACAGTTGTGAACTCCATTACTGTAAATGAGACAAATGTTTGACTCAGCTCTCTATCAAGTTAAGCATTAAGAGAATGAAAATATAGACAAAAATTTCCAGAGATCAGTACTGGAATGTCTTGCTTTGGAACCGATCCTAATAAGAGCTTAAAATATCTCCAATATAATCAAGTATTTAATTTCTAGAACTGAACAAGTTTAAATAACTTCTGCTGATCCTCACGCTTCAGTGAGAACAAAAGCATCTTCAAAGTGAGGCTATCTAGCTCTGAAATAAAAATGTAAATATTTCGATTGAGTCTGCTTTTGGTATCCTTAATGAAAGGACTAAAATTTCTGAAGATAGCTGAACTAATGCCAATCTATACAGCTACTCCTCCACAGCTACAGATGGAGTTTGTGTTCATCACTCTCCTCATTTTTACTGTTATTGGCACTAATGTAAATATATTTTATAAACATCTTCTGCATAAGGATTGTTTTGGTAGTTCTAATAGTATTGACATTTGCTTGTCAAGTATAATATGCCCTCATCAGGCACAGAAGAAAATCATCTCTTCCTCCTGGCAGCTTAAGTGCCAAACCCAATCAATTCAACCACTTGGCACTTTGCTAAATTGCACGTAGCTCGTGACTGAACAGCCCATGCTCATGCTAATTGACCTGCACTTCAGGGGGAAGTGAGAGGTCTAATTCCTCTCATTTCTGCATAGCCACATCCCTGGCCATTAGCTCAGAGGACCCAGCTAAGTGGCCAGTGGTTCACATTGCCCACATTACTTGTAGCACCCTGGGAGATAAGGACTGATTATCCACTCTCCAACATCTTCCAGGGTGCGGCTCCAAGGGCGCAGCTCAGCCAAGGAGTCTGGAGCAGTCAGAGCATCCGTTTATCAAACTGCAGTTCCTGTCACGGGGACAGTTCCGTGTACGCTGGCACAGCATCCATCCTCGGAAATGTTCTAAATGTGCCTGGATAAAGTCCCAGGAATACGAGTCTGAGCCCAAAGCTGACCCTGCTTCGAGCAAGGGCTTGGACAAGAGACCTCTAAATATTCTTTCTGACCTGAATTATCAGCTGACTTTTCAGTATTGGAGAATAAGAGGACACTAAAAATCTAATTACTGAAAAAATAGAAAAAAGATGGATAATCTGATTCTTCCATTTAATGTAAATTTAGAGAATATCTCAAGAAAGGAAACTAATAGGGATCCCACAAATGTGACTCTTTTATTTATTCAACCTCTTGTAAATTTCCTTTTCTAAATAATGTCCAATTGATATCCAGCATTATTTGCTAAACTCAAGCCATCTATAAATCTGAACAATCCTAATATTAAATCCTTTGCAAGAAGAATGACTCTGAATACAGCAATTATGCTTTATGGGATACAGGAATCCTCAGCTCCTGCACACACAATTTAATATTAACAAAAATTACATGCCTAGATTAAGAGAGAGATAGCTTTAATCTCAGCATTGTATTAAATTATTTTCTGTATAGAGAAATCTCTGGAGTATGAATGTCCATAATTTTCCTCAAAGGATTACTCCAATTAAACAGAGTTCAAAATGCACTATAAAGTTATCACTCTACAAGTTCCGAAATGTTATTCTGTAGCCTGTACTCTTCTGAGGTTATTTACCTGGACTTCTTCAAAAATGGAGAATAAGATTTCCTTTGAAATGTTGTGATTCAATTTTAGAAATGTTTGTCCTGAGTAAGTGTATCCTGAAATGGCCTCTGTAAACTTGATTTTTTCTCTATGCAAAATACAAAGAGAAAAAATGTGTGAAAAATCACTTACTGTGAAAACAGAAAATCCCATAGAACTAAAACATGAAGGTGCCACAGAGAATGAGGTAATGAGTATGGAAACAAAATCTCAACAGCAACAATCCACAAAGCAAAGCAAACACAGAATATCCATATTTGGGGAGTAAGAGGCAGTGGGGAAAAACCCCAAACCAACCAACCAACCAGTGATGGTATCCATGTTTGTTAGGAACACCTATTTAGAGGAAAGTCATTCAGGCCCACAAGTAATTTGGAGACCGCTCAGCTGTGTTTATAAGATCTAATGTATGCCACTGCATTGGGAGTCATTTCTATTCATCATCAGCCATCCTTTAGCTGCCACAGGGCAAAGGCTTCCTCTGCCCTTGTGCCGTCCATCACGCTGAAGGCTTTGGCCAGACCCCCAGCAAGCTGGCAAGAATCAGTTGGCAAGTTCATGACACTGTCATTTCACACCCTCTCCTTGTGCCCTGAGCACCGGCACTGAACCTGACAGTGAGAGCTCAGACTCTGTTCTTTGACCGAGCTGTCTGTTGTCAAAATACTGATAGACCGAGATGATCTTCAAAACCACCATTTGGCAAAAAGCTGTTAAAAATACCCTGAGCTTTTCAGTGATTTCCATGCACAGACAGATGCAGCCACAGTGTGAATAACAGGAATGGAGGCAGAGGAGGAATTTGTGCAGAGCTGTGGAGCTACACTGTGTGATGGGGAACAAATGCGCCCACCTGGAAGAAAGGCAGAAGGGGCTGGCCCTGGTCTCTATGAAACCCTCCCTGAGATCCGCCTCTTAATACACAGGAAAACATAACTTGTACTGAGACCTACCCCCTGTGTTGCAAAGGTAATTTCAGGTAAGCTCACTTCAGTGTGGTTGTGATGAACTAAACGAGATGAGAGTGTCTCACCTGCAACGTTCTAAAAGTGATTACTGGGCTTTTTCCTTTCACTGCTGAGTCATGCAACTCATAAGCAATTCCAAAATACAAGAAGAAAAATCACAAATAAAATCCGAAAGAGTAAGATTAAAAACCAATGAAAATGCTCCCTGAAAATAAAATAAACCCTCACATTTTAAATTCTACCTCTGAAATATTCACACATCATTGATTATCATTCACACTGTGAGGCCTACTTTCTAATTTTCAGAAGTTTCTCAGCTCTACTAGATTCACTCAAGACTTTTCCCAAGCAAATTTACAATTTACAAAGTCCTAAGTGAGTTGATTAAAATTCCCTCACACCTTGCCTGTTTGGACAGAGCATTAATTTCTTTTATATACTCTATTAGTAGGATCTTTTTGTGAGGCCACAGTACTGTACACTGCATGGGCAAACAGTAAGAACCAATGTTTGCTGCCATTCTATTTAATTAAATAGTCCAATTATAAGAAACACCAAAATATTTGTTGTATGTCTAATAGAAATGGCTCCATAATAAATCAGTGGTAGAGAAGTCAGTCAAGTATTGATAACTTGATTGTCAGCTGAGCAATTCATTCCTATAGGACACCAAAACCCCATTGATTTCAATATGAATCATTATTCCTCATTCCTTTTAGTCTCTGTGGTAACTTTGACCAGCAATGCCATGAACTTCCCCAGATCAGAGTGAAAAAGCAGGACAACAAACCTTTCCTTGTAAGAGCCTTGTAAGAAACAACTTGTCTGACACGGCTGCTCATTACACTTGTTTCTCTCAGCTTGGCTTCCTCTTTGCTTTACTCACAATTTAAAATTCTTGAGAATTTTCTGATCTGGATGAGAGGACAAAGGGAAGAAACTACCTCTTCTCCTCCAGGCAAAGGGCTGAGCTTTAAGAAGGGCAGCTTTTTGTGACTCCAGCCAGAAAGGCTCTGGTACCTCAGCACATGCAGCGTTCACACAGCTGCAATAGCCCCCAGCACTGTGTTAAGGGAACAGCGCAAGCCTTAGGACTTCTCAGTATATTTCAAAACTAAAAACTAAATGTTTCCTTTGTTGTGACATACAAAGGATTGGTTTTGTACGAAACAAAAAGAAAAAAAAGAAAAAAGGAAAAAATACTACCAAATGAAAACAAACAAACAAAAATGACTGCAGTTTCCTGATAATGTATTGTTAGTGAGATTGTCTGGTTAATGGCTTGAAAAAAAAAGTTCCAGTGCTCCATTTGATGCTTCATGAAATGAAGCAACTTTGTCATACTTCACTGGCATTTAGACCTAACAACATGTCAAATTCTTTTGAAATAAACTGTGGGTCATTGACTGAGACAATTTCCTCTGGCAAACCATATGCAGTGAAAAATTCCCATATGATTTCATTTATTTATTTCATAGTAGTGCAGTCTATAGTGCTACTACTCCAGATGCTGTGAAGCTGCTGATCTTTGAAAGGGAAAAGAGCAAGGTACAAACAGCAGTCCGAAACACCACTGAAAACAACTTTTCACCTTTTCCTTTACCATCTGGAGTGCCCACTGAACCCCGCTCACGCATGTCCCACTTGGTGGCTGAATTCCTGAACTGCTGAATCAGTGTAGTTCCTTCACTGGAAGTGGTGATAATATTTCATGAGAAATCACAACATTTCACTTTCTCCTCCTTTACAGCCAGTAGCACTGCCTGTTGAACCCCTAGGTGTGTGTGCCTGCCTTCTATTTCATTCCTTATAGGCTTTCTTAGCATGACATCAAGAAAAATGTTTCTAAATAAATACCTAGGCACTCACAATTTATTGTATGTTTTTTGGGATTTAGTACTGATAGAAGAGATTCAATGTCCTCCAGCAGTGATTTGTAATTGTGAATAAATGTTGAGCAAATCTAAGTTCAGGACATATATAGCTTAGTTTAAAATGGTTTAAATATATGGCAGTTCTCAAGACTTCTAAGTTACCATCTTTGAATCTTTTCTAACCTCATGCTTAGACAATAAATTTACTTTAAGGTAAATTATCATGCAAATAGAGTACTCTGCAGATATAAGGTAACTTACACATGTAAGTACCATTTTCAGGACACCTCATCTCCTGAGATCCTAATTTTCTTTTCAGGTAAGCAGGATTTGGGCATTTAAGTTCTCCAGCTAGAAACCTGAGACATCAATTTCCAAATCCTTGATTTTAGATTCACTAAGAGAGATGTGTGCTTGTCACTTGGTATGCGAGGCAAAGCTTGGATCCTCTGCAGCCCTGCACTTTTCATCTTCCCCCTTTGGATGCTATAGGAACATACTTGTCTGAAAACACACACACACACTCTCACACAAATATCCCTAAATTAAAGGTATTACATTTACTCCTGGAGATTCTGTTCCACTTTGCATCAATATTCACTGGCAACAGAATGAAAATCCAGTTTCCCCTTGCTCAGGGAAGCGATTTAACCACTCTAGTTTGAAGTCAGCCTGGGTTGTACCTTGGCAAAAAGATTTCTCCCAATCCATAGAATTTCCTATAGTTTGATAATTGAAGCAGTTTAACTACATACAGCTCAGCCAGATCGGCCCCAACCACCCCAATGCAGAGAATTGACCAATACTTGTTTTACTCCATGTTCCAGTTGTAATCCCTATGAGGTCTTATTATAATTATTCACATGTCTGAGACTCTCTGAACTTCATTTAAGTCATCTGAAAAGTATTTTGGAGGAAATGTGGATGTATAAATTAATTTTTCTAAAGGCAGAAGTTTAAAAGTGGTTATATTTTCCCACTATTAGGCTTCAAGACCTACAGCAATTAGAAGAATGATGAGGAAATGCTTAAAATAGGTTGTTTTTCTACATAAAAAGTATTCTGTGATAAATGAAGAAATTATATTTCAAATGAATAAACCACATATTTGAAACTTATCTTTCTCTAGTCTTTCTTCAAGCTTTGTTTCGTGTGCTTTCTGTGAAGCTTCTGGTGTTTGCTCTTTGTGTGGATACCAAAAGGCAAATATCAAACACTTCCCATTATTTAAGAACGCCATTAGGGAACATGGAGCTTCTCAGAACTCCCACCAATAGGATTAGTAGAAAACTGGGATCTAGGAAGCTGCCACATGCATTCTTGTTGTAGTGGGTTGAACCTGAGTTGATGGACAGTCTTTTAGACTAATGACGCTTCTCACAATTTACATATTTAAACAGCACGAAAAAGGCGGGATTTCCCTTTTGTCCGAGCTCGCCTGCTGGAAGGTGGGGGGACTCTGAGCCTCCCGGCCCCGCCGGGCCGGGCCGGGCCGGGGCCACTGCCCCTTTCCCCCTTTCCCAACCCTGCGGCACGGACCCTGGGTCGCTGCGGGGGGACTGTCCCAGAGCCGCAGGCAGCTAAAACCAGCCATGGACTGCCACAGCTAAACCCATCCAGCACGGCTTCTGGGGACAGGCGGGTCCCTCTCCTCTCCATGCGGAGCCTGCGGAGTCAACGGGAGCCGGCAGAGCCTCCTGTCTGCAGCCAGCACACTTCGTGCTGAACTGAAGAGGACACCACGCAGCCAGCAGCACAAAGGGAGCGAGGCTTTCCCCACCGTAAAGCCTGAACAAGAACACTCTTCAACACGGCGGCTTCAGAGCCAGAAAGAAAGAGAAGTGAGTCCTGTGGGACGGAGCTGAGCATGGCGACGGAAGAAAAGAGGGCGGTGCCGCGATTCTCGCGCGGAGCTTAAAAAAACCTTCTTGCGTGCCGTGGTAAGAAACTGTAATACCACAAACTGTTTGTCTCTGTAATCCATTTGAAGAACATGGGGGGATGGAGAATCCACGTGTGGCCTGTGAAGATTGTGAAGAGTGCCTATGCCAGGCTATATAGAAGCAGTGAAAGGCTTTTAGAGACTTGTGGTGAAGAAAGCCTTTGTATGCAGGCCAAAATAACTTATCCTTAAAAAGATTAATAACCCCATGTGATGGTCCATGTTTTGCAGTGTGAAGGAACTGTGAGATTTTTCATGGGAGAGATGTTCTACACACAGCAGATTGTTTGTTTCCGGGCGGATCTGCTGTTAGTGGCAGTTTGGGAACCACATGCAACTGAAGAAAACCCTTTTTTCCTTAAGCATAAGAGAGAGACTTTTCAAGAACTGCAACACTGACTAACATCCCATGTTCTGTTATCCTTTGTGCGAGTTGGGTAAAAAGAGAGAAGTGCTGGAAAGGGGGGGGGGGGGGATTTGCTTTAATTTCTTGTTATTTTCTCTTTACTTTTAATTCTATTAGTAATAAAACTCTTTCATTGTACTGCAACTGTTTAAGGTTTGTGCCTGCTTTGCTTTCTCCTAATTCTTATCTCACAGAAGGAAAATAAGTAAGTAATGAATATTTTGAACCAAAACCACTACACTTAATTGGTGTTTCGAACTCAACCCGCTACACTTGTAAATGACTTTTCCTTCTACTGGGAAGTATTTGGTGGTATTTCACTGATATTTCAAGAAAAGCCTGGCTGATTCAAGGACCAGAGAGTGAAAAAGCAAAGCTTCTGCATTTGGTACATCAATGACGAGAAGATCCAAAGGGACCAGAATTAAAACTTGCTCAGCAGCTTCCATCAGGAGACGCTGAATGTGTTGCTGCTCATCAATGTATCAAATAAAAATTCCACCATTTATTGCTTGCTGCATTAAAAAGAAATCAGTAATATTCTAAGAGTAAAGCTTATGAAGACAAGAGCAGCAAACTGAGCAGAGCAGTTGTGCTGCTTTTTCACTTCACAGCTGCTGGGTAATGGGTTTTTTATAGCTGCCCCTATCAGAGCCCCTACAACTGGCTTTTTTGGAGGGATGTCTCTGGGAAATGCTCTGGACCTGCCTGAGGATCAGTACACATTTCCCTCCCTTCTGTCGAGGTATTTATCTTGCAGACCCAAACAGAGTCTCAGTCCAGCTCTACTCTGCCTTACATCCACCGAGCTACTGCATGGGCAACTACTGCAATGCAGGGACCAGGAATCAGGTTAATTTTGCTTTCTCAAGTAGCTCTTACAGCAGCTTTGCTGTCTAATCCAACAGAGAGCTGCATATTAGTTCCTTGTAGCTGTGGTGCTGTCTAGAGGTGTACTCTGTATAGAAGTGTTGGGGTGGCTCAGCCTGCTCTCGGGCCGAAACCATCAAATGTCAGTCAAACCAGGGCCATCCACTGGGTGGATTTCCCCACCCAGGACAGTGGATGGGAAGGCGGACCAGAAGAGATTTAGGTTACCTCCCTGTGGGTGGCTCCCAATCCTAAATTACCTCCCCCTGTTCCAGAAAGTTCTCCCTTTTGTAGTTATTAATTGGTTCCCTGTTATGACTCCTGCCTCCCTGTTTTCCCCATTTGTTCTGAAAAATTGTATCCTCCCCTCTGCTTGTATCCCATTGGTTGTTTTCTCTCTCCCTGCCTTGCTCCACCCCCCCATAAAGGGTGAGCCCGCTTCTTCTTGAGGCTTTTCTCTGGTTCCTGGACCCTCCTGCAAATAAACCTGTTGGAACCCACACCAGAAGCCCCTCCCGCCTTCTTTGCCTCCGGGCTAACACAAGCCTAATCCACCGGCTGCCCAACGTGCTTCCTCTGAGGAGGAGCCAGCGCACGCAGCCATCCCACGCCGATTCCACAGAGCCGTCCAGCGAGGAAGCTGTGGAGGCCAACGCTGCATCCCCTCTGCCCGAGGGCACGCCGGGGCTTGTGGTAACAAGCCCCGGTTGTGTTAGGTTGGCGCCCGAACAGGGATGACACACGTGCGTTCCTGCATCGTCCTCGCTGCCAGGAGGCTGCGAGCGTCAGCAATTCGGAGCCGCCGACGCCTCTCGCGGCAACGCGCTCGGTTTTAAAAGCCGCACTCCAAGAGGAGCTTGCCAACTCCTGGCAGGAGAACAGCCTGTCCCGGAGGACCCCACTGTGCCTTTTTGTTTCCAGGACCGGATGTCTGTGTCTTCTTCTCGTGTGTGTGAGTATTTTTGTGATTCCCGGCTCCTGGGAAATTGCCTTTAGTTTCTCCTTTTTGCCGGTGGTGGGTGACGTTGCGGCCGAGGTTTCAGATGGGAGCTATGCTTTCCCAGCCTCAGCGGGAGGTTTATCTCCAAGTTGGGGGGTCCCTGAAGAATTGTGGGTTAAAGTTATCAAAGGGGTTTTTGAAAAGGTTTGTTAAGTGGCTCTTCTTTTATTTTCCCCAGATGTCCCCTGTTAATTTGAAGTCGGCCACGTTTTGGCAATTTGTGGGGGACAAAATATTAGAATTAAACCAAAGGGGAGATCCCTCTGGAGAGAGGTTTCTCTACATGGTCTGGGCTTTTGAGAGATATACACAAAGCTAATCGGAAAATAAAAGAAAAGCCCTGAGTTCTCCCCAGTTCTTCCCAAGTCCCTCCTTCCCCCCCTTGTGTTCCTCATGCCACTGCCCCTTCTCTGAGAAGACTGGGAGGTGTAAAATGCCCAGAGGCACAGGGCTGCCACCGTCTCCCTGACTCTCCACGATCCTCTCAGCCACCCCGCTGAAATAGCCCTGGCCAAGCTGTTTCGGCTTCTACCCAAACCCTCTCTCCTATGCCCTCTTCCCCGGGTGTTTGCCCAAAAAGCGGTTCCCAGTTTTATTGCCCTGAAAATGACGGCGAAGGCTTTTCTTCGTCCACCGTTTTGTCCCCTTTCCCTGCTCTTCCTGCACTCCCCCAAAATGGAGGAGACCGCATGGCACAGCCCGCCTTTTTTCCTTCTTCTTCCCAAAATCCTCTTGCCCCCCCCTCCTCCTCGCCCTGTCCTGGCCCCGCCCCCTCCTAACATGACGACTGTGAGCTCCTCCTTCGCGTCGGGTCCCGCCCTCTGCATTGGGAGTCCCTGCCCTTCCCGTAGCCACTCCTCTTTGTCCTCAGCCCCCGCCTACCGGGAGGAGCCTTCTGGTTCCCACGCCTTATCTTCCAGTTCCCACGCTGTGGAAACCAGAACCGACGCCATCTTGAACCCGGAACCGGGAGCCTCCTCCGGTCCCTTCGCCGCTCCGGTTACTTATAACCAAGCTGGCCGCAACCCCACCTGGAAACCCTTTGACCCTGCTGGGCTCAAAGAACTTTGTAAAGCCCAGAAGGAGTTTGGGAGTGAAGAGTCCGTATTTCCAGAATCTCCTGCGGGCCGCCCTCGCTAATACAGTGTTGGTCCCAGCAGACCTCCAAAGCATTTTTTCTTGCTTGCTTTCTCCAGCCGAATTCGAGTTGTAGGATGACGGGTGGAGAAAGCAACTAAGAGAGGTCCTCCCAATCCTATTGCAAGACCCTAATAACGCAGGGGTTTCCATGGACCACCTTACAGGTGAGGGGTTGCTTGCCAAGCCACAAGACCAGGCCCGAAACACCCCAGAGCCGGTCTTAAATGCTGTAAAGCATATGGCAGAGCAAGCATTTTTAATGATGCCCCCTAAATCAGCGCCTCTACTAAATTTTACTGAAATTCGGCAACTTCCAAATGAGCCATTTATTGACCTTATTGACAAATTAAAATTAGTGGTGGAGAAACAAGTGGAAGATACAAGAATTAGAGAAAGCATAATCACTCAAATAGCAAAAGCTAATGCAAATGAACCTTGTAAGAGAGTGATTATGACCCTTCCACTTGATCCTCCACCAACGCTAAGGCAAATGATTCGACACTGCACAACCTTAGTTCCAACTGACCAACCAAATTTAAAAACAAGGGGGAATGTGGTAGGAGCTGCAGGTGCCGCTGAGGCAACGGCACCTCAGGACAAGAGGATGACAAACAGAACCTGGACCTGTCAGAGATGTGGCAAGCCAGGACATATGGCCCGGAACTGCAGAGCTCCAGCCCCGATTAATCAAAGTTCCCGAGCTGTTTCCCCAGGGCAAGTAGCACCGCCCAGTCCTGTGGAGGTACAGCCGGGAAACTGAGGACCCAGCGCGGATCTGCAGCCCCACATGATGACATAAATAAAGAAGCCGCAACCAGAAAAACTGTGACTAACGCTACTGCAACCACAATGGACTCTATCACACCTCGACGGGTCCTTGTGAGCTGCAAAGGACTGAAAGACTGCTGCTTGTTTGTTATAGGAGACACCACACGTACACCACCAGAGATCTCAATAACACCAGAGATCGTCCAAGTAGGATCACAAGGACTCTTTACAGTAAACATACAGTGTATCAACCCGCCTTTCTTCCTTGCAGCTGGCCAGGTTCTCGCCCAGGCCATCCTCATGCCCAGAAGTTCACCAGAAAACTACAACCCATCTGTCTTCTGGGCTGAGGTGGTAGGGGAGGACAAGCTGATGCTAAGCTGCAAGATTTCATGCCAGGGCTCAGACATCAGCCTAGCAGGGATGATGGACACGGGGGCAGACGTGACGGTCATCGCCTCCAACAACTGGCTGTCACATTGGGGGTTGCAACTGGCAGAAGGTATTGTTACGGGTGTGGGAGGATCCGTGGCTGCCCAGAGAAGCAGGACTCTTGTCCAGATTGAGGGTCCAGAGGGGCGGATTGCAACAGTCCGTCCATTTGTTAATGACTCTGGGTTTACATTGTGGGGCAGGGATCTCATGTCCCAGTGGGGAGCCCGGATTGAGATCTCATCTCAACCCCGGGATTTTCAGTCGGGGCCACTGCGGAGCGCCCCACCCAGAAATTGAATTGGCTCACCGATAAAAAGGTCTGGGTGGATCAGTAGCCTTTAAGAACACACCAATTGAGAGCGCTCACTGCACTCATGGAGGAGCAGCTGGGGAAGGGGAACATCGAGCCTTCCAACAGCACTTGGAACTCCCCAGTCTTTGTGAGCCGGAAGCCGGGGACAGACAACTGGAGACTCCTTCACGACCTGCAGAAAATTAATGAGGTCATTGAGGACACGGGACCCCTGCAACCCAGAATGCCATCACCCTCTATGCTCCCTAGGCAGTGGAAACTAGCAATCATAGACATCAAGGACTGCTTCTTCCATATCCCCCTGCATTCGGATTATGCACCCCGGTTTGCCTTCTTGGTGCCTTCCCTCAACCGAGAGGCTCCCATGCAGCGCTACCAATGGCGAGTTCTGCTGCAAGGCATGAAAAACTCGCCCACCATCTGCCAGTGGTATGTCCCTCACATTCTGTCCCCTGTCCGGAAAAAGGCAGCTAGAGCTGTGATCCTATACTACATGGATGATGTTTTGGTGTGTGCGCCCACGCAGCAATACCTGGACTGGACTCTGGGGGAGGTAATCAGGGCTTTAGAGGCTGATGGATTCGAAATCCATCCCAAGAAGGTCCAGAAGACCTCACCCTTTAAATATCTAGGACTAAAAATAGAGGAGCAGACGGTGGTGCCCCAACCGTTGAAAATCAATGATAACTCCAAGACTCTGCAGGAACTCCAACTCTGCGAGTCCATCAACTGGGTGAGGCAGCTCCTGGGACTTACGACTGAGGACCTTGCCCCTCTGTTCAACCTGCTTTGTGGGAATGAGGATCTCAAATCCCCAAGGCAGTTGACAGAAGAGGCAAGAAACTCCCTCATCAAAGTCCAAGAGGCACTGTCATCTCGCCAAGCCCATCGCTATGCCCCAGGTCTGCCCTTTCAATTTACAGTGTTGGGGAAAATGCCATACCTTCATGGGCTGGTTTTCCAGTGGGACAAGGTGCAGAGGGATCCCCTTCTGATTATTGAGTGGGTTTTCCTCTCGCACCAGCCGTCCAAAAGTATTACCACACCACAGGCGCTCATGGCTCACACTTGGTGATAAAGGCTAGGTCTCGCCTCCGTACCCTTGCGGGGTGTGATTTCACATGTGTTTACCTGCCACTAACAACCAATGCACTGGACCATCTCCTTCAAAACAACAATCATCTCCAATTTGCCTTTGATAGTTATTCGGGACAAATATCAGCTCACAACCCGAAACACAAATTGTTCAATTCGGCCTTTAAATTAATTTCAAAAGAAATTCAGAGTCGTGAACCCCTCAATGCCCTGACAATCTTTACGGATGGTTCTGGAGCATCCAACAAGTCTGTCATCATTTGGAGGAATCCTTGCACTCAGAAGTGGGAGTCTGACGTGCAGGTGGTCGAAGGATCACCACAGGTTGCAGAGCTTGCCACAGTGGTCAGAGCATTTGAGCGGTTCAACGAACCTTTTAATTTGGTAACAGATTCCGCATATGTAGCAGGAGTGGTGTCCAGGGCAGAAAGAGCATCGCTCAGAGAGGTGGTGAATCCAAGAATCTATAACTTGCTTTCAAAGCTAATCCAAATTGTCTCCCACCGAAAGCAAGCCTTTTACGTAATGCATGTGAGGTCACACACTGACCTGCCAGGATTTATTGCCGAAGGGAACAGGAGAGCAGATGCCCTAGCTATGCCCATCGAGCTAGCGAATCTGCCTAACAGATTCCAGCAAGCCCAGATGAGCCATGCAATGTTCCATCAAAATGCTCCAGCTTTCGTCCGAATGTTCCACCTCACTAGAGACCAGGCGAAAGCCATTGTGGTGACATGCCCCAACTGCCAGAAACATCAGCTTCCACCATTAGGTTAACCCCCGAGGCCTAGGCAGTTGTGAGGTATGGCAAACAGATGTCACCCACTTCCCCCAGTTTGGCCGCCAGAAATATATTCATGTTTCTGTGGATACTTTTTCTGGTGCAACCTTTGCCTCAGCTCACCGTGGGGAGAGGACCAAAGATGTCATCAACCACCTAGTCCAGGCCTTCGCTGTGTTGGGGACACCAAATAAATTAAAAACTGACAATGAATGGCCCTGCATACATCTCTGCAGAGTTAAAGAGATTCATGAGTGAGTGGGGTGTGGATCACATCACTGGCATCCCTCACTCGCCCACAGGCCAAGCCATTGTGGAGAGGAAACATCAGACACTAAAAAGACTGCTAGAACAACAAAAGGGTGGCAATGAGATCGCTGCCCCCACCATAAGACTGTCCAAAGCATTGTACACTTTGAACTTTTTAAACTGTTCCTATGAAGAACCTGATCCTCCCATCTTGAGACACTTCACAAACTCTGCCAAACATAAACTGACTGAGAGACCTGAGGTCCTAATAAAAGACCCGGACACTTTACAGATATGTGGCCCATACCCCCGTCACCCAGGGTAGAGGCTACGGGTGTGTTTCCACCCCAGAGGGTCCAAGATGGATCCCATGGAAGTGGATCAAACCCTTTTTGAAACCACCTGCAGATGCCAGGCAAAGGAAAGAAGCTGCCACAGCCTGGAAAAGAAAAAAAACCAAGCCACCTGGAAAAAAGACTCCTCCTCCAGGCCTGAAAAACAAACCTTTCACCACTCAGTCTCCTTAAAATGTGTCTCCCTTCCCAAAATGACCCCTCAGTTTTGTTTTGAAAGAGTGGGAGTCCAAGGAGCCATTGTTAGTTAATTGTATTTGTATTAATTTTATTTGTGTTATACTTTTCCTAAAGTTACCACCCTTGACTGCGTGATGACCTCCTGCATGCTGCTGTCCCCACCTGCTGCTGCAGGTCCTCCTGTACCACCACCAATGAGGCAAGGCATGGATCATAGCGCAGCCACAAAACAACGTGTGGGTATCACTGGCCCAAGCCCTCAACCAGACAGAGATATGCTTGGACACGGCCAAGGCGAAGGACCCAATGTCTTCCTGCCTTGTTGGTATTCCCTTGCACGCTGAGGAGCTTGTTGCCTACACCCATGACACCCACATCCTCCAGCCCCTCCGCTGGGACCGGTGGATGCGGAAACTTCCAGTAGCCATACAGGAGCCCCGAGAATTGCATCTTAAGGGGTCTGCTGGGGCAGCCTTTTGTTTTAACTCACACTATAGCAAGCCAGAGCACCAATTCCCAGTCAGCCCTTTCAACAGAATCTATAAAACCCAGAGTTGGTGTCACAATATGGCTCTGTCAGTTTCCAACTCCATCAGTCACAGCAAAGTGCTGACAGAGGGTTTATTCTTAATCTGTGGGGACCGGGCGTGGAACGGAATCCCATCATTTCTCACAGGTGGCCCCTGCACTCTGGGGCATTTGACCACTCTCACCCCAGATAGGGCTCAACTTCTCCAGTGGCAAAATTTGGCTAATCAGGCTGGGTCAATTTACAAAATCCCGGATGATTGTGAGAATTCGGTCACTAATTGGCCTCATTCTAAAAGAGTTATCCTGTCAATTTTCATGCTGTGGGTGGCAGCAGCTAAGGCCCTTGGAGAACTTGAGCAGATTTCTTGCTGGCTAGGAAAAAATGCCCAAGCCACGTCCACCGCCCTCAGCAAGCTTTTAGCTGAGGTAGAAAAAACAAAGCAGGCGACATTACAAAATCGAGCTGCCATCGCTTTCCTTCTCCTCGCCCACGGCTGCGATGAGTTTGAAGGACTCTGCTGTATGGACTTTTTGTCAAAGAGCAAGTCCATCCATGCTGAAATTAAGAAAATTCGTGCCCAAGTTGACAGCCTGCATGCAGAGGGCAGCGACTGGTTTAAAAACATCTTTTCTGCCTCCGGTCTCTCTTCATCCACCGGGAGCTTCAGCAGCCAGATTCCATCCATTATCAAGGACATTGTTTGGGTTTTGTTTATAGTGTTGTTAATTTTATTAGCCTTTCCCATTTTTAAGTGTTTGGTTTTGAAATCCCTTAAGCCTTTCCCCTCATTTCACTGTAATAAAGAAGGGGGAGATGTTGGGGTGGCTCAGCCTTCTCTCGGGCTGAAACCATCAAATGTCAGTCAAACCAGGGCCATCCACTGGGTGGATTTCCCCACCCAGGACAGTGGATGGGAAGGCGGACCAGAAGAGATCTAGGTTACCTCCCTGTGGGTGGCTCCCAATCCTAAATTACCTCCCCCTGTTCCAGAAAGTTCTCCCTTTTGTAGTTATTAATTGGTTCCCTGTTATGACTCCTGCCTCCCTGTTTTCCCCATTTGTTCTGAAAAATTGTATCCTCCCCTCTGCTTGTATCCCATTGGTTGTTTTCTCTCTCCCTGCCTTGCTCCACCCCCCCATAAAGGGTGAGCCCGCTTCCTCTCGAGGCTTTTCTCTGGTTCCTGGACCCTCCTGCAAATAAACCTGTTGGAACCCACACCAGAAGCCCCTCCCGCCTTCTTTGCCTCCGGGCTAACACGAGCCTAATCCACCGGCTGCCCAACGTGCTTCCTGAGGAGGAGCCAGCGCATGCAGCCATCCCACGCCGATTCCACAGAGCCGTCCAGCGAGGAAGCTGTGGAGGCCAACGCTGCGTCCCCTCTGCCCGAGGGCAGCCGGGGCTTGTGGTAACAAGCGCCCGGTTGCGCTACAGAAGTTCTAGGTTCCATTCTGCAAATCATTATTTTTAGTTGCTCAGGTATGCCACAATGACCTTTAGTGGATTACTAATCTTCAGCTTTACTGATCTCTTTTTTCTATTTATTGTATTTTCATGTCAAGCCTGTAATATGCTTGGCTTCCTTAGGAACAAACCAAACAAATTCTTTTTTAGGCATAAGAACATTTAACTTCTCTGTTTTGAACATGGTAACTGCTCCCTTCCATATTTATGTCTTAGCAGAACCAGCTGGGAAGGTGATCTCAGTAGATGCAGCAGTACTTGCTTTTGCTCTACTTAACAATTTCGTGTTTTCATGAATACAAAGGATGTCTTTAACACACACTTAGCAGGCTGCAACTGCTGAAGCATCTGTGTGCACCTTATCTTTCAAATCTCACTGGTAGAACCCTTCCTGCTGTACAGTAACCAAGAACTGGAATTGCCTTCATCAGTTCCAAAACATAATTCCTTTCCACAGTTAAGCAGTTTAGCTGGATGTAACAGAACAAAATTCTGAACTGAACAAATTGCACAGTCACAGGTTCCCATTTTCTCCATGTGCCATGGAAACTTTGCCTGGCTGATTACTACAGTCAGCTTCTTAGAAAAATGTAGCCCTATTTCCAGTACAATCTGTCATTCCTCTGTGTGAACTACAGCTTTCCCATTGAAGTTAGCAGAAATTCAAGGCAAAGAGGACTCTAGCACTGATTGCAGCATCAAGCTCTGTACATGGACTTGGCTTTTCAAACCCTGATTTTATGTTTCATTATAAACAGTATCTTCATGTTGATAAACTGCTGTCTGACTTCATCTTGGGGAGTATAAGGGGGATCTTAACTATTGCTAGATTCTATGAATTATTTTTAAAAAGTTGAACAAAATTTGCATTGACACAGCCTATCAAAGGCTGCTTGCTGAATTTTTGTAAGGTGCCACTTTCCTGAAGCAGTGAGGCTGCTGTTTCAGCTCCTTTGCATCAGTGTTGTTTGATGTGTTGAATAATTGTTTAGCTGCAGTCCAACATCTCACCAGGTTTGCACCAACAGGTGTTCTGGGCACTGACCAAACTCAATTCCATCTATCCAGTATTTATACCATATTCCCCAAAGGAAAATTTCATTCCTTTAGGAGAACATAAACTTTTTGCTATTTCTACATCAAAAGTTTTATCTGCTAAATTAGATGAAATGAAGCAAATTCCAAAAGCTGTTCCCTAGAAATGCTGCATTAGCTGCCAGCATATCTGCCCAAAATATTTTATACAGGTGGTTGAAAGACTCAGTTTAACTGTTCACACCTACTCTGTTAAATTGTACTTTCATACCCTTCTCTCAGGGCACTTTGTGTCAGTTTTTACTCATTTTTTAATTAAAATCTCAGCTACATGATTAGAGTTTTGTAGGTTTTGGTGTAGCTCTATCTTAAAAAGTTCAGCCTCATTGCCTATTACCTATGATAAAGTTATTATTACTACAAAAGAACCATGTTCTTAATTTGGCAGCAGTTTAGAAGTCTGAAGAGACTCTTGCTTATCTCAGTCAAAACATGACTGGATGGGACAGGTTAAAATACCTGCACTACAAAAGAGTAATTCATGTCATAATCTTTTAAGGGATTTGGGGTTAATTAGTTAATTAGTTCATTAGAAACCTGCTTGCAAACCTCAGAGTGGATGTGTTTACTCTCAGTTGTACCCCGCTGTGGTGTCCTCTGATGGTCTCCAGGCTCCCCCATGCTGCTGAGGAACGTTCCTCCTGCTGCACCGCCCTCCCTGCCATCCCAGCTCCATCCCCCAGCTGCCTCTCCCACAGCACGATTTAGGGCAGTCCCTCACTTCTCCAAAACTGGCCTCGTCTACACAAATGATTTGCAGGCAAAAGGAAACCTTTATCAGACGGCAACAGTAATTATTATAAATCATTGTTTTCATCCAGCATGAGAACGTTAATTAAGCCCAGTTAAACACAAAAGAACATAAGACATAAGAAATCTTGTCTATAGCTGAACACATGGGCATTTTCTGAAGCTGCTGTTTCACCTGTTTGTAACCTTGCAATACATGAACTCCAAGCCTGTGTATTCCAGTTCTGCCTCTGAAATCAGCAGATAAGTAAATAGCTGAAAATTACCTGGATGAAGATATTTAGAATATGGTTTTTTCAACACTAAAGCTGCTCTGCTACCAACACAGTGTAAGCAAACATGCGTAATGAGGCATTTGTTACTTCCCTGAGCACAGGGCTCAACTGCTCCCTGGAGTAGTTCCAGGGAAGTCAATGGAATTGCCCAAGGGATAAACTTAGTGCTGTTCAGATGACCGCAAAAGATCAAATTACTGCACTTTATGATATTATGCTCTCACCAGAGGTGTTCTAACAGATTGTGTGTGTTTCTAACTCAATTGAAACCAACTAACTTAATTAAAAGGTGCAAGTTTAAATTTCCAGCCTGCATCCACACTCCCATTTCTCCTACCAGCAGGCATGCTTACCGACTCCTCCCTCTCCCATTCCCTATCCCTCTGCCATTCCCTAGCCAATGACCTCAGTGACACCTCCTGTCTGCTGGGCAGCAGTGACCCTTAGTAGTTGTCATTTACAGGCACTGCCTTCTTAACCAGCCAGCTTGAGCACTTACAACTGGGTGGAGGCACGTCAGGCAGAATAATTGCTTTATACTTCACCGCCTGGCACAATTCCACTTAGGAGAATAATCCCACAAAATATTTTTTAGCTTTGTTTTGTTTTGTTTTATATTCCAGGAACACAGTTCTGCAGCTAAGAACATTTCACATTTTCTTGTTCAATTGTTCATTACAGACTGAGTTGGGGGGGTTTTGTCACACAGAGCCATACACTGAAACAAATGCCAGTTTTCTGCCCTTGTGTCGCTTTAGTGTTGGGTTTAGGAGGTATTTCGCTGGAGGATATTAGGAAGATGAAACCTGAATTCCCTTCATTTCAATGTCCATTTTTTTTCCAATGGAATGACTGAACAGAGCAAAACAACTGATGGCTTGTATATTATTTACTGTTGCTAGTCCATGAAACTTTAGAATTGCAACTACAGCCACCCATCACTTCCATGAAGTTTCTTTTGTGTTTTAGGAACTGAGGATGTATTTAAGGTGTCTTAAAAGGACACAGGAAAGGTTGCAAAGTTTTCTTATTTGAATTCTCATTCTGGGACCAGAGATTTCTGCCAGTGGCCTTTCCTAGGTTTTTGCACATTTTTTGACAAAAATTCAGTATTTATGTGGAATAGCATTTTAAGTAGGAGCACAGAGTCAGGGGAAGAATGCAGATCTATCTTCCTACTTGCAGTGGAACAACTAATGGCATAAAACCAATTTGTATATTTGTGAATATGGTCAGATTGATTACTGGGAGGGACAACCTGAGTCAACTTTACTCAATTATGTAGATTAAATAATATAACTTATGAAACCAGACATTATAACTTGAAAGAATTATTTTGTTAGCTTCCACATGCAAAACTTCTCTGATTTTTCTACTGTTGAGATTTACCTAGTCCTCTGCAGACAGCTATGTCTATTAAAGACCATTCAGCTAATTTATTGTTCTTCCAATACACTCCTCTCTAATGTATTTTCTCCTGTGGATTAATAAAATAAGGGTCAGACTTCAGAGAGTGACAAAGCATGAGTCAGTGAGGATGATTTAGAGTTCAGCTGAGAGTGCCAACAACACCTTTTGATAAATACTCCAATCAGTTTAAAGTTGTCTCCTAACGATGACAGTGAATGTTAGTGATAACTTCTCAAGCAAGAGCTGCCAGGATGTAGGAGTTAATAATGGCAGGAAAACAGGTAAAGGCCTAACTCCTGAGGAGTCCCTGGAGATTTTATAAACTTGCATCTAAAAGAACATGGGTAGAAAACAGAAAGAAAAATGTAAAATCTTGTATCAACTGGATTTTCAATTCAGAAAAACAGTCATCAGAATACTTTTTAACATTCTTGGTTCTGTATTTTAGCATGGAACCCTTTTCAAACAGAAATACAAAGAAAAATGTATTTCTTTAAAATGTATGAATGGTGTTAGAATGAAAAAGGTCTTTAGAAACCTTGAGGGAATTCAGCTATAAATAGAAAACTACAGTCAAGATCTAAGACACTGAGCAAAGTGACTCAAACCAGATTATTGCAGTATTAACAAACACTTTCTAAGGAGCCACACGGAGCAGAAAATGGTGTTGATGGTATTGTCTTCTGGGTGCTGCAGGCTCTGGGCAGCAGAGGTTTATCTGCAGAGAGGTGTGAGGCTCCAGGAGAAAGTCTTGGACAAGGAGAAATGGGGGAATTCTGCTGAGGAGAGCACTGCAGCTGCCCTGGGAGGAAAGCTGACCCTGCTGGTGCTCCCAGCCCCCTTTAGTGCTGCCGCGTTCAGTGGCTCCAGGGAGAAAGGGGTGTGCCAGAATAAAGCCATTTACAACACTAAATTACACTGTTTGGGACATTTACTAAGAAGATTAGAACATTTTTATATTGATCTTAAGACTCTGTTTCACAACCCTGAAGTAATTACAGGTCCAGGGAGTGCCTCTAGTGGTCTCTGTGGTGGGGATTAAGTGGATTGTGTGGACAGGATTACCATTTAAATTTCCAAACTCGAACAAAGTTTTATCATGAAGTCTGTTTGGAGTTCTAAAATCAGCCCCCACATTACTTTACGAATATAGATTTATATGCAAATCCCATCAGCTTCAAAGATATTCAAATGAGACCTGTAAGAGTTATTGTACCACAATTGATTTTACAAATAATACTAACTTTTAAGAACTTTTATAGAGTTTTCAGTTCATCTAGCCTTGAAGTTCATCTTATTACCTGATTAAAAACCAGCATTGCATCAAGGATTTCAGAGGCTAAACAGTTTCTCTAGCAAGCTGTGAAGCCTGGCATTTAAACTTCTAAGAGAAAATTAAATCAAGTTTTATGTATTTGCTCTGATGGAATGTCACCAACCTGTTAGCCTTGGAAGCATGATGGTACCATTTCAAATTTCTATGTCAAAACACACCCATTTAAAAACTCATAAAACAAGTGCAAGTGCATCAAGGACTGATATGGTAAAGAAAGTGTGACTGATAACAGGCAGCAGCATTTGAACTGCCCTGCCATGGAATGCTCAGTCAGTTTGGTCCCTCATACTCCTACATAGAGAGAGGAATGAGGAATGAGGAAAAAAATATACAGAATTTGAGTTGGGGACAGCACTTCTCCAGAGATCCATGGCACAAAATATCTCTCCTGTCTATCCCAATGTAGTTGACAGACCTTCAAAACTTTCACACTGCCTGGAAGCCCTGGAAACTTTACTTAAGGATTTAGAGCTGAAAAGCATGGAGGGAATTCCTACCACTCAGCAGCCCTGCTGTGCAGGTGTGAACTCATTAGCTCCCACAGTCTCATCTATTCCAGGGATTCACAGGATTTGTTCTTGCCTTTACAGAATTGCATCTGAGAATCTTCCCAAGCTATTAATCTTTCTGTCCAGCCATGACTATAAAATCTTGCTGGCTTTATCAGTCTGCAAGATCTGAGGCTGTTCTTTATGGCTGAGCCAGGAACCTTACAATTTGGACTCCTAAATTCAGTTACTTTTGAGAATTTAAAAACCCTTAAAATTTATTTCCTTCAAAAGTGAAATTTTGGAGAAAAGAGAATTGGTTGTTCTGGAAAGAAAACACTTCAAAATGTCAGCTTTTCAGGGAACAGATGTAGCAACCATTTTTTGTTTTAGGCTGCAAAAAGCCTAAAATTAGGTACTGAATGCATTTTTTATTCTAGTGGCCATTCACTAGTGCATCCTGGCAGGCTTATCAGAGATATTTCAAGCCTAACTTTTTTTTTCTTTTTAAACACTACTTTAATGGCAGAGGAGAAAATGATTGATCAAGCAGAGATTTGCCCACAAGGGGAAGAGAAGGAAGAGTAAGGAATCTCGAGTTATTGGCTCCCAGGCACTGGGGAGAGCAGAGTGTGTTCCCCACGTACATGCTCCATCTTGGGCATATCCTGAGTATCTGCAGTAACTGGCACCTCTGCAAGATGCCCAGTTTTGGCTCTGAAGCAGAAAAGAGTTCTCTTGTCTTGCTTCACTTGTCCCCAGATAGAGGATAAAACATTCCAATGTCTAATGTAAATCCTGATTATCCCTATTAACTAAACATGTGGCATAATTATATAAAACATCTTCTCAATCTAGCTGTATGGGGTTCCTTAATGTTTTCCTGCTAACAAATGGAATTAGAGCAGCTAGCAATAATGTCAGCTTTAATTAAATTTCATCTTTTGACTATATCCACTTATTTTAAAGCCCAAGTCATTTAAGTCCTTACTAATATGTCTCCTTTTGTTAACCAGATTGCTCTGTTTCACGCAAAGGTCTGTATCTAAATATACAAGCAGCAACAGCAAACACTATAGTTGAGATTACAGAACTATTTTTATTTTGTTTTCCCTCTGCTTTTAAATAAAAGGCATGATATTTTCTGTGATCAGTATGAGCCTGAAAGTGAATACGTAATTGGTTTGACCAAAAATAAACACGCATTAGCGCTGGGAAAAATGTATGTTTTTATAATAATATTCTACTGCTGAGGGTTGTTTTTTTTGTTTTTTTTTTTTGTTTTTTTAACAGTGCTACAACTGAAACAGCTCAAAATTTAAAGCTAAAGTTTACCATTGCGGTAGTTGTCACTTGGAAATAGTTTTGGGGTTTTTTTCTGACAGATACTGCTTTTAATTTGACTGTGTTACAGATGTAAGACTTTGCCACTCAGGTGCTACCTCCAAAACTCCTACAATGTGCAGTCCCACCTTCAGCTGACCTTCCAGTAACATCTGCAGTGATTTATTGTGCACATGCTCTGGTCTGAGGTACATTGCGATTAGCAAGAAAAGACAAAAATTGCTCAGGCTGCCTGAATCATAAGGACTTGGGCAAGAGAAAATTTTAAGATGAAAAGGGTCTGCAATATGACCTTTGAAACTTTGCTCTCATGTGCTCTCTGACCAAGCTGCATACCACAGAGAAATTATTCCTTGGCAGGGATATCACAGGGATATCTTTGGAACACAACAATTATTTTTCCAGAACAAAACAACATGCTGTGATTTGCCTCCAATGGTAACACTTCAGTGGAAAAAAACCTGTGCCAACAAATGGTTTTATCTTAAAATCCAAGGACGAATATCCCAGTTTAAACCAAACAACAACCAAACCCATTTGTGAACGACTTCAGCCTTGCAGGCTTTCTGACACCAACTTATGCATAGAACTCAGTAAGTGTATGACAATCCTAAAATCAACTATTCTTAAACGTTTTTTTAAAAAAAGAACAAGGATTTGCATTTATCATTTTAAGCATGTCTCTCTCTAAAGTTCATTAAATCCTTCTAGTATGGCAATACAGATCACTGGTACATAACAAAAGTAATTACCTCCTCTGCAGCATTACTTTTTAAATTTATATATATTTTTATCCTCTGCATTTTTTCTCCAAGTAAGCACTTTCAATCTTTTAAATCCCCCTCCTATGGAACATTTTCCTCATCTCTAATCATTTAATCATCTGAATATGAATCTCCTCTATTCATGTTTAGGAAGGGTATTACTGTGAATCCTTGGACTTTGTGATGCCATAAGCTATGCTGGCTGCCTCTTAAGGAGGCTGCAGGCCTGAATTTTTTCACATTTCATATTTTAGTGTTTTGTGAAGGAAGTAGAATGTTTAGGGCCTTATAATTTTTAGAGGACATGTTCCAGAGGCAAAGAAGTCAATTAGAAGAAGAAAGGAGCTAGGCAGTGTTCTCTTTACAAAACAGGATGTTTGGGGATTTTAAAGGCCTATTGCATGGATTAGCAAGACATTTTATCAGGGCGTACATAAATTAATCAGGGACAATTATAAAAATTGTTCCTAGAGATAAAGCTGAGCTGGCTATTGCAGATTACTCCTAGCAGCATTTGTCCAGGTTAAGACCAAGCTGTGCTTGCTACACTTAAGGGAGTGCACACAATACCTGTAGTACAGTAGTACAGTACCTTTCATGATGCCCATGAGGTCAGGTTAAAGGCCAGCACTAACTGTTCTATTGCAGATGCTATCACAGCACCTTGCAAAAATGAATTTTATTGCAAATACTCTCACCTGATTTTAACAAAAACCTCCTTCTAGAAACAGTAAAATAAATTAGCACAACAATGCTGTTACACGGGGTTAGATTCCATTTACATTGTAAATAGCAGGTTAATGAAAGCAGTACTCACGTATCTTCTGAAATGTTTCCATTTAATATTTGTAATTGTATATTAAAGATTTGGTTTATTATCTTTTCAGCCCAAGGCATAGTCAGTGCTCAGTCAATTCCAACCTACTAAATTTGACTGTACTAAAATTCCCCAAAGATAACTCATTATATAAGAGAAAGGATAGATTTTCTGAAATCAAACTCATTGACGATACATGTTTTTTAGCCAATTTAGTGTTATATGATCCTGGAAAATTGCTTTTACTTCTTTGCCCTTGCAGTATCTGTTTTTGTGGATTTGAACCCCATCTGCCAGTTCAAGTTGAAAATGAATTTCACACATTTGAATTGGTACATGAATTACAGTCATGGCTGGTGGCATCACAACGCTCTCGGAACCAAGGCTCGGAAGCAGGGAAGGTCACTTTCTACAAAGAGATTGTTAACAACAAGGATGAATAATTGGAACTTAATGAGCATGGAAGAACCTCTCATAAGTACTTTACTAATCTTCCAAACTGCTTCACAAGACACCAAGTTGCATCAGTTTTATTAAAAAGCTGAATCAAAACAATGACACTTTTCAAACCTAGCCAAAACAAACTCAGGAGGGACTAAGCTTTCAACAAGATATGTACTTCGTACAGTGCCCAAATATAGATAAATCTAAAGCGCTGTCTCAGAAAATCTGACTTCAGGGTTGTGCTGAAGCAGGAAACAGAACAAGATGTTCTACCACTGCGTCCCTGACCCAAGCTCAGGTGCAGCACTGAGGCCTCCTGCCCCTTTGCACAGTGCAGATAATCAATGGTTGGGTTTCGGAGCAGAAACCTATTTATAATATCCCAGCTCTGAGTGAGGATGATTTACCATCCTGCCACAGCTGGACTAGTTCTCATTAGAAACTCATTTAACACTAGCTTAGATTTTTCTCCGGTACATTACAGTGCAAACACTCTCAGATGTTCTATCAGAGAGCTTCATTCTGGGAGATGATCTGCCCTGGCACATCCTTGTATCTACACAGCTTAGATGGCAAAATCAGGACTTGAACTCTTGTGTCTTTGCAAGCTCCATTTCTGTCCTTTATGTTCAGATAAACAGCAGGAATGCGAGGGGAACTTAACAAGGTCACTGTATCTTATCTGCAGTGTAATCAAACCATCCCTGATAGAAAGTTAGTGCAAACCCTTGGAGTGATTTCCTGCCGCTGCTTTTTACACCATCCTCTTGCTATCAGAGCATCTGGCAGCAGAGGGCCTTCTGTTGGGATTTTCTCTTTACTTTTGGAGTGTTACTCTAAAACCTGCTTGATCATTTGTTCAGTGTATTCCTCAATGCTGGAAAACAATACATAATATGCATTTATTGAAAATAATGCCTTACTATTCTACCATTTTGTAAAACCAGGCTGGGTAGAAGAAGCAGAAACTGCTCTGGTTTTTCTGCAGCACATGGGATTCATGTCACTGCAGAGTCTGGATCTTCATTTTCCAGAAGAATTCTATTGCGTCACAATAGCTTAACACAAAAGGCCACATTGTTGGTTTTACAGCAAAGCTGAAGTTTTCTGTGTACAAATACACAGCTATCAAAACTCCTGACTCCTCTAATCATTGTAGTCAGTCTCTTGTATTACTATACTTGTATAGTAACACCTTGTATTATTATACTTGCATATTTTGACTGAGGCATCAGCAACACAGAAATGAGTTTTCTTAAGAGGCATCTAAAATGGCAAGAAATGATTTTTTCTCAACTGTTTACCACATTTCTTAGTAAAACTTTCAAAATCGATCAGACAACCTACACAATACACAGCTGCAGACATGAACAATCATATACTCCTGAATGTTAAAAGGTGTAGCCACAAGAATTTGCTTAGGCAAAGTCGGGCCTAGAAGTTCAAAAAGATTTAACATCCTTCCACAAATTGGCATACAAATTAAAAACTGGAAGCTAAGGTTTAAAAAAAGGAAAACTACAAGATAAAATGACTCAATCTTGAAAAGATTTTGTTTAATTATTCAGAAACCATGCCTTGTGTTTAGAAATTATATCACATTATATATTTTCTAAGTGGAACAATGATTGTTGAACAGAATGTCTCTTAAATAATGCTTATGCAACCACTCGTATGTGGTTTCTGCTGCTGCTGTTTGACCAATTATTTTTCATAAATCTAAATGTTTGGCTTGCTTTCATCTTAAAAATAAAATACACATGAAACCTTAGGCTGATGCTAATACTTGGACCCTTCAGTAATAATTTGCTGAATATCTGTGCATCTTTGCAACAAATGTCTGTTGCAGGGCTTAGTTTACATTCCTGATGTCAAATTTTGTTCCATTCCTAATAAATTATAGATGATAGTTTTAGCAACATTGTTATTGAAGCAGATAGTGTTTGATTCAATACATTAAAATCCAATTATATTCCTACATCATAAGTGGATAATAATTGCTTTATTATTAAAACATAGCTTTCATTCTGACAGTGTTTAATGCCTTTTCTGAAATCTGTGCAGCACAATAATATTGACAGAAAAGCTAAAGGTTATATGGACAGCAAAATGTCATGTGTTACCATTATACAACACAGAAAAGGTTTCCATTTATAGATTTCATTATCAACTGCATTTTATGTTCAAAATATTTAATCTGTCTTTTTTATCTCAGAATTCTGTGTTGACCTTCATCTTTAGGAGGATTTAAACTGTGTACAATGCTGCTGTTCAATCATTATTATTTTAGTTTTCCTGAAAATAGTCTATTAAAAAACAAAATCAAAATGTCACATTTGTTATTTATTTTCTTCCCTTTCTATTAAGGTGCCTAAGATTGTGAGCCTGGCTGGTTGAGATACCCAGTACTTACACTGCCTCTGCACACGGACTGGGCTGTACACCTGTTATCAACCAGAAAGTGAGGACTTCAGTTTTCCTATGTGTTCCAAACATATTCATGATAAACTGGGTAAACTTTCCCTGTACTTTCAGTGTGATCAAGGTGATGGATTCTCCCACCAACTAGAGCTTCACTTAAAAAAGCATTTTCAGGATCACTTTCACAGTGCAACCACAGTCCATTATTACACCTGTGGTGACATTCTAAAGAAAGCTTTTTCTCTACTTGGTGACTGTTGGCTTTCTCCTGTTTCCTTCTTGGCTGGTGAGTAGCAAAATGTAGAAGAATTTGCAAGGTTTGCATGTATATGCTTCCATAAACACACATCTCCAGAAGGCAGTTCTTTAGAGACTGAACTAGGATTTTGTTGGAAACAAAGATGGTAAAAGTAGCTAGATTGCTTCTAGTAGATTTTTTGAGAAATGGTATTGTATAAGCATATAAAATATAAATACCTTGAGTCAAAAAAACCCAGTAACAACAAAGTAAATGGAAAGATAAGAGGATTAAGGGGACGATCACCAGGAGCAGTTCATTAATCTTGCCTTGCCCTGCCTTCCCCCCAGTGGAAGTTGGCAAAGAGCCACTGACTCTCATGGAGGTGTGTCAATCAGACAGGTAAGGACTGGACTTACTGTACATACATTTTAACTTTGTTTAAATTGACTCTACAATATACCTGAAACAAAACTTAGAATAAAAACTCAAAAATCACTGGTGTGGTATTAGGAAGTTCTAATGACACAAACACATATACTACAACACAGCTTAGAGATACCAAAGCAAGCTATTTCCAAACCAGTGTGTAGAAAATGGGTTAACAAATAACATTACCAAGTGTTTGTGCAAACCACAACATTAAACCCACTTTAAAAACTGCACGTGTGCTTAACCTTAATTCCACTGACTGCCAGTGTGCCTAAGGGCCTTCAGTACCAAAAAGGGTTGCAATACTTAAGAGTTCTATACAAAACAGAGGAAAGTTTGTGGAATGCTGACTTCTGAAGGTCTCTTGTTATGTCCCTGTGCTCAGGGCAATGGAGAGGAAATCAGATCCCTGTACACTGGCTTTGCAAAAAAATACATGGAGCATGGAGCATAGTGTCCTGCCATTATGATGTGCTGGAAAGGGCACAGTTCTTGTTATTATCTCCACCAGCAGGTAATAGCCCTCTCTGAAATCATGGCAAGATTCATAAGAGATTATGTAACACTGGAAGAGACCATGCCTCAATGCCTGTGACTGCAACACTCTCTTGTTTGTGTTTTTAGAAAGTTTCAAGACATCTGATATCTAGAGAGCCAGTAACCAAAGCACATTTCAGTGGAAGACCTGAAAGGCCTGGTGAATCTGAAATACACAGGACCCTAAACCTTGGGCCACCAGGCTGCCTTTCATTATGCTCTTTGTGAACAGGCTCAGCCAGTGCACAGCTCTGGACAGCACTGGGAGATGTGAATGCTGATTGCAGCAGGTGCTGCAGTGACTCGTAGAGCTCATTCCCAAAGGTGCTCTACCTCACAGTTAGGACCAGACACAAAATACACTGAAGGCTGAATTAGTTGTCTTAGAAGCTATCAAAAGCCTTCCAGCCATGATCTTTCCTGAAGACATGTTTCCCCATCCCATTTGTGAGCAGTACATACCTATCATTTGACAGGCAAGGCACTCATGAAAAATGACTGTAGGTCAGGTGAACCCAGACTACATCTGGATTATTGGTGAAGGTGATTGAGTTCACTATAGGGACTGAAGGTATTTGCTCCTTCAGTTCAAGACTTCAAATTCCTGTTATTGCTCTGGACATGTTATTTACAGAGACTGAGATAGTCAGATCAGTCCATGGGTGTGATTTAAACCCAGCAGCAGTAATGTTCTGTTCTGAATTCAGCATTAAGAACAGGACAAGTATTTAAATTCTGTTTTGATGGTTTTGATACTGTCAGCCCTAGGACAGCTGGTCTTCCTTTTCTGCTGACTTAAACAGTCTGTTTAGAAATACAGTGACCAACTGGCATGCACATTATAAAAGGAAAAATAAATTCATTTAATGCAAGTGTTTATCACTTTTACTTTTCTCCAATTCAAAAAACATCAGAAAAATAGAATACATATTCAAAGCCATAGAGAAGACAACATAAAGGACTTTTGAAACAAAACTGATAAATCAAAATACGTTTTCCAATAATCAGAAGGAAACTATATCCCCTTGCAAAAATGTGATGGAGACCACACCACAACAAAGCCTTCCCAGAATTGCTGTTGGTAAGTATTCAGGCTTTTTCTTTGATAAGAAAATTAATAAACAACTTCTGATGCATAGTGGGTATCTCTATTTTGCTCTTCTTGGTGCATGATCTAGATAGAGCGAGTCAGAAATTCAGAACAGAGACCTCACAATGAGGGATGCATCCACTGAATCAAACACATCCTGTTCACTCTCCTTCTCTACAAGAATTTCTTCATAGTTTATAATATAGGCAGATGAAAACAAAGTGCTGCAGTTCTAATATGTGTGTATTTACTGGGTTGCTTCCTCGTGAAAATGCAATCTGGACTTATGACAAATGTCCCGCAGAATTGCTTTGAAGTGAAGGCAAATTTTGGGCCTTACTGTACACATCTGTCACCCTGATAAAACCTAAAACTTGTAAAAAAATAAAAAATAATGTATTATTAAGAACACTCATCAGTTTATATGAAATTGATTTCAAAATGTCTGAACGTGCCTCCTTGGACAGAAGTCTCCATTATCATTTCAATGGCCCAAACATCACTGTTTTCAGAAAGGAGCAAGAACAGGCTGACTTTGAGGACAGGAGTGAGAACAGTGAGATTTTGGCTTCAACGTGACCCTGAACAACACCTTAAACACTGTTTCAGTCATCTGCTGTCCACACAATTCAAAAGACAAGCGGCGAAAGGATGCTCACACACACCCGCAGCGCGGGCTGTGTCCGTCAGAGGGCGGCGGTGGCCGCGCCGAGGGACCGGGAGCTGGAGCCAGCGGGAAGGGTCGGGGAACACCCGCGGCACGGCGGGTTCCAGGGATGCAGGGAGCTGGAGCCAGCGGGAAGGGTCAGGAACACCCGCGGCACGGCGGGTTCCAGGGATGCAGGGCGCTGGAGCCAGCGGGAAGGGTGGGGAAGGATGTAGGGCACAGCGGGTTTGGGAGCAGCAGGAAAGAGGCGCTGGGAAGGAGCAAGCCGGAGATGCTGCAGGTGTCGGGGGGGTTGCCAATCCCGCTGTTTGCACAGCTGAGACTCGGCCATGCCAACGGAGGAAGGAGCCGCCCGTGCTTTCAGAGCTCTCAGAGAGTTTGAGACCAGTTGTGGCCGTGTGGCACTGACCGCTCGCCCCTCTGCTCGGCTAGCCCCTGCGGTGTGCGGCAGGAGCGGGCAGCAGCTGGAGGCTCTCGGCTTTAAAGCTGCTCCTCAGGAGCTCAGCTCTGCCCAGGGGAGCTGAAGCTCCAGGTGCTGCAGCTGTCAGCAGCCCCGACGAGGCAGAGCATTAAAAAGTAGCGAGGAGGCTCGCGACGACAGACAATACAACAGTATCCACAGACAACAAGCCCAGAACAGAGTTGGGAAACCTCTAATAAAGGAAGGCGTTACAATGGGGATGGCTTAACTGGGAACCAATAGGATCTCTTAGGGGAGGGATAGGGACAGGGATAGACACTCATAGGGACCAATAGTCTCGAGTGTTGGAGCGAAAGGGCTCACATGCCCCAATGGGGCGTCGTGCTTTAGGGGATTTCCAAGAGGGGAGGCATCTGAGGGGGCAGGATCTCGGGGGATTGACAGGGACCATATTAGGGTAATTAGGGAGGGCTTTGGTGACAGGCACAGAACTTTCGGGAATAACGGGAGGGGTTTGGGTGATTGATGGGGAACCGACTAGAACAAGGGGAGGAGAACAACCATATAGGGAACACCGGGGGAGCGGCTTGGGTCTGGGGCAAACCACCTGGGAATAGGAGTGGGGAAGGTGGGGATGAACCATTGGGGTGCAGAGAACATACGAAAATACAGTAAAAGTATCGCATCACCACATGGTCACAGCTTGTCCTGCATTGCCTTTTTATGATGCTCTGCATATTATCTGTCCTTATAATCAGCATGAGGTTTTGATTTCTACTTAAGAAAGTTGCTCTAAGCCTGTTCAGCTGCTGAGTTTGCCATCTCCTAATTCTTGCACTAACAGATAGAGCTCTAGAAAATCCTTACAGTGCATTTCTCGGAGATAGATTACCTTAGCTGGTCACTTAGAAAGCAGGGATCTTTTCATAATCTTTCTTACCAATAATTAAATCACTTCAGGAACAGCTAACCTCCCAGAAATGCCAATATCAGGATAACTAGTTGTCTTGGGGTGACCTTATGATGTGTATCCCATATTGCTGCCTATGCCCAGAAATTAATTCCTGTGCCTTTCTATGCCTCTAAACTGAGCCTGAGAGGGGGAAGGAAAAAACTGAGCAAAACTTTCTCAAAGCAGTTTGCAGCTTGTTCAAGGTCACACCCAGATAGCAATTGGTTTTCCCCACTGCGGCAGGGGAGGGAGGAAGACCCGGCTTGCTGCGCCCAGAACAGTTTTTTGGCCAGGGGTTCAGCTGCTTTGTTCTCCGGAGGGAGACTGAGAGTTGAATTTTTCCTTCTCTGGAATTTCGGATTTTCTCCCTTTTCTACTGGACTGCTTGATTGCTGTAACATCAGAGCACATCGGGAAGACTTTCCACCGGGCACAGAGGGCCTGGCCCTGGGCCAAGCCCCAGCTCCGAGGAGACCAAAGGGAGGACTCGAACACTTTCCCAGGTTTTTCCTCCACAGCGAAGGATTTTACCATTTGACATTATTTTCCTTTCCCATGTGTTTGTTAAATAAATAGTTTTATCTTCTTCACTTTCCTTCGAGGAAAATTTATTTTTTCCCAAACCTGGTGGGGGAGGGGTGGTTGTGCCTTCTCTCAGAGGATGTATTTCTAAATTTGGCCAAACCGGTACACTAGTTAAAATGACATTAAGCCTAATTACTTGTGGTAAACTCGCAGTAAAGTCCATGAAATCACTGTCTCTGTTTTCAGTGTAAGTTGCAAACAACTCAGTGGAATACAGAGTATGAGATACACCTATACTTAATGTACTGATATAAATGTAATTCTGTAGATTTGTTTTGTCACACACTATGAAAACATTAAAGGGCAGGTACAGATTTCCCAAGATATCGGAAATAAAATATTCAAACCATTTTCATTGTTGGATATTAGCCAAAACGTTAAAAGTTTTCTGACAAAAATATTACCTTCCTTGTCCTGATCATTGGGATAAATGCTTCTCAAACTTTAATTATGGCCTGATTTTTCACGGAAGATGCAAAGTTAGAAACTTGGACAAAATGAACTTTTGTTCAAAGACATCTTTTACTCTTTGTTAAAATAAATGCAAGTTGGTACAACTTAATGGATAATTTACAATATTTAGCCCAGCTGTGCACTGATATATTGATTTCTTGATCTTGCATCATTGATGAATGTGATTCCCTTGAAAAGATATGAAAAATGCCTACAGCTAGACAGGCCTTGCACAGAAAAGAGAGGAGACTGAAAAAATGTGCTTTCTGGAGTAGATCAAAGCATTCTGCTGGAATGAATTGTACACGGTGATATTTAATTGATCTTCCTGCACCTGAAGAGAACAAGGCACACGGGACCTCACCATTAGGAACTCTTTTTAAACCCACATGAATTGTGCTTCGGTCCAGGATTCCGTGGCTGCTGTACTGAGAAGCTGATTAGAAGTCCTCGGGGGGGAAGAACTAAAATGAATAAGCATCCTGCAAGTGTCAGGCACCACAGAACCATTCTGTTAACTGGTGATAGAAAACAGTATCTACTACACCACGTCTCAAAATTTGTTTCCTAGTTTATTCCTTCAGTTTCTTTAGAAGTTCTTATTACAATAGATTTTCACATGCAGTACCTTCATTAGACTGCACTTAAGGGCATGGCAGTGGAAGACCTTTGCGCCCTGAAAAGGTGAATGATTATAGAAAGAAAATGAGAAAACTAAGTTTTAACAACCCAGAATATTTCACTGGATTCTAGACAGCAAAGTGTGCACTAGAGAAAAGGAATCTTTAAAGAATGTAACTTGATAAATTTTTTGAGAAAAACCAGGAAATACTGGAAAGCACATTTTCAGAATATTTGAAGAAAGACAACTAAAGAACAATTACTTGATTACATTCTAACAGCCAGCTTTTTTTTCCACTTCAATTTATTTCATCTGTTCCTTTCTTCACCTCTTTTTTGGGTTTGCAAATTGTATGCAAACACCTATAAAGTTTCACTGATCAACTGGAACTCAGAGGAGAAGAGTACATTCATTACAGCACAGTGACAAGACTGGGGAACGGGAACTGGGCTGACTCCGTGAATCATCATCAAAACTCTTCCATCCCAAATTCAGGATCAATGCACAAAGAAGCTTCAAGAAGCTACCATGTAAATGAATAGGGATCAGATTTTAAAAGCCTGACATGTATTACAACAGGATCTTCTTTTAAAAAGAAACAAATGGGACTTAGTCACCTGTTGGGGAGAATGAAAGTTTGGTAAGAAAGTTTCACAGATATGTAGGGTTGGCAGAAAGGTCTGTGAATGTAGAAACTGGGGATGAGACAGAAATGAAAGCAAGTTTTGATATAGAATAAAAGATGTTTTGCTGAAACAGTGATCGATGAGTAACTGAGAAGGCAAAGGTTGGAGATGAGTTGGAAGGAGATTTTTATGAATAGGACAAAGGTATGTGATTACAAACAAAGACATGTTTTTCACCAAGTAAGTAAGTCTCAAGAAGAGCATAAGTAAATAGAAAACATGTCTTTACCAAAAAGAGAGATATGGCAGGCAAACAAGAAATGTTGATGTAGCAAGAAGAAGAAAGGTCTGAGACTTTTCCATTGTAAGCTTAAATTGTAACTTACTTACTCTTGTGATTGGATAATAATGACTATAACATGGTGATGGTAGTAGTTATGATAGGCTATAGGCAAATGTAAAGGTATCGTGTATGGTGCTTATTGGTTGTTATGTGTTAAGATACTCTGCAAAGAAAAGTATCTAATGCTTTGTAACTTGAACAGAAAGCAGCTTCAGGTATGCCCACAGCTGGAGCTGGCAGCTGTAGGGCTGGCTCTGGATACCCACTCCCTGAAATGCTGTAACTTCGCCTATGCAAGAACAGCTTTCAAGAGAGCCGCCTGAAATGCAGACAGCCTTTGTGAAACTTTCTCCTGTAGTCACCTATTGGAGAAAACAGTGGGTCACTAATTAATTAATACACTAGCCAGAATCTAGGTTCAATTCTAAATTGTGCCATTAACTTCCTGTATTTTCCTGAATGTGCGAATCAAATCACTTGTTCTAGATAAAAATACACATAGATGAATTTCTACTATCAGTCCTTTTTGAAGTGCCATATTAAGCCCCATTTTCATGGAAATATTAATTTACACTTCTAAAAGTGACTGCTGTCATAAAATCAGGGTTGTAGTTTGTTCCAACTGAATAACTCAAGCATTTTTAAATCGCTATGTTCGAAGAGACTCTATTAGTAACAAAAGAAATTAAATACGTAATATTACATAAGCGAACTACCTCTGATCATTCTTTTCTGCTGACAAAAATACAGACTTTAAAGTCAATTAAAGTCTGTTCATTCATCTGAGAGAAAATATTTTGTTGAATATTTCACATATTCATGATAAGTCTATCTAGAGTAATTGACTGGATTTTATTTGAAAACGTTGCAGAGCATTAATGAACACACCAATGCAATGAGCTGCAGATGCTTCTTGACAGCAGAAAATTATGAATTTGTTACATGTCTGATTAGCAAAGTCCTGTTTCACACCTTTGGTTGCTAAGAAAGGTTATGTTTTCCAGAGAGACTGGTTTTTTTAGTCTATCACCTACAAACTTCAGTGACTGGCAAAGAAAACATCTTGACTATTCAGCTCAATTTAAGACCAACTTTAGTTGAGCCAAATTCTCCTTCCACTATGCAAAAAAAATTAATGGATAACTCAGAAGAATTGATAAAGTCCAATAGAGAATTAGACTGAGAGAAGTCAGATGATGATTTTTAAAGAGCCCACATCATTGTGTTGTAGTCATTTGACTCTTTGCCATTGATCCAGAAATGCCGGTTCATCCACAGAATCATAAAGGGTGGAAAAGACCTTCAGGATCAAGTGTCCAACCAAACACCCACTTTGTCCCATAAAGCACGGCACTGAGGGCCACCTCCAGTCATTACCTGAGCACCTCCAGAGACGGCGGCTCCAACACTGCCCTGGGCAGCCCATTCCAATGTTTAACTGCTCCGTCTCACTCTTTAACCTAACGCCAGTGGCAATCTAGGACTGACTTCAAAATATTCTTGGCACCAGTTATCTCTCTGGAGACAAGTGCTGTCCTAACAGTTAATGTGGGAAAATCATTGTCTGCCATGTCGAATCTCATCTTTCAAAATGGACAGCTCTATTCCATTGGCTCCCTTATAGGAAACAACCCCCCCCCCCCCCCCAGAAAAAAAAAAAACCCACACAACACCCACAACCAGAAAAACCACGCACAACTTGGAAATCACCCAAACGCCTGCCATAAACTTTTCTGGGAGGAAATTCTCTCCTCACCCTTTCTCATTGAATTTTGTCATTAACATGCACATATCCCCTCATGCTCCAAAAGAAAACAGTATTTCCTTGTCACAAGAAATAGCCTCCAGTGGCTTACACTTGCACAGCTATTTATGTACCTAAGGCAATTGTTAGCAAACAATTTGGATTTTCAGTAGTACCTGTGCAGGTTACATTCTTGGCTCCCACTGGAAAGAGTAATGAGTTAAGCAATAAAAATACAGTTTGGCATAAATTACACCAGTCTGCCACATGCTGCTTTCAAATTACAGCTGTAAAATACACTATATTTGTCCAACAGTTATTGCTTTGAATTGCTGCAAATCTCCCTGATTTGGGGCCAGAAGCCTGAGTCTCATCAAGGTCAGTGCTTAACATTTCATAATTCTTTAATCAATTTTCTCTTTCTACAGAAACCCCACCATTTTTATTGTCATATGATTTTTGCTGAAAATTCTTACAAACCAGTAGTATTATTTCCAGAGCTGATAGGTCATGAAACCCCTGAAGCTGTCATTAAAATTCAAAAACATTCTCTCCTGAACTATTTTACTCTATATATACATTGCTGCAGGGTGGCTCAAAATATGACAGGTGCAAGCCCAAAAATATACCTGACCTGCATTTTAATTTTGTCTTTCTCATAATCATATTTCAAAAGAGTTTCCTTTCTACAAAGTCATTTCTAATAACAACATTACAAACACTTTCAGATCCATAAATAATTGCTACTCCTTTTCCAGCTCATAATGGACTGACTTTCTTTTGAAAGATACCTTTCTGTAAAGGGTTTTTTCCATTTTAAAATTGCATTTTCTTCTTAATACCGTGTGCTTAATGCTTTTTGGAGAAAGGGGGCTTAGGATTTTATTCAAAGCATATTCCTAAAATCCTTGTCTACACATAATGTGCACTCTTTAAATTGGAAAGGAGGCTGGCTCTAAAGCTCACTGGAGATGGAAAGAACCTGCCTTTGATGATGATGGTCCATCCTTCTCAGTAAGTATCTCCTTCCTTTTTAATACTAACAAAGCCCTACCTTTGGTTATCCTTGACTTTGTTTTTTAACTTTTCTTTACTCCAAAGGTAAACACCTAGAGACTGGATTTTACACCTTAGGATTGTGCTTTACTCCAGTATTAGAGCTAAAATCCCAGAAAACACTAGAAGCATGTTAATAGAGAATTCCAACTTATTTTAATGAGGCCAAAACCACATCCTACACATTTTTGTTTTTCTTTCCATTTAAAGCACTGAGACCTTTAATTCAAACAATTACCTAAACAGGCATAAACTTCCCAATTTGAGTATTATACAGCAAAAATGCTGCTCTTGCAGCCTTGAGCTCCCTGGCACAGATTTGGATTCCTGGTAAAGAAAATACCAGCTGGGAAAACGAGCAGTCTGCAGTGACTCTTTAGGATTATGGAGTCACCCCGGTACACATGTATCCAGCCATCCCAGTGTGAAGGGTCAGGAATTAAACATCCACATGTGACCTGGTTCAAAATGCCCCTCTCAGACTCATAAGATGTTATAGGTCATGGTCTCTCTAACAATGTTTTGCAGGCAGCTCGTAGGATCAGGTAGGGTGGGTAAATCTACATAGAACTAGAGAGTCACACACTGATCTCTCTCTATTCCCATAAGTATTTGCCCAGAGACATGTGGCCTTGGAGATACTCAGAACAGGGATAAGCAGAGCCCTGCTAACCTGATCCAGTTTTGAAGTTTGACAAGATGAATGTCACAGAGACTTTCCAATCTTAATTATTCTCTGTGGAAAGTCTCCATGAAGGGTTAATCCATAACTCCATTCAGCAATATTCAATTTACTTGTTTTGTTTAGAATTCTAATTTTAGGGATCCTAATTTTAATATAATCATGGGCATTTTATAATTGAGGTGAAAAATTAAACTCTGAACCTCTCAGTTCCTTCAGGAAAATCAGAAACAATAATTACCTATGCTGTAATTTCATCACTAGACCCATAATTTTCCAGACATAAGAAAGTCTTATTTAACAGTTCAGTCAGGGTTGTTAGGTTTCGCAATTTTAGTGCCATTCTGGTAATATCTGAAGTTTGATTTGATACTCTCAGATGCAGCTTCTAATATCTGCCTTTCAGTAAAAAGAATATCTCATTGGTGAAATATGCTGTGCATAGGTTAGCAGCAGAAAAAGAAAGACTCTTTCAAAACCACTATGCTTGATATTGAGGATATATTCTTATATGTTCATCTGATTTGAAATGGGCTGTTAGTGCTATAGCACAGTAAATCCATATGGCCATTGGTCACTCACTTAATGTTTTCCAGAGGCACCATTTATCGAACTAGCATACATTTTTCTTTCAGAGACCATGTCTTCACCAAGTTATCACCTGCACAATATTTCAAGTGTGTACCTTGGCTGAAGAGAGAATCACTTCTTTTCCTGTTTTAAATCCATTCCAAATTAAGAACTGGTACCTCAAATTATTACTTTGCAAATTCTTACATGGAAATATGATAGAGATCAGTTGATCCAGAAATAATATAACGAAAGAGGAATCACTTCCAAGTCATCTGCTGTAGCCAGCACTACACAAACCTGTTATGAATTTCACTATGAAATGCAGATTAATGATGTCAAAAACTGGCAAAAGACTGTCATGCCACAAAACACAAGACAGTACAATGTCTATTTGAGAATTAGGTTTTTTGAACCTTAATTTGGAAAACTGGGTTCTTTCTGAAGTAGTTATTTCAAGTAGCTGAAATTAGAGGTGAAATAAAAATTCATTTCTTATTGCTATATGGTGGAAACCTACAAGAACATAAAGCTAAGAATATACTTCATGTTTTTCCTGGAAACCTGTCTACATTTTGGAGAAATGATAAAGAAAGTAGCAGAAATGCAGTCTTGCAGGAAACACAGAAGGGTCTCATTTCAAATCATAGGTACGAGCACCTGTCATTGAACCCTGCCCAGGCTGAGGAGAAGCAGAATGAACGCTGAAATGCTGAACCCCACACTGGCTCTGGCAGCTTTCCTCTGACTGATCAGCTTTGTGGCCAGTCCTGCTTCTATTACCTACTCTGCAGAGAGGAATTATGCTTAGTTATGATTATGCTTGCCCAATTATAAATACAGCAGATAGAATAATCAAGCAATACGAGGACTGCATAACTTAAGGACATTTTGAATTTCAAAATTATTGAAAATTACTTGTGAAGAAAGAAAATGCATTGCCATTCAGAAGTGTCTGTGATTACAGGCATTTAAATTATTTAAGTGACTTTCAGAGTTGCCAGCATAAGTTGAATGCACAGATTTGGGGAATCTTAATGGGATTTCCTTGTCTAGATAATGGCCTAAAAAGAACAGAGACTCTAAATGCTTACAACAAGCAAAGCAAAATGAGGAATTATTCATCACTGCAATTAGCTATGATGATCTTCCTCCTAGCCAGTTTGAAAGCTGCAGTTCATGATGTGTTTACTACTAAAACAAAGTCAAATTGTCAGAGCATCCAGGACAAAAACAGGGCCAAACTGTGCTAAATGCTGAAGAGATGAAGGAAATCAGTGATCCTTGATCAGAACATTTAAGTACTTCTTACACCTCTCATGTTCAACACCAGTTGCAGATTGCAGTGACAACTTCTGACTGTTCCCCATCTTGAAACTTCAGACTAGCCAAACTACATGGAAAGGGAGAGCTCATTCTGTCACAGCACTGCATCAGAAAGGTCAAATATCCAAAACACTGTTTTTGCTTTTGCTGAGCATCTTGCTGTAAGCAGCTCTTTGTACATGTAAAAGGAAATGTTATGTGAGAATTCTTTTTTTATTTTTAATGCTCACACTACAATAAACTGATTGGAAAGGAGTAAAAGTCTGTACACAACTGGGAACAGAAGAAACCACAGTGCAGAAAGAGTTTCACCCAGTGGCAGCTTGCCACTGAAATGATGATAGGCAATTACATAAAATGGACACTCCATGCAGAACTTTGTTGCCAGTTTGCCAGCTCCAAAGGGTTGGCACTTGGCTTTAGCAACGTTTATGGATACGTGGTACTGCCTGTATAAAGTTTCTGGATTGGGAAGTATACCTGGGGAAAAGACGGCTGCACACTGCAGTTTGAAATCATCCATATTCATTTCGCTATGCCTCCATGCAGATGTAGGATGCTTCAGATGCACATGTTAGTGAGCCTAAGAGTTTTTAAAAGGCTTTAGAGAAGTGGCATATTCAAACAGTGGCAAATATTCCAAAGTTTGCTAGGGGCCCGACTCCTAAATAACAGGCAAAAATACCTGAAACCAGAACCATATTCTCCTGCTGTTCAATGTGTTTCCCAGCAGGAGACACATGAGAAAATAGGCTTCAAACTCTGCTTCTGGCTCAAAATATGGGAAGGTGATAAAACAGATCCACTCAATGGCAAAATACTTTGGGATGAAATCTGAAGAGAAGCCAGCCTCACTCTAAAATTACACTTTAACTGTGAAATGTAGGAGAGTTTTACCCATGAAACTTCACATCATTTTAAGACTTACCCATCCCCAGATGAAGAACACAGGCTTCCGAAGAACCAAATGGGAGAAGAATTAAGTATCAAACCCTGCACTAGCACAGATAATTTCCCCACCTTTTATTTCATGACTTACATGTTGATAGAACTGAAATCACTGTTTCCAGGATGTTTATGGGAAATACTAATAAAAATTACTTCATTGAGCGTCTTAATACCCTAGTAAGGCAACAGATACAGACAATTCAGAGAAAATTCTTAGCCGATGACTTAAGCAAAAAGAAACCTAGATGAGTGGTGTACATGGAATAAAATATCAAACAGCCTTTCACCTTTAGCCTTGAAAATGCTGCTGGCTTTTTGTTGGTTTTGTTGAGTTTTTTTTGCTCTGTAAAATTTTGTGTGATATGATTGCTGATATCTCTTTGAAAAGCCAGTCTCTTTAGGACAGGGAAGACAAAAGGGCCAAGGTGAAAGAGTTTTCACTTACAAATTTCTACAGGCATTAACAGAATCAGCAATTTAATTGTTTGATTTCTCTTCTCAAAAGTCAGCTGTCAGTATCATAATGACTGCGTGAAGTCACGATTTAACAATATGAGCAATATTTCAAGGACTTGCTGTTAGTATGCAAAACCCCATTATGTTACTGACAGGAAGCGATAGCTCTCTGATGGTAAATAGTTTTCAAGAGACACCCCTAAATTTCTGGCAATACCTCCTTCATTTTCATATCAATTTGACAGATCTCTGTGCACAAAATAAGAAACATCTTCAAATACAATTTAAAAAGACATTTTAAAGATAGCCAGCCTGAACAGCCTAATGGAGGAGTAAATAGAGATGAAGGTAGCAACAGTGACTACTAAATCTGACAGCTAACTGTCCTCGTTATCACCAGCATCTAACCCAGTATTTGTATCATACACAAGTCAGAGCTTTCCTCAAATGAGTTTACTAAAGCAGAAGCAAACAGACAGGAGGATTTGCTAACACGTCAAGCCAAACCAAGAATACCTCCTTGGTTCTTGTGAGTTTTGCTCCTGTTTCCTCAGCTATGCTTCTTTTCATAGATGAGTTTGTTCACAGCATTAAACAAACCTGATGTACGTCACCATAAAACATACCACGCTATTTTTTAGGTGGACTCTAGCGCTGGTTTTGGCTGAGGTAGGGTTCATTTTTTTCATTCTGGTGTGGTGCTGTGTTTTGGATAATTTGGGGGTGGTTTTACTTATTGCAGCACTCACACAGAGTCAAGGTCTTTTCTGCTCTCACATGGCCCCAACAGCAAGAAGCTGGGGGTGCACAACAAATTGGGAGGGGACACAGCTGCCCCCAACTGACCCAAAGGATCTTCCACAACACATGGCATCATGTTCAGTGCACAGAGCTGGAGGAAGGAGGAACAATGGAAGAGCAATGGCACTTACCTTCCCAAGTCACCAGTATGTGTGGTGGAGCCCTGCTTCCCTGGGTATGGCTGAACACCTGCCTGCCCATGGCAGGGGGCGAATGGATACCTCAATTTGCTTCACTTCTGGGTACAGCTTTTGCTTTACTGACTAAGCTGTCTTTATCTCAGCCCACAAGTTCTCCCTTTTGCTCCTCTGAGCCTCTCCACCACACCACTGGGATGGAGGGAGGGAGAGGCTCTGTGGGGCTGAGTTTCCAGCTCCAAGGACAGCTCCAAGACTGGGCAGTGCCTGAAGCTTGCACTGAGTTTGAATGTGCATGTCAGAAATTGCTTTTAATACACACATAATCCAGGCAGCTCACTACAAGATGTTTCATTCTGTTCTACCGATTTCACTCCATCACACAGCTCTCCAGGGTCCTTTGGCACTTAAGCACCACCTGTCTTCAAAAGGTCTTTCCATGAAACTAAGCTCTGGCTTAAGTCCTCTTGGGTAACCTTGGCAGGGATTGAATTTGTCAGAGAAAACTGCCACTCCCTTCTTATTGTTGAGAGAGAAATAGGTATTGCCTTGAAGTTAATCCCATGATCAATATATAATATTTCAAGTACAGGAGATAGATGGTGCTCTGGAAACTGAGCCAGCAATGCACAATGCTCTGGACACATACATGCAGATAACAAATTCTGATCATTCACTGCCAAGCCTTGTTCAAAGACAGATTTCATGTTTAGAGCTCTGCACCTCAGAGGCTGACTGCAAAGCCAACCCCACAGATTAATATCATAGGTCCCAGCAAAGTAAACTTCTGTGGAAACCCTAGAATTTGAATAACATTTTCCAAAGACCTCCTTCTTACATAAGGTCAGAAAGATGTATGTAATAAGAGAAATTAAAGGGAAGTTTTAAAACTATTTGTGCTGCTGAAAAAGCAACATTAACCTGAACACTGTATAGGCTATAAAACTGTTTTATAAGCACTAACAGAAATCATATATTGTCTATTAAAAATTTATCAGCAGCCCTAAAATTTTATCTCTTCTCGAGGATAAAGCACAATTGAAAGGAATAAACAAAGAAGAGTTCGTTTAATAGTGCACAGCTACAGAACAAACTTTAGTCTAAAGGACTGGGGAAAGTGAGATAATGAATACATTTTAAATCATGCTGCACAATAGGAATTTACTCAAAAAGTGACGTTGGAGAAGGGTTGCAAAGGAAATGATAAAACTTAAAACCAAATTTTCATTTTCCAAGTGTTTTTATAGATAACTCTGCTTTTTACTGCATGTACTGTATATTTTCTGGATTGAGTCTGACTCACTTCACTTTTTCTTGCTTAGAAGAATGGGGGGAAAAATCGATTCTGCTGAATTATTTATTATTTTAAACACATCAAGGAACTTTCCTCCTAAGCTTAAGCATTTTGTGAAGGTGTTGAACAAGAAATATATGATATAAGGCTACACAACTAATTTTATTTCAGACTGAATGAGTTTGAAGCAGAGTTTGAGGGCAGAAACTGCCTTCAAATCCACACACCAGTTGTCTACTATGCCAGTGTATACAGCGTTGAAATTATGAGGAAGGAGAACTGATATTTGCAGATACAATGTCATTTAGGAAATAAATTGTCTGGTTGTTTAAGATTGTAGTTGTGCAAGATATTTCACAAAAGGTATTCTGTGGATTAACAGAACATCCCGTTGCGCAGGCAGAACAAAAGATTTACAGGACCTTTTTTAGGATAATTAACAAGTCAAATTCATATAATTCACACTTTTTGTGCCATGCCACATATTTATATACAACACTCTGTAAAAGTCACATCCTTCTCCTTTCCAAAACAAGCCATGGCTGTGGAGAAGAGGGAAAACACTGATGTGAAGTGAATTATTCAACTTCAAGGAGGGTTCACTTGAATAAAGTGAATAAATTCATTTTATTCAAATCAAAATAAGCATTCAAGGACAGAAACCAGACTTGCAAACCAAGAGTTTTCTGGTTATACCGAGTGTACTGAAATCTAAAGACTCTTCCAAAAACTAGCTGTGGGCAAAATGGGATTGTTCCCATTGATTTCAAAGCACTTTGGACCGAACACTAAGGAAGATGGGAAAGCCTCAAGGATGACAGAAGACTTGGATGAAAAAAATTTACCATACTGGTATTTTTAAGGGGAGATAACAACAAGAGAAATTTGAAAACAAACACACAAAACCAGCACAACTGTTGAGCGGCACAAGGTAGATTTTAGCAGTTTAAAAAATGTCCTTGTGGAAAAATAGTTACAGAAAGGATAAGGTAAAGAGAAACACAAAACTATCTCTAGTACCAGGAAACAGAATTTGGTAATTCATAGTAGTCCTGATTAGAATTTTAGCATGACTTTTATCCTGAACTAGAAAGAAAAGGAATGTGAAGTATGAATTATCCACATGATCTGAATCAAATTTTCATGTTGAATTCCCTAGCATTTTCTGGCTTGTCCTACTTAGAGTAATTTAAATGTGTTCCACTACATTAATTTTATTTAAAATAATCTAAGCTGATTTTTGTGCTTTTTCTTTGCAGTATCACACAAACTAAGTCTCACTGTCACATCTCTCATGGTACAATGCAACCCTTTTGTACAAAAAGGCCAAACCAAAGCATACAGAGGGCTAAATGCCTATTACCTGAGAAGAGCCTGTATTTCCAACAGATCCTATTTCAAGGTAAATAAAGGCCCATTTAGGAGGACTGGCTTTTAGTTAGCTATACAATTTACCTTGCTGCAGGTCAAAGCTTTCTGGTTGTCACAGAATGATAGCTTGCATGGGCTGTTTACTTCTTAATACAGTGTATTACCCTGAACAAAGACAAAGCTACTTCTTCCTCATGGTGTCTAGCAACTGCAAAGATATCATTAACACATGACACAACACGGCTTCCAAGGCAGAACAGTCCTATGGGTGCATCCCAGAGCTCTGCTGCTGTGCAGGCTGACAAAAGAACTGGCTATCAAAAAATCTTTATGTAACAGCTTTACAACAGAACTAGAAGACACATAACACTGCAGGGAAGGTCTGGATGGAGTAGCTATTGATTGAGGCTGCAATCAGAAATGGGAGAGTCTGGAATTTATTTCTTCCTTTTGCTACTGGTTGATTTTGAAATGTCATGGAAATCCCTTTTGCAATCTCCAGGCTGGGAGAGTGACTCCTCCTGTGCTTGTGCAGTACCTGACAGGAAGGCTGAGAACAATGAGTAATTTACTCCTTGAGTAGCAGGAGTTGTATCCCAGTGGAGCAAACTCATGGGATGCACATAGCTGTGAAGAGCTGGATTCCTTCCTCAGGCACTGGATGCCAGTGATTAAAATTCTGTAAGAGATTTTTGGCATGCAGCTGTTCAGCCATCAAGTCTGTCACCAACAGTACCTGGTGGGGCACAGCCACCTCTACTAAACCTCACTGAGAGACAAAGTGGGAGCTTTTGGTAGAAGGGCAAAGCACAAGGGTGCTTCTCACCAACTCAGCTGCTCCTCAGCTGGTGCCAGTGAAAATGCCAACACACAGCTGGGCACTGGGCTGACAGCACAACATCACCAGCAGAAGGAATATGCAGCTTGTGCTAGTCTCAGGGAGCTGGGGAAGCACTGCAGTTCTCAAAGTCTCCTACACACAGGAGATAAAAGATTCCCCGAATGTCTCCACGTGATACGCTCAGCTTTCATGGCTCTCTGGGTGCATGCAGTTAGAATCCTGCTGAAGGTGACTAAACCAGCAGCTTTCCTTTAAAGCACCCCAGCATATGGCTGACTAGCACCTAATGCCTTTTCCCTTCAGAACCTTCAAGCCATATGTTCCTGTGGTGACAGTGGGACAGTGGTGACAACAACCAGAATAACGCTTGCATCACATATAAGAAAGACATGCATAGTCCCAGCAATAACTCCCTCCATGTACTTATAATACCTCAATTAAATGCCTAATGTAAACAAAGCCCCAATTTCACTAATTTCAAACTTTGCTACATGGCAAATTCTGTGTCTCTGTGGCCATTTCAAAATTTGCCATCATTGGATTAATAACGAAAGATTTAAAAGTAATTTATAGGAGCACATTTTTCTAAATTGCTCTGATTGTTTAGGTGGAATACTAAGTAAGAAATGCAAAAAAAAAAAAAAGTATTATTCAGAGCTGAGTGTAAAATTCCCATTTGAGTCGAGTACTGGGATCCTGCTTAGGTGGAACACATTTTATTTAAGATAGTGACATTTTCTACTCAGGAGAACCAGTTTCAGACTGAAGTATCACTACTAACTTCTGGGTTTAAATCAAGTTATGAGTGATAGCCATCCCTTATGTGCGTTCCTCTTCTGAGTATTTTTTCAATGGCCAATCTCTAAAGATCTCACAAAGAAAGTTTTCCTCTTTTATGATCTCTTTTGCTCTGCATTGTTCTTCATAAAACTTCCTTTTGCACAGAGACATTGTTTGCTCTGTAAGTTCCAGGCTGCTGTAATTTGCCTTGCTGGGACAGTTTAATTTTCTATTCCTTCCTCAGACATCCAGGGCCTGACTCCCATTTAATTCCCACCAAATGATACTGTGGTTAACCACTTCCAAGGAACTCTGTCATAGTTTGTAGAGTGGAATTCTGCACTACTGCATCCATGAACTCACTGTAATTGCCCCCAAGCTGTTGGCTGGTTTTATGGGACTGCAGTTAGAGGGGTATCCTAATGACAGCAGGAACAGGCAGTGCCAAGGACATGCTGAATCACTCTCACCCAATGCATGAATATCACTGACAAAAACAAAGGCTTCAAATTGAAAGGGTAGGAAAAAAAAAAAATAGTAGAGGCCTTCAGATGGAGATTACAGAGAGATTCCAATGAGTAAATTTTTATGAAAGTTGTGAAATATTCCTAAAGTGAACACTTGAAACTAACAGGAAATTTCTACTCCTTTGGAACATGAGTCCCTTTGCCATCTCCTCCCCTTTCTGATAATTTAGCCTCAGATTTCCTGTTATTTCAGGCAGCCATCCATGTAAGAATGGAAAGCAACTTTTATTTCATAAATTAGGACCTTACCTATGGGTCTGTATTATAAATAAGGAATAGATGAGCTTGCATACTGGTTTCTTCATGCCTATCCCTTGAATCACTGAGAAGTAAATTTCCAGGGGAATTTATCCATACCCTAAGTCATTCCCTGGACAAGCAGTGAACAATCTGAACGTAAGAAACCCCTGACCGCATGAAAAATTTATTGAACAGCAAACACAGCCTCCAAAGGAGCAGCATGTTCACAGGCTATTCTTAGTCAAGACAAAGGGTATGTTCACAACTAGGACAAAGACAACTGGGCACCACAGCTTCTTCAAGCAGCTGTGCAACAAAGGGCCTGTGTGGAGACTGTTTAAATAAAACATTCCCTGTACTGACACAAGAACCCCACAGGGTCAATGTCTCAGGTCCTTTTGTAGTGGCCTGCACTTGTTTTATCATGAAACAAAATGCAAATTGAAAATAATAAGCCCAGAACTGGCATAATATAAGAAAATGAGAATTACATTCTTTGCAGTTAAGACCACATCAGTATTATGTCCAGTTTGATTTTGCAAAGTCATTGCAAATTCCACTGCTTGAAGATGCACAATCAGGGTACACTTCCAATAAAATTTTCCTGAATTAAGTGAATGTGTACTTCTACATTTTAGATATCTTAGTCCATAGCACAAAAGAAATGAAATGGTGAAAGAGTTTAAGGTTGATAGAATACATAATTTCCTTTATCACTTTTCTACTGTCTACATTAACACAAGTCCCCAGATGGCTACTTTTCAATTGAACAAGACTACAGAGGCAAATGCCTCAAGCATAAAAATCTTTACATAGAATCACCAAGCTTAGTGGCAATAACAGAATGACTGGCTGTGCACTTGTGCTCATGTGTTTAGTGAATACTCAGTTTTGGAAGGGTATTAGCAAAGGACCACACATTTGTGTCCATTCAAGTTTCATTCAAGGACTAGGAGAAGACACTCCTGCCTGCTTTTCAGCACACCAATGGACCATGGAGGAGCCCATCCATTTGTCATTCAGAACACAAACTATGACAGAAAGGAACTTCCATCAGCTTTCCAATAAGAAAGAGTGTTCCCCAAACTCCAACTAAATATGCCAACTAAATTGTGTGAAAGGAAAATCCTAGCAATTCCCAATGTTGATGTAGTAGCACTGAAATGCTAATCTGGACATTAATTAATGCTAAATTAGTTACAGTGGAATGAAAGTACATCAACATAAATATCAAAAGAGCTAAGCGTAATTTGCCACATAAGAGAAATATTTCTACTTTACATGGGAATTGTAACAAATGATTTTTATGTCAAGTTAATTGATGCCAAATAACAGTGAAATTCCCTTGGAAGTGAATATTACATTCACATTATTTTCAATAAAAACCCTAATTGCATTGTATGCTGTTAACATAAGAATAAGATTCCCACAGCCTGTACATGGAAACTCAAAATATCATACCACATATTCAGGGTGAAGCCATATACCACCACTGTCCAGAAAAAGGCTGACATAGGAGTTTTAAAAGCTCTGTCTACATTTTATTTTATTTGTGAAAGTACCTATCATCCTAAGTGGAGGCTTTCATCTTGGTGAACAATGGATTTTGGCTTAAAGCACCTAGAAATATTCTCGGCAGTTTGTACTTGTTTTAATTTAAAGAACCTACTCAAATGGGTATTGGGGTAAAACAGTCTCTCCCTGCTACAATATTTTGACTTCTTCAAGTGATGATTATTATATTAAAAACATATTCCAGCTAATATCGAAATGAAGAACTGTAATCAAGGGAGACAAGGATATAGACTATTTCAAAATGCTTAACAGCATATATATATAACCTTACAGGCAATATCTAGACCTTATACACTATTTACTGCTATCATATAAAGAATCCACAACCAGAAATTCTATAGCTATGCACATCCTTGCCTGAGTACAAGCTGTGTTTCTCCAAAAGAACTTCCCTTTTTAGGATTTGTGCAGCAGTTATTCACAGAATTCATTAATGGATTTGATGCAACTCTAGACTCAAATAGGTGTCCAAGACACACGGGACAAAACCTCCCTTTCAGTTTTCAATTGGCTGTAATGGGAGCCCAGTCAGAATTCGATGAGTGAGATTCCACTTTCACTTTAGATTTTCCCAGTAATAGTGAGATGTCCAAGGCTATTCCAAGCCCAGTTCTCTTAGGGTACATAATTCCTCAAGTCCTCTTTCAAAAATCTGACTTACAGTCCCATTGACTTCAGTGAGCAGGAGTGATTAATGAGCCTTAAGGTTCAGGTGGAAAAACAGAATTACCTGGCAGTGGGGCAATCCATCCATCATCACAATGGATTTGGACTGCTCCAAAGAGTTTCAGGTTGGTTGAGAGGGACTGCACGCACTTGAAAACACAACACACTGCCTGCAAAAACATCCTCATCCACTTCCAATTCAAGAGGTCTCATTTATTTTACCATTTTGCTTGCAAGAATGAAGAACTGATCTTCCCAAACGCCTCAAGAATAAGTTATGATTTAATGATTAAGGTTTCTGCTATTTTTAATGGAAATATGAATTACTGAATCTGTGACACAAAAAGTATCACAATTCCTCATACAATATTCTGAATAAGACACTGACCTTCATTTCTAGCTTGGTTTTCCCCTCTGGTTTTATTCCACTTAGTAAATTACTCCTTTCTAGAACCTCGTCATATCTGGCAATGTGAAAAATAAGAGCTAAACAGTGATTTAATTAGATGGATTTCAGAAATTGCATTCTATTGAAAATTGCGTCCTAATGAACTGAAAAAGCATTCTTGACTCAGATAAAAATTTTTATCAACCTAGCATATAACCAAAATACAGTGGAATGGTACCATTTTTTAGAATAAACCTCTCTGGAGGATGTTTTGAAGTCAGCGTAGACACTTATCCTACATCCCATTCTTATCAATTAAATATGCTTTTGAAAAGTGAAACAGTATTTTAGACATGCAAATATATACTTTTCTCCAATCAGCAAGCTTCCCTTACTCAACTATTTAGACTAGAAAGTATTACCAGAGGTAAACAATAGGCACAGTTTTCAAAGGTTTATGGCACCAAAATGGACCTTTGTATCTCTCTATAAAAGGAGAGTGGATTGGGCACCTGCTGAATATTTTCAAAGAAAAGTGCAAGCAGGGTTTGCTGTATAATTTTACTATGCAAGCACGAAGATTGCCACATAAATCACAGATTATCTTTCAGTTTCTTCATAATTATGCTTTGAAAATCTATAAACCTCCTTTTACAAACAAAAAGGAGGGCCAGATTTTTTTCCCTTATTCCCACTACTTCACGTCACTCTAGATCTGCAGAGGAGCTATAAACTGGGATTAACAGGTTGGTTAGACAGGTTTATAGCTCCTTTATATCCTTGCAATAGGAGATATCAAGCAAAACATAGTCAAAATTGAGCCTGAGGCTCTGAACATTATTCCAGATACAGAGCTAACCTTTTAAATGTGGCATGTATAGCATGTCTGCCTAAGGCTGCAGACAGCTTGAAACAGTCATGTGGCAAGGTATATATTATTTCTTTCATCTCAATGCAGTATTAACTCATAAATCTTATCTGGCTGGATATTAGCACAGTTAACAACTTAAGTGCTGATGGTTTTCTTTTCTGGTTTATTTATCTACCAAAAAAATAAAAGTAATGAGGAAAACCTTTGTATTTTCTAACTAATTTGAACAGTTAAGCAGATGAACAGGCACATAAAATCCTACAATTCAAGCTAAGGTGACAAAAAAACAAGACCATCCAACAAAGATGGCAGAGTCAGAATAATTTGTTAAACTGCAATTGCAACAGTCTTTAGAACACCAGAAATGCCACACAAGAACAACACCCTTTGCACCCACAGCAATGTGTGCTCTAGTATCTACTTGGAGGAAACAACAGAAAACCCCTGAAATTTATGTAAGTTCAGTTTGAATTAATTCCTTCCTGGTGAGGCTGAGTTCAGCCGTATTTGGTGAACCAAGTTCTAACAGACCTTCCTGTCAGAATAACAGCTCTACACACACAGCATTTCCAGTTAACCAATTCTATACAACAGGGTGTTTCTGATTTGTATCAATAGATTTGCTCTAAGAAACTGTCATCTAGTGGGAAAGGAGAAAAATCAGCAAAGATCTTGGCGTGTATGTTCAGGTTTGTAATTCACAGATGAGTAAAACCATTCCTTCACACCCTGTAGTTATTTGCCCAACATGAGTGCAGAGCTAATGGATAGATGAGGGTCCTTGCTGGACCCTGTCTTTGAAAAACCACATCCATAAATAGTGGTGGAAACTGCTGTCCTTGGCTGGTCTGTTTGCTATCCAACAAAAGTTGGCATATTAAAAAGACTGAGAACAAAAAGTGGAAATATTCTCCCTCTTCACCTACCCAAACAACATTCACCAATGTCTCTTTCAGCTCCTTTCCTAACCTGAAGTAAAACTGAATTAAAAATAGTACTAGCCATATTTTTAATAAATATGCATTTTCATTAAATTTCTTGTAGATTGCTCATTTAGTATTCTTTGGGACCAAGCTAAGAGATATTAGTGTCAACAGATTCAAAAATATTCTTTGCCACTTAGAATGTTTGATATTTCCATAAAATTCTTCCTTCAATCAAACATTGAGATATTTACTCTGATTTAAAGTCACTGGACACAACAGGAGAGTTTACAAATATCTCCGTGCACTTTTGCTTAGGTCCTAAATGCACAAATCAAAACAAAGCCCCAGGCAGCACACTTAAAACATAAGTTTCACCTAATACATACATCCTGCACACACCCCCTGCAAGTTTTAAGTAGTAATAAACAGAAATGAACTCCTATTAACCTGTCATGATAACTTTTAAAAACTCAAGATGTGTAAAATAGACTAGTAGCATTTTTTTGGCTGCTTACTTTTATTTCTGACACAGAGTAGGTATTCATTAAATTTACCAACAGAAGGTAAAGCAAACCATCACTCCTCCTATTTATGTTTATGTTTTCTGAATAAAAGGTACTTTCAGTCATTTTATGAGAAACAGAGATAGGAATTTATTACTATGAGAGAATACAAAAATGTAAAGACAAATTTTATTTTCTCTTAATGCTCTTCCAAGACAGAGAATTAATAACTGCCTGTGAATATGTCATGCAGGCTACTTTTATATGCACAAGAACCTTTTGAAAATACATATCTTCAAGGAAAACAGCTTGGGAGGATATATCAGATTTGTCTCAACATTTCCATCTTTTATAAATGAAGCCTTTAATTTTTGCATCTTCTATTCCTTTGCTATTGCTCAAGCTAGAAAGTCGTGAAACACTTCAGGCATCCTGGCAAATTAGCACACACACTCCTGTTTTCTGCTTGAAAGCACTCATGGCTCCTCTGTATTCAGGGCATGATGTTCCAATTCCAAACCCTTAGTTTCACAGGTGGCCTAAATATGTGGGTGACATACACTGTTCCTATTGTCAAGTCAAAACCTCTAATCTGAAAAAATACATGCCTGAATTCTTGTGAGTGCCATTCAAGTCTCTTGCTTTCCTTCTGCACAGAAAAACACTTGGGAGGATCTTTTCTGCCATCACAGCTGACCCAAAGACTACAATATCCACTGCTACTTTTTTATCTGCCAGTTCAAAAGCAAAATAAATAACTTACAGTAACTGATCCTACAAATAAGACTGCTAAGTACAGATGGATCATTTCTACCTACCTTATTTTAGCACCATCTTTCTCAGTTATTTACATGTCAGAGTTGAAGTCCTTCAAAATGGTTTGGAAAATCTGTGGACTAGCCCTTTAAAAATCCCATCCAACATACGGCTGAGACAGTATTGGTTTGAAAATCAGATTTGTTTGAAATCTTTGAGTTCATTCTGATCGCTTTCTTCTAATTCAAAGATTTTTCCAATGACATACCTCAAATTTTAAGCTGTTTTTTCGTCCATCAAATACAACTGAAATGTAACAAAGTAAATGAAATTAATAAAATGTTAAGAGAAGGTCTTGGAAACCTGACCTTAAACTGTGGTAAGTTGATGGCTGTAGACTTACCATAATGCACTGAGAGATCTTAAAATGTGCAAGAGATAAAAAGTTACAGAACAGGTGATACGAAAGTTGTGTTCTTCTAAAACCAATCACAGCTCACCTGGGAAGGAATCCGGATCTACTGTTTTTCAGAGTGTGCCAAAACAACACTATTAAAAGCTCCACATTTTCAGTGCCTTTGTCAGATTAAATGAGAGGATTCTCACACCACTCTGAGACTGATCTGTACTTTGCAGAAAAGGGCTCTAAATGGTATCTGATTCAACACTCATCCCCACTGAGAAAGGGATTTGGGCACTGCAGAAAGCCAGCCGCGATTAAATCTAGGCTATGCATCACTGATTTAAACAAGGCTTTTATGCACATTTACACAATGCAAAGCTTTTGATATAGTTCCAAAATAAAAATAACTAAAACTTTGCAGCTGTAGAATTCATTTAATAAACTATAGCTCCAAGAATGGTTGCCAGATTTCCAGCTACACTTTCAGGGCAGAATTTGATTGGGTGTTTAAAGAATAAAAATGGCCACGCGGCATCTGTAAGAAAGGATTAGTGCCTCTGAAAATAATCATGGTTGTGCTTTAGCAAAGTACTGAGGATGAGACCCAAAACATGGATCTTTAGATAGCCTAACATATGTTTTAAGAAGATTTTAGATGTCCTAAATCTAAAAGTAAGCCACAAAACCTAAGGACTAACTTCTGTACACACCTAAATTTTGGCAGAAATCCAACTCATGGATCCAAAGTCCTGTTCTCCCTTACACAAAACGTTCTTTGGTGATTAAAATAAACTTCTAGGCACACCTTAAAAATAGAGAAAGTGAACCCCTGACACTTTGTCCCCAGTAAAATGTTGCCTACCCTAGTCATACCCAAAATATGTGCATGCTGATTTTTTTACAGTCTTTAAACTTTTAATATCCCTCCAGGCCTGAAAATTTAATTTTGAAAATGCACAGAGAAACTTACTTCTGGCAAGTTTCATGCAGGATTTCAGTGCCCAGTGCTGGGGATACTGCAACACCCAGTTTCTGCCTTAAGCTGATAAAGGTTCACCTAGTACTCCTGTTCAGAGTCTGACTAAGTCACACCTACACAATCAGACAAATGCAACTTTCTTTAAAAGGGAAAAAAGAAAACAAAACAAACCACAAACTTCTTGTATAATAGTCTAATGTTTACAGTAAATTTTGGAAAGAGTGATCAAAGTGCCTGCCTACTTTTTGCCCAAGGGTGCTCAGATTTCTGTCTCTCTAGGGAGGACTTTGACCAAATATCTTGAGGCTAATTTAACACGGGAAGCAAAGAAAGGCTTTCTCTGGCCCTCATGCTCAAACTCTGCTAGAAACAGTATTGCAGGAGGTACAAAAATATATAAAAACTAACAACAAGAGTGAAAAAGGAGAGGGGCTGAAAGCACTAGGGCAATATTTTTGCCAGCTTATTCAGCTGTAGCTTAATTAAATTTTGAAAGTGACCTTACTTTAAATTCTCTGACTGAATATCCCCAGAAGGATTGCCAAGCAGTGCAACAGGCTGCCTGTGGAAGGGGATGAGCCATTGTCCCCGGTGGTTTTTAAAAGTAGGTGTGGTACTTAGCAGCATGGTTTAGGGGCAGACTTGGCAGTGGTAGGGTAACAGTCAGACTGTGTCTTAAAGCTCTTTTCCAACCTAAACAGTTCTATGATCCTGAGATAGAGGATAATATAAGCTTTACAGAATTGCTGGTTTTAGGTCTGTGTTACATTGAGACATTATCATAACAGCTCTTTAAGGCCAGACCTAACAAGAGCTCAGCGTTAGACTGATGAGGTGATTTTTAAATTCAGCACATAAAACATGTCACAGTAAATACTTTGGGATGTTTCTGGAAATCACTGCAAATACCAAGTCATGTCTCTTTGTGTGCCCAGTATTTAATGCATGGTAGCAAAATGCTGAACACTCAGACAGTGCTCTGAAGTAGTTCATATTTAACAGGAAAACAAAATTCTACCACAAAAAGCTAATACTAGTCATGGTGATAAATAATGTGAAAATCTCAGCAGCACTAATCCCACTTACATGAAATGATCCCCAACGACCGTTCCCAAAGCAATTACCTCCCAGGGCCATAATTAGGCGTGCTAGGAGCACAGCCTGCTTCTCTCTCTGGAGTGCCCAGTATTGCCTAGTGACAAGAGAGAGGATGCCAGTCATGACCATCTCTTATCCTGCAGCATCATTCTTAGGAAATGGATATGGAATCCTCCAGACATGATTTGGGAGGTATCCAGAAATATATAGGCATGAAATAACCCATAATACAATTTAGTAAATATGTGCAATACATTTTACATGATGTAAACAAAACTGAACTAAAAAACAATGTTACAAGCAGAGAAAACTGATTTGGTAAACAAGATCCTTCAAAAGGCAGCATTTGCTGTCCTCAGAAAGAGCACACCAATTTGAAGCAGATAAGTAAGGACCATTATCAAAGGGATAATAACCATCTCATACTTATGCATGCAGCATAATGAACAGAAAAGCACAATAAGGCAGATATGTTAGATTAGCATAATTTTATTCCACTATTCAAATGTGTAAGTTGGAAATGGGTTTTGTTTCAATTACTGCTTTTCTCCATGGGTTTTAAACATTTTATTCAAAACCCAGACTCTGTTTTATTTTGGTTTTAGCCCATTATCTGCAATTACCATCTACCTTGCCTCTGTCTTACCAATGAATACAGCTTTTCAACTATCCCAACAGTCTTAAGAATATAATAGACCATTAGTTACATTTTCTAGTAATATCTTCATGATCTTTCAGATAGATTTTGTAAAATGTTTCTCCTCTTTATTTGGTTATATATTTAACTTCATCCTTTGACTAAACATCCCTCTGTCAGAAATATGGTATTTAGAAACTTGAAATTTTTTTTCAGAATATTTTACTCCTGTTAGACCTGTCATCTTTAACAATTTACATTCATTGAATTAGGCAATTGCATTAAAAGTATGAATCAAGAAGTAATTGCTGCACATGAAAGTCTAACCTACTGTACATTAAAAACTACCATATTTAATCCATTTAATTGTATTCAGATTATCAAGTTGTTCCTAAAGGAAAGCAATCATCCAAAGATGACAGTTTAGATTTTGACTAAAAGAGAAGATAGCAATGCCCTTAGGGAATTGTTCCAAAGGCTGGTCACCATCACCAGTACAGAAAACAGTAACACAGAAACCTTGTATAGCTTTTTGTTTCACTTCAACTACTGACAGTTGTGACATTTTCTTGCAGACAGACTTACAGGGTATTTTTCCTACCTCTTACTCTGCTGCTGCAGGAAAAGAAAAGGTAGTGTCTTAAAGGCAAGTCTCACGTAAGACACTCTAAAGTAATTCCAAAAGCAACTTCTTTGGACTGCTCAATTTTTTCTGTACCTTTTCTCAAGCACACCAGAACTACACACACTGCTTAGTTAAAAGGCTAACTGCTGTCATCTAAAGAAAAAAAATTACCTCTGCAGACTCCTACACTTCTCTGCTTTCAGTTAATGCTGACACAATCCCTGTTGGCCATGATACAACTCTGAGAATTTACTGGTTTAGAACATCAGTGTTTAATTTTGCTGGATGTTCTTGCACCCCAACCTTAGCACACAAAGCAGATTTTGATTTTTAGCCTGTTCTGACCCCAAAAATAAGCACAATCTTCACAACTTTTCTAGTTAGTGGTGTTGGGCTCCAAGGAAGACACTGAGGCGCTGAATGAGTCGAGAGAACGGGAATGGAGCTGGGGAATGATTTGGAGCATGAGTCTGATGAGGAGCGGCTGAGGGAGCTGGGGGTGTTTGGCCTGGAGAAAAAGAGGCTCAGGGGAAACCTTATAGATCTCTAAAGCTCCCTGAAAGCAGATTGTGGAAAGATGGGGGTCAGTCTCTTCTCCCTAAGGTAAGGACAGGATGAAGGAAATAGCCTCAAGTTGCAGCAGGGGCAGTTTAGGTGGGATATGAGGGATAACTTCTTCCCTGAAAGAAGGGAACAGGTTGCCCAGGGAAGTGGTTGAGTCACCATCCCTGGAGGTGTTTAAAAGACCTGTAGATGTGCTTGGGAACACAATTTAGATTTAGTGGTGGAGCTGGCAGTGCTGGGTTACGAGCTGGACTCATTGGTCTTGGAGGTCTTTTCCAACCTAAACTATTCTATGATTCTAACTACTTATCATTCAACAAGTGCAATTACAAAACCTTGAAAAAACCCACCAGTTTTTGCTTTAAAGAGAAAAGGAAAGTGCAGCTATCTAGAAGCAATTTGACTGATTAAAGGCCTTTGATATCAGAACAACAAAATTGTACTGACTGTATTTAACAGATAGGTGATCCACTGTGACACGTACTTCATTAGAAGTCAAATAAAACCTTTTTATTACAGAGCTGCAATTAGGAGGCCAGGGAAACAGGAGTGCAGGATTATTGTAAACATTATCTGATAAGATAGGGTGCTCTGGGAAACTAACAGTAAATAAGAGACAAGATCCCTCAGCGTATCCTTGGGATAGGAATTGGTGCAACTACTGTGTGTGTATCCTTCCAGGACAGCCTGAAAGCTACCACAGTATATGGAGAATATAGATAACAGAGGCACAAAAAAGGAGAAAGTTACTGAAATACATTAAATAATTGCCTGTTTCCTTTCAGCTGAAAGGCTATTTGAATAACATGTTCAAAGATACTAACATAATACCTTATTGAAATCACTTCCAATAACACAAAATAGCTCATCAGCCAGGGAGTAATAAAACAATTAAACTAATAAACTGAAAAGCAAATAAAACTACAATTATTCTGATCATACAATACCATATTTCCCCATATTACTATGTTGACTTGCATCTAAAGTAATGCCCTCAAAACAGTTTCCTCATAGACAGCAAGAGATAATCATGTCTGCACTAGTTCGCAAGGCAGTTGAGAAAGTAATGGTAATAAGAAATAGTCATTTAATTACAATGCTAAACAACATTTTCTGCGCTACAGATTTTGGTTTCACAACATGGGGTGGCATGGTTGTGTATCAGGTGATGGTTAGTGACTGGGGGTGTTGGTTGGCACAGCTTGCAGTTGTTGAGACTTCTATGAAAGTAAAGTCCTTCTCCATTGTCTATATTTGCTTTTGCTTCATTTCACAACTTGATTTGCTGTTAGATGGCATTTTTTACGTAGCATCAATGAATTTATCTGCTTTAGCACAAGCCCAGTTCTTCCCTAGAAGGTTTGATGTAGTAACATAAGAACACTGAAATACAGAAAGGATATACCACTGCTTAGCGTGGTATTGACCTGTTAGTATATTGTGACTTGTTTAATGAAGCTTTTATTTTATTAAACCAAGGAAGTAAGATTGCTCGAGACTAATCACTTGAAACCCAAAATGCCAAACTGCCTCCTGTCTATTTGTATGTTTATATGTATATAAAGTTACTGGTTCAATACTCTGATGTCTAGGAATTAAATGCAATTAAATAATCCACAAAAAATATGGAATACAGTCTAGTGCTACCTAATCAAAACACTTAAGGATCTTATCAAGGTTAAACAAATCTAAGGAATAAACTATGTCTTTTTACTTGTCATTATGTTACGATCTCTTTCTATTTGAAGATGGTTTGCAATGCAGCTCTGCAGCAAAAAAGCTAAAGCCACAAGGGAACACCTTTTTTCTCCACCCCTTTTAATCAGTGTTTGGTTATATACAATGGATTCCTGGACTCTGTCATAACCACTAGTAATTCTGCAATTAATTTAACAACATAGAATTTCATTAATTGCAAACACTCCTCCCAAGAATCAATACTTTTAGTTTCTTGGCAAACCTCAAAGTCAGAGGAATCCAGAAACTAAACCTGTCACCTCCTTCTAGCAATAAGAATCACAAAAATTAATACTTGTGCTGAAGTCAGTTGACTTCCCCATGAATTCAAAAACACTGGCTTTCATGTGGAAAAGATGTTGATAAAAATCTGTTTCGGTTAAGTAAAATAAAAGTTTACATCAATAGGATTTTTTTTCCGAGAGTATTTGCTTCAGTGGGTTAGAGTTGGGTTCAATAATTCACCCTTCTAAAAGTGAATGTTGAAAACCCGTACCTACTCTGACAATCATCCTATGGGAATGCATAGCAGCACTTTGTCTCAGCAAGTAAGAAAACTTCCAAGTCTGTATCTAAGGCCTGATATTACTCAGGACTTTGGAAAAAACCTCTGGCCTGTCTTTCCACTCTGAAACAACTCCAGTCAGTACCTCAACAGTGTCATAATCATTTAGCAAAAATACCCCAGTGCTGGAAGTCAGGATCTAACCAGATATGCTATGGCTACAGGTATTAGAATTGAGTGCAAGAGAGAAACAGTCCTCTGTCTAATGTCACGTACTGATTCTATTAGCTAGCACACACTCAGACTTGCAAAAGCATTTCTAAATTACCTTTGACCGAAAATATACTCTTCCAAAGCTATGTTTACTCATATGGCTCTACATTAATAATCAGCAAGAACAACAAGAGCACAAGATTAAAATGCTTCTGAAGTTATTAAATACACACCAGCATATTGGATACTGGTGTTCAGGAAGATGAGAAAAGTGTGCACCTTGTACATGGTGTGTGAAAAGAGATCACTCACAGCTTGCATAAAAAAACACTTGTCATTTGGCATAGCATGGATATCTAGCTGTTTAACTGGAAGGGAATCCAAGAAATATTTTTGTAAGTATTGCCATAGCTCCATTAAGCTCAATGGTTCCAAATTAATTGAGTTGGACTGAGATAATGACACTGGGTATTTTATTATATTTATGAAGCTCAGAGAAGTAAAATAGAACCTTAAAATCTTACTTGAAAAGTAGTTACATTTTTTTAGTACTTTGAAAAATAATTTGCCTGATCTTTCTGATCTCAGGTCTAAATCCTTCCTTTTCTGTCCAATAGTCATATGGTCCTGTGACATGAAATGCTTTAAATCGAGTGATACCTCACATACCCTAAACTGCCCCTCTCAGAGATGTACAAGAGATGCTTGGTTGTTGCTCATGCCCTTCACATCATCTTTGGATGGTCATGGCATACCTGGTTTAATTATCATCACCTTTTCACAGCAGAACTTAAAGATTAATTCGCAGTCTCTTACAAATATAATATTCACTGTAAATTCCTTGAGCTTGGAAATCTTAAAAATGTTTATAAAATGTTTACAGATGTCTCTGCTTCTACTACTTTTGTGATGCAAACACGTTCACATGAAAATGTTCATTTCATATTAAAAGATGACATTTTTGTTGACCAGAACATGCTGAAACTAACGGAGAGATCTTCTAACTTTTCAATTCATCACAGTAATTCCTATAAAATAGGAACCCATTGACAAGTCTTTTAGTAGCTAAATTAACTTATTTTATTCTTCTGCTTTCACAGATATCTAAGTTTGCAGTTGAAAGTTTTTTGTTGCTTTATTTTCCCTCTGCAACTACTTAACCACTTCTTTGCAAAGATGGACAATTCTTTATTTTTAGCTAAAGTTTAGCTGCCACATAGAAGACTCATGTGAAAGTCCACTGATAAATTGTTGAGATTCATAGTGCCTGTATTCTGGTTTCCAATATATTTTTATTTTAAACTAGGAGCATTCATCCTTGTTTCAGCAGATCCTGGGACAGTTCATACAAGGTCATGTTTAATTATGCATGACATCCTTGATTTTAAAGTCTTGACAACAAAAATGGTTTGTGTTGATGTATTGTCAGATGTACCCACAAGTTAACAGTGAGAGCACCTTAGCAGTGCTTTCTTAACATTCAGGAAGTTTGTTATTGTTCCTTCTGAGAATTTAGTTGTTTCTCCTGTGCACTGCCCAGAGTGAATCAAAAAACCTTCCCCTAAACACAGCAAGTGAACCAAGGCATAAAAACATGAGACATGAAGAACAACCTTAAGCAAACCCCACATCAGAAAGGTATAGAATTCACTAAAAAAAAAAAAAAAATTAAAAAAAAATAGTTTAAGAGCTTAGCAAAAAATTCCATTTATTCACCAGATTAGAAAACAAAAAAACAAACAAACCAATCCCCAACAAAATTCCCAGTAATTTCTTTGTTTCAAATCCAGCATACTCATAGATAGATTAGCTCTGTTTCAGGTGAAAATCAAGCCCTGAAAAATATGCATAATAATAACAGATTCAAGAAACACTGTGTAGACAGCTCTTGAAACAAAGGCCAATATTAAGTGACCTGGATAACTAACTAGAAGTAACTTTCTGCTTTGAAGAGCAAAAATTCTTTCAGCGCTATGGTCCTAATTTAGTACTTTGTTTAGGTATTTTAAGATAGATGACAATGGTCCCAGGCAAAAAAAAATGCATGTTAGTGTACTCACATACATTCATTTTCACAGTACTATCTTCTGCTGTGCTTATCAGTACCATGAAAGCACCTAATCATTACCAGAGGCGGTTGCAGTGAAGTATAAAAATGGATCTTGCCACAGAACTGATTATTAGAGATTTAAAGAAGCTAGAGGAAATACAAATGCCAGCACAAAGTCAGTGAAAAGTCAGTATTTCTTTCTGTAATACAGAGATTTTACAAATGCTTCCTAAAAAAGAAATATTTCTGTAGAATGGTGCTTCTCTTCTGAGACAGGAATTCTTTCAGCCTTAGAATGTTCTTTTTCTTGTCTACTTCTGACTAATTAACATTGAGAGCTTTGGCTTTGTAGTATATTTGCCCTGCATGTTGTTAAATTGGTCAAGTAATAAGATATGACAATGCAAGTCAGGTAGTTATGAGATAATCATTTTGCCTCTCCAAGAAAACGGATGAGAAGGAGATAAAGCCAAGTGTCCTTCACACTAATGGGTGTAATTACTTACTAGTACCTATTCCCTGTGGAATTTCACATTCCTTTAACAAAGCCTGATCTGCACAGGACCTGCCAATGTGCACATATGGACAGTCTATGTGTGCACTACACAAACACACATTTTTCACTGCCCATACATTTACATCTGATCATATTACTGATCTTTACAAGTGACCTGACTACTGAACAGTGTTGGTGGTGTCAGGTGAAGCATGGAAATGAAAGCCTCAATATAAAGAAAACATTCTGAAAAAATTAACATCTCAAAAAATTGTTGAACAGAACCAATCAAAAATCCTCAAACTTGTTTTCCTCATTTCCTAATTCATGTTAAAAGCTCAAACTGATGCTGATATACAGATCTACAGAACATGTGTCAACTTCTGACTTCTCCAGTAAATAACTAAATGCAAAGGAAAAAAACTGTGAAAACATCATGAAACTTAAGTGTCTTTAACTCTACAAGTCAATTATTAAAATATTAAGGTAACAGATTTAAATGAGAAAATTCTCATTGATGAAAAAAACCAAACATTGTTAATTATTTGTTTACAGATGGATCCCAGAAACCACAGGCTTTAAAAATGAATGTTAGAAGTAATTTATGCAGGTTTTATTCAGAGTACTCCTGGAAGCCTTCTGAGTAGCCCTTTGCAAAAGTTTTTTCACAAAACTGTTGGAAAGTTCAAGCTAAAAGTAAAGGGGGTTAGGGCTAGGCACAAAAATCTCTGCAAACAGTTAAGAGCTCTGTGACACCTCCTACAGAATTCTTAACTCTGGAACAAAAAACGCCCCCCTCTAAGTTTCACCCAGGGAGTTTTCTTAACAGGTCTAGTTTTCTCTTTTGAAATGATCAGGCTGATTGGTTTTTTGGACATCATTAGTTTGACCAAAAATATATTCTCAGACTATATTGTGATTTAGTTGCTCCTGGGATTAAATAACTTGTCCTTCTATCCTTCTACTGAAATTCCCTTCCCTATAAGATTCAATTCTGCCATTCTCATTGTTAGTTATTATGGAATACCTTTATTTTCAGAAATTAACTTTAATGAACCTCTGATTTTCTGGACAATGACCTCTCTTCAAATCATCATTTGCAAAACTGAACCCAAATTCTGCTCAGTTTTTAGGTGGGGATTAGTAGAAGGAATTTATGACCAAATATTTATCAAAAATACCATACTCAACATTTGAACTGAAGCAACAAAGTATAAACAAAGTATATGAATGCTTCATATTCAGCATAAGAACCTGTTTCTTTCATCTTGTTCAAGTTCTGCTTAAAATTAATCATCCATTAGGATCATGTACTCCTTCATTGATAATACCCAATTTTTGTGACTTGAGAGGAAGAAGTTTCCAAAGGAATGAACAGCTGCAGCTCAAAAACTTTACTTGATTTGCATTTGCAGAACAAGAATCATGGCTCATGCTGAACTCCTGTTCTAAATCACAGTTTCTCTGGGGCTTTAAAAGCCTCGGAGACCTCTCTGCTCTCTCTTGGTCCACATGTCTAAAACTAAACAGTATAAACAGGATGGAGCTATGATTTCAATGTTTCCATTTTCTCCAGACTTGAAACAGTTTCTGTTTTGCAGTTGTTTGCTTTTTTCCTTCAACAAGTTTGTGTCCAGAGGAAGATAAACACTGAGAGTAAGAGAAATGAGGAAGATAGTGCAAGTGTACAAAACAGGTTGTTTTAAAACAATGTAGAGTGAGATCTGATTATAAAACATGCATATCATTTTTCATATCTATTTCTAATATTTTTAGGATCCGGTTTACTTTTTACATTAATAACATTTAGTTTAGTAATAGCTGAGTGCTTATTTTTGTTAATGTAGGTTTGTAGGCACATGGATCACCAGTATGTTTAAACATTAATTTGCAGCAGATAAATCTGTTTATATTTCCTTGGTTATAATACTGTGCTCAAATAGAGTATGTAACTTGAATAATGAAAATGAGGAAATTATGCAGAATATATGAATTTTACTGTCATAAAATATTTCTTAGCATTTATCTACATTTATTCACTGCAGCTCTCTTTTAAAAGGATAATTCAATGTAACTAAAATAGCAGTGATCATATCGCATTATGGCTCTTACAGTCTAACCTATCAATTACACAAAAGGCAATATAAGACTTCAGAAACAGACTTCCAACATCAAAAAGTTCTAAACTTTATCTCCCTCACCTCCTTTTTCTAAACATATTTTATTTTGTAGCAACACAATTGTCTTGGGCAGTCGAGTATAGAAATGCAGCAGATTTACTACTGGCTCTGCAGTCTAACATTTCAACCCCATGCATTTTACCCTAAGGTTGGCAACTACCATGTATAATCCTAAACTACTAATTCCTCTACTGCTGTATTCTGGGAATCCCATCTTTATGAATGGTACATCTACTGTGGATATGTAAAGCACCCCACTCTGACTCATATACTCATAATTTTCAGAATGTTAACCCATATATTCCTTTAATTTACCTGAACTTGTAAGGGGATTTGTATTTAGATTTTTTCAGGAGTAGGGTTGTGTTCTTGTTTTGTTCTTTTTTTAATATGCTAAAGGTTTTGACATTGTGAACTTTACAACCACTTGTATTTAATACTCTAACTCTTTTATTATTTAACTTTAATTACCTAACATGCTGTTAGATACATATCTATAAACACATCTGTATTGTGCCCAGTAAGCCTACATCAGGGATTTACATTAAACTAGTATTTACATTCTGGAACTGGGTACCATGAGCCCTTTTTACTTGCACCTTATCCACTGTCAGGAGAAAAGCTGTACAGTTGCTGCTGCATAGTTAAAAAAATTCTCACTGCAGAGCAGTTCCTAGAATTTTGACATAAGTTTAGTGTCTCACACACATAATCACAAAGTAGTGATAGGCTGAGAAAGCAGCCTACATATTCCTTAACAGCTACAGTTCTACCTAGTCAAATATTCAGGGAGAAAGTTTAGCAGGGCTAAAACTGCAATAAGACAGAGAGAGTTTAGCAATAAGTTGCAAGGCCAGATATGATTGGACTTAGACTTGGACAAAACATGCAGTTACCTGCAGAAGAAAAGTACAGAAACAGGAGACGACTTACCCCTACCACCTTCCATAGCCCACTCCCAATCCACTGAGTGCCATCACAACATTCATTTTTTCCCCTCTCAGTCCAGGTGTCTGAACCATCTCTGCTTTCCTTGCCTTTGGATTATTAAGTACAACCTGTTAGAATGAGACAAATCTCACTGTCCCACCAGGTACGAGTCCTCCACATACAGTGTCTCCCCACTTTGGGGCTCATAGAAGGTTAAATTCTTTCATTGGCATACAATTAACTGCAAATAATTGACTCTCTTTGCCTTGCATAAGAAGAGCTATATGGAAAAACCACAAGTTCAATAAGTTAGCAAGAGCCTCAATTTGCTTTTGATTTGTTTTCAGTGTTTACGCTGTGCTTAATAGATTGTTGTTGGAGAGAGAGACAGTAAAAATTCCTTCTGGTAAACAATTTAGATTAAGAATTAAAATTAGAGATAAATAATGATCCAATTTTACTGAGACGGAATGCAACTGAGAAGAATGCAAATTGAAGCATCTTGATGGCAAATTAAGTTGTTTCATTATCTTTTATAAATTGCTTTGGGAGGATTCACTCTTAGCTAATGAGTATAAAACTGAAGACCAAATTACATTTTTTTCTTCCCTGGGAGTTTCAGTCTTTGAGGTCAAAGGGAGTCTCTCAAAGTGACTTTAACAGAGCCTGGGCCCATGACAATTACCAGAAGCAGCCATCACTCTCATGCTAGCGGCACTAAAAAGTGTGTCAAAACCCAGCAAAAATCGATCCACTTCTAATCCATTTCATGGTCATTTCAATTAGTGTCCTTCCTCTCAGAAGTCTTCACAAAGTGTGAGGTCTATTGCTTGCAAAACAATAGACACTCACCATACCACTGAAAGGTCAAATGAACATATAGTCAAAGGAAAACTGAATGAAAAAAAAATCAGTATCAGTCACACTGAAAGAGACTTTTGAAGGTCATCTGGCCCATTATCCTGCTCTTATCATCACTTTTCACAGGAAAAATGCAAACAGCATGTAGTTATGTTGAAAATGTATCTTAAGAAATATATACAACAAGAAACTCCAGAGTGAAATCAAGTATTTGTGTAACAATTAGTGCTGTACTGATGTCATTACTGTATTATCATTGTCATTATTAACCATGATAATGTGGGAGCAGCCAGTGATTTCTATTACACACATACACTAGTCATACCAATGAAAGCTCCTGCCCCTCCAGCCCAGTTTAAACCAGCACACCATTGACCCACAGTAATGGGAGCCAGTCACTCCTGACCCATCCTGAATCCCTGGGTCTTGGCTGGTGGGCCCAGGGCTGCCCATGCCATTTCCATCACCAATTCAGGCACCTGCCGTGTCTGCGTTTGGGTGTTCTGGCTTAGGTGGGTGGTACATGCCCATGGCCTTGTCAGTCACATCAGCCCCTGAGTAGTTTCAGATTTTCTGTCTTTCTACATCCAGTCAGCAGCCTGATAAACAGTGACTTTTTAAATTCCTGTGCCTGGGTTACAGAGGATGCCAAGTTTTTACAAATTTATCTGTGCTTCTTTGCCACATGAACCTAAAGCTTTACATCAGGATTGCTGTAGGCCACAGCTTTCACGTAAGCCTCCACTGTAACAACGATGTGTGCTTTGCTTGTTTTCCCAGCTCAGTACATAGCAGGAGAGGTGCAGACTCTCCTTGCCCAGAGCAGGGCAGGCGATGCCCCATGACTGCACTCTAAAAGATGGTCTCCTCACCTCCTGCCTTTGGAAATATGGTTTTATAAAATGAAGGTCTACCTGTGAGTTTGTTCTGGTTGTTATGGACCCAAAGATCCCCTCCGGTGTACGGATTTGGGAGAAGTAGTAGCGTATTTTCTGTGAGTGCCTGCCATATTTGTACACAATTGTGTAGTCAATGAAGGCGACAGCAGCTTCTCTCCAGATACTGGGAGGCTGCCCATAGGCAGCCTGTAAGCAGCACCCATCCGAACAAGGAGGAATGGACTAACAGCAACCATGTAATGCTCAGCTGGAAGAGCCAAAACTGGCTCTTCCAGCACTTTGGACCAAACTGGTTTTGGCCCACAGAAAAAGCCTACACGAACTCCAGAATGCACCACAGAGATGAGATGCTCATTTCGCTACTTGCTTCCCTTGTCATGGAGTTCTGGCCTCTCTCTCAGCTGACCTCTCTCCCTCAGATATTAAGTACTGCCAGAGACTGATGCCACCAGAGTCACCATGCAGCATCAGACTCCTGGCATCTTATATCTTTGAGACTGCTCAGAAGCTCAAGAGAACTGTCTAACTTCATGTAAAGTAACAGAAAAAAACTTCAGGTGTGGCATCTCCACGTGCTTTGGTCCTGTGCTTCCATATGTAAAATGAATTTTTCAGATTCAAAGAAGCTGTTTTTAAATAAGACACGGAATATTGAAGTATTTCCAGAGTATGTTTTTCCAAACCGTTCCATGGATACTGGGGAGTCACAGTAGCTTATTTCTGATCTCACAGTTTGCCAACTTCCATAATTACAATCTCACAGGCTTTGGTTTTCATCTTAGCAGTTCCACTCAAGTGGCTCTCATTACAATTTGTACCCTAACCCCAGGATGCTGCCAAGATTTCGTGTGTTTGGAACAGTGACACAGCCTGTTCTGGAATCCATGCTGCTTTCATTTTGCTGTGCCAAATTCCATACTGGATTCCATTTTGCAACATTCTGTAGAGGTACACTTTGGAAAGAGTGTAACACTGGGCTTACAAGGGTGTATAAAATAATACATGAACTACTTATCTCAGAACCCCGTCTCTCAGATTTTCTATTTTTCTACTTTGGTTAAAGAAGCAGTAATTCCTAAGATTCAACAAGTTGGTGCATTTCAAACAGCCACCAGTGGATAGCAACCTAAGTGACTCACAATGCATAAATTTGATGTGGAAAATAGAATTTGAGCAACTGTATTGCTATTCTAACTGCTTGCTTTTAAATACATTTGTTAGTTTATTATTGTTAGACTTAGCCCTCAAAAAAAAATTCACGCAAAGAAAACAAAACAAGACAACTATCCATATTGCCTGTAAGAAGTACTAATAACACAAGATACTTCATTCTTGAAATCCCCACATGGTAGAAAAGATAAATGGAACCTGCCACAGCCTTAACAATGGAAGAGTTAAAGAGAAATCCATACAATAAACACCCTTAACACTATTGATATATTCACTGGTGTCTCAAAACATGGTACACATGATCCCCAGTGTGTACTTTGGCCAACACATTCCATACAGAAGCCTGGCTAAATAGACTGGTTTGCAGAATGAGGACAACAGATTAAGAAAGTAAAAGACCATTTTATAAGCACTTGTATGGGAGCCACTAAGTTTTATGTGTTATCTTCAAGTGCAGCCAGCACTGGCTTAGACCTTGCAATGATAAATAAATGGTTCCATGACTGACCTACACAATCTCCTCTGTGAAGGCCAGGAATAATTCCTTCTGCAATTCATGAAGTGCCCATCCCAAAATTCACAACAAGCACTCTGCAGAGGCTACCACAGCAACCACAGCGATCACCTCACCCTGGAACTGGGCTGAAAACTGCCTGAGCTTGGTGACCTCCACACTCACCTGCTGCAGCAGCACATCCTTCCAGCCCACCCCACACTGGGCAAGGGGTGCGGTCTGTTTCTTACTTGCACTAAAGCAGATTAAATAACAAAATCTCTGGCTCCATACTGAGCATTTCCCTGACTAATTCTGCTTTTCAGTGACTAAACTGACCCCAGTGGGAAAAGCACAGTTGCATCCAAGAGATATCATAGAGCTCAAGCTCATATGTGTATAAATCTTTAAATGGAGCAGGAAATTTTACCATCATTAGAGCTAAATTGAATTGTTACACCTTAAACCCCTAATTTTTGAATTCAAATCAAGCCTTACAAAATAATATGTTCCTATCATTTCTGATTTCTGAATCTTCACAGTTGACTGCTTTAAAATAGTGATGGGAAATATGAGTTACAAGCAAGTAATGTATCTACCAGAGATCAAGCATTCTCCATGGATTTTTGATGATTACATTATATTATTTAATATTTAAATATAATTCAATAATATTTGACAGGCATTTTTCAAATCTGAAGAGCTCGAGGAGGAAGACAGTCTATTTATACAAAGTACATAGCACAACTACATAGTAATTAATCAAAAGCTCTTTCAAATTATTTTCACTCATCCTTCACATCAAGAATAGAAATCAATAACAGGAAATGCTTACATTAAAGTAGTTTTGAAATCAAGATAATTATAGAAATTTCTGACATCTTCAGAAAATAAGCAAGAGCAGAGTTTGCCAGATTAAATCTCTAATGTGAGGTTCATTACCAATAAACTGAACAGTTTTGTCCCCCCAAACATTCAACAAAAATCCTTCTAAATAATCATTGAGTCTTAAAGTTAACAGGTGTCATAGAGCTTTATAAAGTGTAGGGGTTTTTTACACTATGCTGCAGATAAAAGCATCTTCCTTAATTTTTTTCTTCAAGCATTCTTCATTTGTTTTTTAACCATGCTGACTTTTAATTGAATGGAACATCAGAATTTTAAAATTGCTCCACCAAACATGAAATAGGATGTATTTCTGAACTGTAGTATTAAAATTCAGATCTGCATTACTTCTCATTCTCCTCAGTTAAGATTTTTCCCAAAATACTGCCACTTTGCAAATGCCAGAGGAAAACAATCAATCTTTAATACAGAAAGATACAAACTTTCTATTGATTTGTTGAAGTCTAATCTGATATCTAAATGTAAATTATTCACTTCAGTAGCTTTGTTTTTAAGCCATTAATTAAAAGTGTGACATATAATAAGCCATTAGTTTTGTTTCTTACTGTTTTCCTCTTTTCCTATACCTGATGTGCTGTTAAGAACTGCTCAAACCCTATAGTCTTAGGAGTCCATTGTTGCTAATCTTCTGTATTGATCAAAAAAACCCTAAAAGCTTCTAATAGATGAGGATATGGTTCTAAAAAGATTAACAAGACCCCACATTAACAAGATTCTGCCATCAAGTAGTTGTGGGAGAGGGAGGTGAGTGAATGGGACTTTCAGTGGGAGAAAGTTCACACCAGGGAAAGGAAAAGCAAGCATCTACAGAGGGTCTGTGTGCTTCATCTTCCAGGATCAACTGCCTGCTCACGTTACTGGGCCCGAAGGGGCACAAGCAATTGGGCAACACTGATGGCAATGCTTAGCAGTGTGCAGGGGGAGAATGTGATGCAAATAAAACTTCTTATTCCCAAATCGTTTATCCAAACAGGCTAAGGATCACTGGAATTTACAGCTTCCTAAAAGTCAGCTCCAACAATAAATCTGTGCAGAGACAGCAGGTTATACAGCACTGCTTTTGACAAGGAGCTCCTATGAATTTTGCATGTGATTGCTTCTTCCAGCACAAATGTGAAGTCCTGGTAGAGCCACTGAAAAAGCCTTTTAAGGCTTCTCTGAAAGCTGCTTTTCTGTACATTTACAGACTGAGTGTGTCCAGCCTGCGACACATCCTGCACTGAACCTGAGCACTTCACTGAAGGAACAGCTGTCCCAGGTTTGGTTAGAAAAATGCCATGGATTGAGTTAGGGCTGTCTCTAACATGGATCGCAGCAATTTCTCCAAGAGCAAAAGTGGGACTTCCAGCTCTGAGAACCAATATTGCAAACTGTGTCACACCCAAGGGCTTGTGAAGGTATGTGACAGGAAGCCTGGGGGATTCAGTTTAGTGGAGGAAAATTTCAAAGGTACTGGTCTAGACAGATGACTTACAGCAAGAACCCCTCATCTAGATCCAAGCAGTAAATCCAATTAAATACTTTCATAGTCTAAGCAAAAAAACCACAGAGAACAGCAAGCTTCCACCATAAATACTAGGAGCAAAAATCAATGAAGTGAACTCGAGTTCAGTCATCTGATGAACAATGCCCAAATTCACAAAAAATTACAAAGCTTGTTAAATGGTACATTTTGTTGTTTACCCAGAGCTTCCTCAGGCTAGCAAGGATGACAGGAGATGACTTTTCATGTTTTGGGAAGTCCAAGATTCATATCAGCATTCTTAATATAATTTCTCTTTCAAATAATGTTCCATAGCAAACATCAAATATAATTTTAAAAATAATGATCTAGAAATGGTCTTGATTTTCTGAGAGAATCACAGCAGTCAGGAAGGCCAAACTGGTGGTTCAAGTTCAGTACTGAAGAACTGTTACTGACTTTTTGGAAGGCACTAACAACAGACAGGGAAAATAGAGCCATATTAGGTAGTTCTCGAATATGCCAGTTATTTTATATATAGATATATGACATGTTTTAACTTGAGCTTCTTACTCAGTAGCTCAAGCCCAGATTTGTATTTTAGGAAACATACTATCCATAGGAACACTGTTAAAAAACCTCATTTATGTTAAATGGCTTAATAACTGTGGTTATTACATGCATGTATCACACTTCCAAACTGTACCTGAAGATTTTTTTTGTTAATACCTGTTCACAAAACAGATCAAAATGAAAATCTTTCATGTTGTTCATGGCACCATTTAGACTCATTTAGGGACAATGTCAAAAAATCCCCTGAAGTTCAGTTGAAGTTTTTTTTCTCTAAATCCCATTTGAAAAATTACATCTTCAGGTTAAACAAAACAAAAACAAACAAACAAACAAACAAGCTAAATACATTAAGTACAAGCCACATTAAAGTAATTTTAAAGTTTTCAGCTGTAAGAAAACAGGGTGCATACCAACACCACCACTAGAAACTCAGTGTCAGGTCTCCTGAAGAAAGCATGATACCTACGGCATCGATACATTTATAAAATATTAAATAAGATTTCTTGTTAAAAAAACCCTTTACTGCAATTTATATGTACATAACTTTGTAATTGCCTCCTCTTCTATGGCATTTTCACACACAAAAAAAAGAAAAAATTAAAATAATCTTTCAATAATAATTTCCTCCTGCTGGGTTCCAGTCCCAGCTGCTGGGAATCATTACATGGCAGGATTCATATTAGTTTATTACTCTGTCCTCAGGGAGAAAATGCAGCTTTCTGCAGAGAAGCTGCACAAGGTTGGGGCTTGATTTCTATTTGTCCAAATGTTTTGGTTGAACTGTAACTCTGCAAGCACGACATTTACTCTGCCAACAGCGTGAGCCTGACAGTTTTAAAGACTGCACAGAAAACTTGCACGCAAGAACACAGGCAAGCCAGAAAAACGTCAAAGGATGTGAAAAGGAACAAGCTGGGCAGCTTGGAAAACTCTCATTATGAATTGGAGCTGTGCTTGGCTCAAACACATTTGGCACCAGCATCAGCACTCTGTTAGTCTTTATGCTTCTGAAATATTCACAAGTGCTACAAGGACCAAAGTAGTTTATTTCCAATTTGCCAGTTTTCCTAAGCTAATTAAATATCTATGAAAGCAATTTGTGCTTACTGGAATCCAGCTTTTAATTTTTATAAGGATAAAATGACTAGGATTCAAATGATAATTCATATTGCTTTGTTCATCTATATACATCAAATAAACACCTTTTTTTCTCCATCCAAATAGTGTCTAAAAACAAATAATTCAATTAACTTGGTTATGAAATCTGTGCAGTGACATCCCAAGAGATGAAATGCAGGGTCACTGATACACAATAGTCTCATGACAATTTTTTTAAAAAGATAAATATTTACATCTGTAGTGTCTCACCACAGAATAGGATGTAACCCAGTCATCACATTTTAGATAGGAATAGAGACGCACACTTGAGGATTGCTCCCAGGTTCTGTCTAAGCAGAGCACACAGATTGTTTTAAACAGCAGCCAGTTTTCAGGTTGCCACTCAAGGACTAGACTAGATTTGAGTATTAATGAGCCCAGGACTCAGGATGATCTTCACATTTTTATTGTTTAGCTGGAGTGTTCAAGTTTCACCTTCATTACAATGAGCAGTATCTTATTTCCAATGCAGAACCACTGAACTGGGAGCCAAGCTTCTGGAGTAAAGAAAGTATTCAAGTGCTGGTGAGGTGACAAGTGTGTGATTTCAGAGCACAGCTGCACACAGCATCAGCTGTCTCCTTCCTTAGCTTGCTTATCACCAATGACATTATGGGGAGGTACAAACCTTAGTCCCATGAATATGCAGGAAGGCAGGTGCAGCACTCAGATCAGCCACTCTGCTGCTTTGTCAAAGAATAGTTTCAGACTATTTTCCACCTAAAAAGTCTTTGAAAACTATAGCTTTCATCATACTTTTTTCTTTCCTCTCCAAAGTCAGTCATGGGACTTCCAAAGCAAAAAACCAAACCAACTTGTGCTGCAGTTCAGAAGGTGTATTTTCAATGGCTAATGGAAAAGCTATAAACTCTTTTACACTCCCTAAACTTAGTCTTTCTCAGCAAAATCATAATCAGCTCTTCTAACTTACAGTCTCTTCTTCATTTCTTATTAAATTGAATGGATAAAGGATGGTAGGTCTTAAGACTTTGGAAGAAAGTCTTCTAAACTAAATGAGAATTGAGTCTCAGGGATGAATATATAAAATTTTTGACCTGTTCTTCATATTTGTCACAGCCACCTCTGATTGCCTGAACAGCCACATTTACCATTTCTTCTCAAGTTTCAACAAAACAAATACAGATTTCCACAAATACTAAATAAGGAAACTGCTTAAGCAGCTGATCAGAGCCAAGCATTTTGCAGTCCAGAGAATCAGACAGATGAGAGACCTTTCAGCTTCCCTAATGGAGCCTTACTCCAGCTGACACCAAAAAGGTGTGACATGGGCTTGCCAGAAAAGCAGAAGAAATCTAAGCAGAAGATACAGTCCCTACAGAGAAGCAGGGTACTGAGTGAGATGGATTTTGACATGAGTCAATTTGCAGTTCAATATCCCAATGATACAAGGGACAGAAAGAATTACACAGAGCCTTTGCCAAGGAATGGGAGCTGGTAAGCTGAGCAGTGTTCATCGTAATGGCCTATTATCAGTCCAACAAAATTATTTATTACTAGGACCTATGAACTCAGAGGCTTTTTATAGAAGTGTTCATTTGCCCTCCACAGACAGCACAAGAAATTGAAGCCTGTAGTTCCAATGTGCCATGCATATAAATCAATAGCAGACAAATCAATTGTCAGGTAGGGAGATCTCCAGCTTTTTACTTCATCCACATGATTGGCATTTTAAATGGGTGTGTTCTGTAGGAATGCTGGAAAGGTAAAGCCAAGGCAGCACTGCTTCCTTAGGTGATGCCACTAAGGAGCACACACCACGGAGGAGATTTCCTGGTCCTGCATGCTTCTCCATGAAACCCTTGATAAGGGTTTTCTACCTTGTCCCTCCATTCCAGTCTAAACAAAAATATCATTAACTTGTGTGCTGAGAGCATCTCAGCAGCCTCTGAGCTCAGAAAAGCTTTCAGAGCACAGTGCTGCCCCTGGGACACAAAGCTCCTTTCGTATTGTCAAAGCAAAAGGTTATCTGCAATGAGCCTGAGACAACTCCTTAGAAAAGAATGTTTTCCTTCCAATAACCCCTCCCCATGAGAGCTATTTCTCTTCACTTCCTTTAACACTTTGCACAGTTTCACCTATTTTTTTCCCCTTATTACACTATTACAGTCATTGCTGAAACTGTGCTGGCCCCATATTGCAGCAGTGATGCAAAAGAGAATTTCCAGTAGAGCTTTTGAAAATTAAAAAAAAAACCAACGTTTTATCTGGAACAAAAAGTACATTATAAATAAAGAAAAGAACAATCCATGGTAAAGGTCTCAGCTCAAATAAAATTTTACTGAGGCTGTGCATCATGGATGCTTGGACTTCACCACAACAAGACTTCCAGGAAATGTCACTGAATTTTGTCATTCCCATCCCATTCCTAACATCCTAACTGCCAAGCTTTTGCAATAAATATGTGACCCTAGAGAAACCTCACTTTTCTCTCTGCCATTCCTTATCAGGTGTAGGGTATAACCAATGCATTTGAGGCTTTGAAAAAAATTAAACATGACTCACATTGAGTAGACTTCAGTCTTGGACTATTCTGAGAGTTCTGCTGTTTGTGTCCAATTTCTTCATAAAATCCTCACTGCTTAAACCTGTGCCCAGCGCACACCTCGAGTGAGTTGATGTTTCCTGGAGAAATCTGGAGCATCTACCCAAGCTGTACTTCTCCATACCTGTTAAAATAAACAGAGTTCTTATCAAAGGGGAAAACCAAGCAAACAAACACCTCACCACAGAACCACCCCCCCCCCCAGCGAAACTGTTAATTTTATTCTCAAAAGAACCCAAACCAATAAAAGTGTTCCAGGACTTTTTGCTAATCAAGGAGAAATCTGCGTGTACAGTCTATATCCCTGAAGCTGGGTAAATGGAAATGCCTAAATGGGTGGCTTGACTGGATAAAAATTTGATCTTTAACTGATGTACATTTTAGTTTTTCCCAGGTTATAGTTAAAATGTATAAGCAACATAACAAAATACAAGAGAAGAGCATTACATTTTAGTCCTCCAGTTCTCAAAATACTTTGATCCTTCAATGTTCTCAATCTCCTTTTTTTATTTTTTTGCTTCAGTTTCTTCTTACAAGCAACAATACCAATACTAAATAATAAATTGGTATATTTTAACAACTGGGTTAAAGTATTTCTATAGCCTGTATGCAGATTTGCAATCAGACATTTGAGAAATTGCAGAAATTGGCAGATTAAAATTATTAAGAATATTCCCAGTATAATTAGACTAGAAATCTACCTTCTGTGTAGTACTGTTACAATCAAATCTATTTCTGTGTCCTGATTTTTATAACAAAAAGTCACAAATGCCTACACACTGGTTTTAACCCCAAGAAAGCAGGGCCATCACTTAAGCAGACGACCAGAAAAATGTGAAGAAAAAGCTCTGCAGAGTTTCTGCCATAAATGTAATTATTTTGTGTACTAAGTTGTAACACTTAAGCACAGATGCAGCAGCAAAATGAAATTTGAATACTGCCTGGGAGTGTAAGTTCATTACTCAGAACTTATTGCCTGCTAACCAAGATGTCCTTAGATCATAAATTACAGGTTTTTTAAAGTCTCTAAATACCTTGAACTGGATGTTTTTAAAAATGCTGAGGTTAGAAAGAGCAAAAATATATCTGTAAATTTCTCTTTTTTATTGTAGAAATGAGGATTTTCAAAATCAGCACTAATATTCCACAATATTAATCATTAATGAATTTTAAGTATTAAACATATTTATTACTTAATAAAAAGGGAAAAACTTTGAATGCCAAATCCTGATGGTTTTGGGGGACAGAGATGCTTGGTTGAGGTGAGAGTGGTACCACCACAAATGAATGACTTTACTCCTAAGTCATTTAATTCTCCTCTGAGGAGCTCCTCCCTCCTGGTGACTGCTGAGGTTTCCATTTACTTAATGTTTACTCTACACTCCAGAAAATTGCCAATCCACCTCTGAGCCATCCCATTATAACCCTGGGCTTTTCACCATTCGGGCTTGAGAATAAGTGTGGAGGACAGAAGAGAAATAAAAGCTGCTTTTACCTTGTTCATATTATCAATCAGATACAGGAAAATATGCAAGATTGTAAGCATAAGATTTTAGTAGAAGGGCAAAGCCCTCAAAGTAGGCGTGCTCTTCCCTCCCCTTTTTTAATTAATCCACCAACAATATAAATCCCTACACATAGTGAAGAAAAAAATCCTTAAAATATGCCCTGTCTTCACATTAAAACCATTGTGTTAAAATTTACAGGTTTTTAGTGAACACAATACAAACATAAATAATTATTCCAAAATATCCTGTATTAGAAATCTACTAAAATGTCAAATCTGTACCTTGGATTGTAAACTTCCCTAAAAGACTTGAATCTCCCTCTGGAAATGCTCTCTACTTAAAATGTTGAAGTAGGCATTTTGAGACATGCAAGGAAATTACTTTATACTCAAAACACACAAATACACATTTTGCTCAAGATCTGATCAGCCAGAAGTCACACAGAGCACAGCAAGGACTGAGATACCATATGAATACACCAGTAGCTGGAAAAAAACACTGTTTAGTGAGTGGATAAAACCACCAATACTTGAAAATAAAGCAATGAAATTGTTTTCTTATAAACCAGAGATACGTGTGAATATTTACTTTCATAAGATTAAACTACCAGCTAATGGCAAATGTTCCCTGTTTTTACCAATAGAAATTACCCAAATTTCTCCGAACTGCTGAAAAAAAAGTTTGCAAGTTATTTTCGTGTTAGATATATGCAAAGTTCCTCATTATGGAAGCCCTGTGAGGAACGGCTGAGGGAGCTGGGGTTGTTTAGCCTGGAGAAAAGGAGACTCAGAGGTGACCTTATCACTCTCTACAACTCCCTGAAGGGTGGCTGTAGTCAGGTGGGGGTTGTCTCTTTTTCCAGGCAACAGCTGACAGAATGAGAGGACACAGTCTCAAGCTGTGCCAAGGGAAATTTAGGCTGGATGTTAGGAAAAGGTTTTTTACTGAAAGAGTGATAAAGTTCCGGAATTGTCTGCCCAGGGAGGTGGTGGAGTCACCATCCCTGGATGTGTTTAAAAAAAGACTGGATGTGGCACTTAGTGCTATGGTTTAGTTGAGGTGGTGTTAGGGCATGGGTTGGACTCAGTGATCTTGAAGGTCTCTTCCAACCTTCTTCCACAGATTCTGTGATTATATATTTTATTTTGCAATTGGTGGATTTCAACTCTGATTTAATATAACTCGTGTAAAATTCACCCACCACTTAAGGCTTATTTTAATTTATTGGGGTTTTTTTAATTGCCAAGCCTCAGAACTTCTTAAAAAGCCAGCGCATCTAAATGCAGGAAATCTGAGTGTATTCCCTTTCACTTTTTCAGCAGTTTCTCTCTGGATATTTACAAATGTGTATTAAAACACCTATGCTGGGCTTATATCACAGAAGACATCCCATTCAAGCAGTTGTGGATTTTGTGGGTGACAAAAAATCTGTTCAGCTTGGGAAGCCATTTATGTTGCTCAGCTCTTTTCTCAGCCAGTGGAGAAGAGGAATAAGAGGGAATAGGAGACGGAAAGATGGGTAAAGCAGAGATAAGGCGTGTGGCTGCTGAGCTGCAGTTGCTTTCCTGATTGCTTCTGCAGAGTTTATGAAGTTTTCCATGTCAGCTACACTGCAGCAATAGGTAGTTTCAGTGCACCCAGCTTCATTAGAAAGTCAAATAAGAAAGGATGAATTCCAGGAGCTGAAAGACCAAGTTTAATTCAGAACACTTCTTTCCTCATTCTGAAATATTTGTGTATGTTTAATACAGTTACAGAACCCAACAAATACTGGCAATCAGCATAAGAAGTAGATGATTAATAGCTCAAATGAAGGAAAATGTCATTTTCAATAGCACAAACATTCCCACCACCCAGTGAATAGCAGCAGTGACTCTCAGTCCACCACCAACTACCACTCTAGCAGACACCCACCCCACACTTCCCCAGCAATTCATGCATTTTGAAAGGTTTAACAAATCCCTTAGAGCCACAGGGGTAGCTTTCATAACAGAAAGGTGCACCTAAAGAGGAAAGAGGATTATATTCACATAAGGCCAACGAAATTATTCTATTTTTCCTATATCATAGCTAGAGAAGCTCTAGCTAGTTTGATGCCAGTGTTCTCAGGCCTTCTCTTCCTGGAGGAAAACACAGGCTAGCACTGAGGACAAGCAAGCCCAGCCTTCCCCCAGGCTCTTCCTGCAAACACTGCTCCTGATAACGAGGCTGTTTCATGTGCCAACATCTGGAATGACACCACCACAATTTGGGTGCACACAGGCAACAGATATTTTCTTAGGTGTATAGTAACCCAAGCACAGAAGTACTTAATTTTCTTTTGGATCTGATTGTACTGGAAGGTTTTATGAGCTTCTGGACATCTGCAAAGCTGCTTGCTCCTAATGTTTATTTTTCTGATTCATACATGAACCAAGCAAGGTTTGTTGCTCACCCTCCTGCAGCAGACAGGCACTTTGGATCTATTCTGAATTAGGTGATTTGTTTCACAATCACTGGGCAAATTTCTTTCTTTCATGTGCTTCAAATAAGTTAAGAACAAAATAAATATTAGAAATAAATTTCATTGGTTGCACTTGCACCCTATCTAAAAGGTATGCAGATAAGTGATGAGCTGCTGAGAATGATGTTCAACAAATGACTCCTTATCTTGCCAAATCACATTCATTGTCTTCATTGTAAAACCAGGTTCCCCTGCAAATTAATGCACCAAAGAAGCAGGCTGAGAGAAGCCCAAGCATGGGTCAAAGTAATTACTAGAAATTTAGGATTACATACGGGCTCCTCTTGGGAGTTTTCCGGTCCAGGAACAAGTGTCACTCTCGTGTAGGTCTGCATCTGGAACAGCATTCTTGAACAGTAACTTCACTTCAGAGCACTGAGACTTTACATAGCAGTCTTTTCAAATACCACCTTTATTGCCCAGAGATTATGACTTAAAGTACATTGACCCTGACTCACACAGCACACTTAGTTCCCTAAGAATATTCACAACATTATTTGATAATAAACTGCACCAAAAAGGGGATCTAAAAACAAAATTAATTCAGAACTGTGCATCTGCTGGTTTTCAACCAAATGTGCTACAACACCTTATTTTTCATGTGAAACAACTCCAGATAGACTGAGCTGACAGCACTGACCACACCACCACATGGCATCACAGGATCAGTCTGTGAAATTATACTGAATTTTTAGCTAGTATTTCAATTTAGCTAGTATTTCTATTTTTAGCTAGTATATCAATACCCAAACAAGAGGTGGCCCTATTTTTCTAAAATACAGAGCAGTGTGTTCACTTCTGGCTTCTCTTGTTCCCGAGCTCCTGCTTTGCGTGGAGTTTAGTTTTGGTAGCACAGAGAAATTGCAACTTTCACAGTAACCATCAGCATCAACGTCCTGTAACTACCTTTCCACTGAATGAGTAGCGCCTTATGTTGTACTTTTCCTTTTGCACAGAGGGGAATACACATGTCAAGTCTGACACTATTACGCTAATTTGGAAGAATGCTTGTAGCGAATTCCCTTGATGCAGTCTGCAGCTGAGAGCCCAAGCCTGTCTTCTGATTGTTGCCAAAGCGCTGAAGTTCCTGAATTTATTAACTTCAGCAGGTGTGTCAAGAAGCTGCCACTAAACAGTTCCCTGATTGAAAAAGCTGAGATCAATATCTTTGATACAAATCAACTTCTCCTACATGTACCAACTCCTCCACTTCTCTTTGTGTCAGCTTGACAGGGAAGCACAGTGGAGCAGCCCAGGCCAGTGCTGGTAAGAGATCCCTCCACTGGCACAGTCTGTGTGCCTCAGAACCAGCTGCTTTCACTGGCAAGGAAACCTCTGCTTCCCCAAAAGGGGAAAGGTGCCTGAACTCATGGATTCTTCCCTTGCCTTCAGCACAGCTGTCACAGACATGTGCTGTAATTCTGCTATTGTCTGTCACATGCAGCTGAAAATCTGCCCCACACTTAGGATGCTTAATATGCTGTCTCATAATGTGTAAAGGGAGCCACTGCGGATTTCTATTCCATGAATATAAGGAGGAAGCCCCCCCACCCTTTTTTTGGTTAAATACATAGAGCAGGTTATTTCATACCCTTTTACAGTATCTTCTGATGGGCAGATCTTGAATCATGATGGTATTACACAAACTAACAGCTAGTGCAGCACAGGCCTCAGCATCTTAGATCAGCCTAATGTACTCTGAAAAAAAACCACTGCCACATTTCAGTGTCAGGAAACAGCAAAGAGTTTAAGAAGAAATAAACTCAGCAAAACGCTCTTAACAAAACTGATCTGGACTGCACTTAGAGTCACACTACCATAATAGTTATAGCTCATTCCTCTGTTAACCACATAAATAATTTGCAGGTATAGTTACAGTTAAAATACATGGAATTTGAAAATATATTTTTTCTCCTCTATCAAAAACTCCCATCTTCTTTGGAACTGTTTGCTAGTAAGCCCATGAAGAGACTGTGGTTAGCTGAAAACAAATTTGAATTTATTTAGTGGGAAAAACCCCATAAAATTAATAGTCCTTAAGATCATTCAAAAATGATAATTATAATTTTTGAAAATCATTACCTTCCACAGGACATAACATTCAGATGTTTTTAGCGCAGCTCTGTGCAGGAGATACAGATATCTGAATTTTATTTTATTCTTGTCTTAATATTTGCTTCAGAGGTATTTACTTTAATGTTTCTACTTCTTCTGGCCTATACACCTTAGCACAAGGCCTCCTACAGGCATTAGGCATTAGTTTAAAAATAGACATATCATATGTGAAAGCCATCACAAAACCAGAAAATACCCCATCCACACAAACTATTTCTGCCCTTCCCAAATTCCTCCAAACAAAAAATACCCCATCCACACAAACTGTTCTTGTCCTTCCCAGATTCCCCTGGTACCACAGCTCTGCTCAGTTTAGCAGAGGTGTCTCTGGGGTAGGTATCATCGAGTCTGACAGCAAACCCACCACTGCCCTGCCCACCACTAAACCACGTCCCTGAGTACCACATCTACACATCTCTTAAAAATCTCCAGGGATGGCAACTCAAACACTTCCAGGGACAGCCTGTTCCAGTGCTTGACAACCATCTCAGCGAAAAAGTTTTCCCTAAAATCCAGTCTAAACCTCCTCTGAAGCAATTAAAGGGCATTTCCTCTCAACCAGTCACTTGCTAGCTGGGAGAAGAGACTGACCCTCACTTGCTACACCCTCCTTTCAGGTGGCTGTAGAGAGTTATAGAGTCTCCCCTGAGCCTCCTTTTCTCCAGGCTGATCCCCCCAACTCCCTCAGCCGCTCCTCAGACTTGTGTTCCAGACCCTTCCCCAGCTCTGTTGCCTTCTCTGAATTCGCTCCAGCACCTCAGGGTCCTTCTTGTGAGTGAGGAGCATGGAGCAATTCTTCACTACAGGCACATTTAGCATCCTCTGATTCTTAATTTTCTGTTAAGAAACACAGCTCCATTAACCTGATTCTATTCTAGAGAGAAATAATTTCCTTGAAATAATAAATATGGGAGAGCAGCAAGTTTTCTCTATTTCCTCTGGGAATTTGCAGTTTTGTAGCCTGACCTTGTTTACAATTTGACTCTGTTCACATTGATTCATGCTTTGCATTTAAATCTCCTCCTGCGTTAGCTGTAACTCACATAATGTATCTATATGTTGTGTTTCTGTTCTCACATTGGAAATATAAACTCCTTTGGACAGGGATTAAATCCTCAGTAGGCGTTTTTATGCTACCTGGCACACAGGAGTTCCAGTATCATTCCTTAGCACAACAAATGAACACCTCCCTCAGTGAAAATGCATGTCCTAACCTTTCACAGCTATTTACAGCTGACCTCTTGCACTGCGCTGCCTCTGCTCATAATAGCTCTCTTCTCTTGTCCTCTCCAAAATTTCCTACTCATCCCAAAGGCCTGATGGATCCAGGCTGCTGAGAGCTGCACATTGCTGCAGTAAGCTTTGCGAGAGGGAGCTGCTGTGCCTTGTAACAGCCGAGGACCTCGCTTGCAAACTGCAGGTCCCTTAGAGCTATCCAGCTGTATTTAGTTATGGAATCCTTCTACTTCCAGGCTACTCATTTGCACAGCATTTATACAAACTGAACTTTTAGACCTTGAGCTCTCTGAAATTAATGAAGACCTTGACTGATTTTTTTTTTTGATTGATGCAGATGGACAGAATTTATGTATTAAAAAAAGCTCAAAGGATTATTCTACTCCAACTAATGATGAGAAAAAAGTTACACTTTATGCAAAACACATGGATATTGTCCAAAACACATAGGTGCATACAGAAATACTGATTATTGGCTATACTCAGTGAATATATTAATTTTCTTTTTTTGACTATGCTCAATACTATTTAAAAAAGTATCTCCAAGCTTTCAATCTAGTGAAAGGCCGTAACACATTACTTAAGTAAACAATTACATATTGCAAAGTAATTACTAGCATGTGAGCAAATCAAAGAGCTCGTGATCAAATGAATAAGTTAAAGCCTATTTATTGAAAACAGTACCAAATATGTAAGGGTATGTTCTCAAAAGCTGAAGTCACTTCACAGGTTCATGAGCAGAAAATTCATGTGAATAATAATAATGAATTCTGGCTCAAGTTTTTAAATCTAGGAAATCCATTTCCTTAGTCATAATATTCCAATCACAACACACTGTGTGGATCTCATATAACAGTGTTGCTTATTCTTTTACAAAAGACTCCCACTTTTAATTTTCAATGAGAGGCACAACACAATTTACACTTCAGTGACGTTTCAAAACCCTCAGCTGCCCTCCGACATTTCCCATTCCCCCATCCTCCCTGTGGTATATTCCCTCTTAACCTCAAAGGAACAGCACTTTACACTCCTGTTGGGGTCCCTCCCCCGCCGTGTAGCCCTGGGAGAGGGGCCCTGAGGGCACAGACATGGGGTTTCCCTGTCCCTGCTCAGCCTCGTTCCCATTGGTTGGTTTGTGTTCCCTGCGCGGGCAGAAGGACCCTTGGTCCCGTGACTGGAACAGTTCCTGGGCAGAGCTCCGGCCATGCGGCTGGAGAAATAAACATCTCTGAAACAGCTATCAAGAATCTGTCTGTCCATATGTATTTCCTTTCCACGGGACTCCTGGTTTGATATATGCGTGTTGCGGTATCCCCACTGCAACAAATGGTGGAGAATTGTGAGTAGAACGATCCCCGATCCCTAAGCGACTGATTTGTGTGAGTAAACCCTGGAAACTTTGGATTCCTCTTCTTGGTTTTGCTTTGCTATTCCGTATCTAAACTATGGAGGAACCGTGGGAAGACTCTTGGCTCTCAGAGCCGCATATGGACATTTATCTTAAACTTAAAATGATTCTTGAACAACGATTTGTGAATTTTAGCTTGATTCAAGCTCAGAAAGAACTGAAACACTTCCTGGCATGGTTGTTTAAGAACTTTTTCTATGTTTCTTGGGATTTAATTCTTACCAAGGGTTTTTGGAAAACCGTTTGGACACAGTTAATACTGGAGTCAAAATATATGCCGATGGAAGAATATTTTCGTGAATATTATTTAGTTACCGAGACTGTTGAGCAATGTCAGCTGTGTCCTGGCGAAGGGAAGCCTGGCGCAGGGACCGTGCGGCCCAGGCCACGTGCACCGAGCGCTCTCCGAGCAGCAGTGAGGCAGTTCCCGCGTGCGGGCGGAGCCAAGCGAGCCGCAGTGTCGGCGGCGGAGCGAGGAGCGGCGGGACCCGGCGGTGTCTGCCCGGCCCCGCGCAGAGCGTGGTGGAGCGAGCCCCGTGAACGCCCGACCGAGAGGGGAGGCGCGCGGGCAGCGGCTGGCGGCAGCGGCGGTGGAGCGGAGCCGCACGCAGCCGAAACGCGCGCTGGAGCAGGGCGCGGGGGGGTCGTCGCTCGGGGGCCCGGCCGAGACGTGGATGCAGCGCCCGGCAGCGGCAGCGAAGCTGCGACCAGAGGAGGCGACGCACGGAGAACTGAGCAGCGCGGCCCAGCCCGGCCCGCGCCGCCCCGAACGCGACCCCGGGAAGAGCGCGCAGGCACCAGCAGCCCCGACAATTCCAACACGGGAGCGACCAAAGGAGAGAGCAAAGACGCAGCGAGACAGAAAACAGCAGCCAGTCGGAAAAAGGAAACGATCATAGTAACTAAGACCTTAGGGATAGTAAAATGGTATAATGTTAAGCAAAATTATGGTTTTATAACAAGGTGTGACAACCAGCAAGACATATTCGTGCATAGAACTGCTATTAAAAAGAATAACCCTGAAAAATACATCCCAAGCTTGGGAGATGGAGAGGTGGTGGAATTTAATATTGTACTAGGGAGAAAAGGGTTACAAGCATCGCAGGTCACTGGGCCTGATGGTGTTCCTGTAAAAGGCAGTATATATGCAAAAAATCGTAGTCATGTTAGACAATATCTCTATTGTAAGTCCCCCCTACAGTGTCCCTTTCCTAATCCCACCTTTCCCTTTTACCCTATGTCCTATTACCCCCAGTGTATTCCCAATCCGTTTTTTCATCCATGGTTTCCCTCACAAAACCACGCTTTTGCCAACTGTCTCCCCAAAAATCCCTTTCCAATGCCGAGTGGGGGATGAAAAGGGGGAGGGAAGAAGTTAAACCCTCTCCTGCCTCAGTTTCCCCACAAAGCATGCTCAGAGAGTTCTGTCTCCCTTCTGTCAGCCCTAAGATGTTCCACAGAATCTGTTTGGACATTTAAAGACTCAGGAGGCTGGCTTGTTTTGTTTTGAAACTGTTCTTGTTATGTTTATCCAGTTGTTTTCATTCTCCTTTTATTAAAATAAAACGGGTGAGGTGTTGGGGTCCCTCCCCTGCCGTGTAGCCCTGGGAGAGGGGCCCTGAGGGCACAGACACGGGGTTTCCCTGCCCCTGCTCAGCCTCGTTCCCATTGGTTGGTTTGTGTTCCCTGCGCGGGCAGAAGGACCCTTGGTCCCGTGACTGGAACAGTTCCTGGGCAGAGCTCCGGCCATGCGGCTGGAGAAATAAACATCTCTGAAACAGCTATCAAGAATCTGTCTGTCCATATGTATTTCCTTTCCACGGGACTCCTGGTTTGATATATGCGTGTTGCGGTATCCCCACTGCAACACACTCCATCTTTTTAAATTCACTTTCCTTGATCTTGAACAACCAGAGACAGACAAGACAAATTCTCACCAACTCTTTGTGCAATTGTGCTTCTTTCCTGGTGAAATCCCCTGCTGAATAGGTAATAAATTTGTCTCTCTCAATCACCCTATGATCCACTAATACACTTTCTTGTTCCTCTCTCATTTCCTATGAAAACATTTCCACCGCGAGTAGGAACCCTGTTGTTATTTCAAGAACACAAACTTTTATCTGGAGATGAAATGTAACAATACTGCAACTGTGACACAGCTCAAGGACATCCAATTTAAAGCAAGCAAACAAACACTAAGCCTCCTCCTCTCTCACAGTGCCACTCAGTTCGCAGTAATGAAGAGAAAAGGCACAAGGACCCAGGGCTTCAGACTGTTTTCCTATTATTCAAGTTAAACTGTAATATGGAATGGGAAAACAAAGCTAAAGGAAGAGTTGAAGCCCACTTACAACAGGGAAAGGTCATGCCATGTTTCCCAGTATCAATGCCAATTACAAAAACCAGTATCACTTGAGAAACAGAAATGTTTTTAATACAATCACTAGCAATCCAAATTCCATACACCACCATAAATAATGTTACCCAGCAGCTTCCTACAACTATTTCTGGTGAAGTCGTTATTGCAGTATCGCTCTGCCAGAGCTGTTAGAGGCAATGTGGGCTGACACATCTGTGACAGGAGGCTGCAGCACCCAGACATGAGCGACAACCTGCAGACTCACCAGGACTGAAATAGAATGGTGCTGGGCACAACTTTCTTCAGATCATACCCCTTGTCTCCCTCCAAGAGTGTACAGCTCTTCCCCGGGCACCTAAAACACTTTCTTTATTCATCTTTGTACCAAAATTATTCAGACGCAACTGCACTCTCCCAGTAAAGGTCACATATTTAGAGAAGTTAAAACTTAGACCATTTTTTTTTATATCTTAAACCATCTTTCAGAAAACCTTGAACCAAAAACGCATAATACAAACACCACCACAAATGTGGAACAGCAAAGATTAAATTAAGAAGCAATTTGAATAAGCAAAATTATTGTCGCAGATAAAAGGAAGCCCTAGCTTTTCATCTCTCAAGAGAAAAATCAGGATTTTGGTTCTGTGGGCAGATTTAAAATTTAGAATACATAAATTTGAATTGAAATAGCAACATCTTTTTACTGTCCAAGTAACTGATGTGGTCGCTGCCTCAAGTCTAAACAGTTACTCTTGTAAAAAGTCTTTTTATGCTTCTCATTCATTTGGATTAGACTTTTCCTATTTATTCAATAGTAAATTATTCAAGCATTAAACCATCTTGCTGTTTTTCATGGCAGTTGTTGAGTTGTATTTAACTTTACTTCACTTGTCCTTAAGCCACTATGACACCAAATTCACCATTTTTAAAATAACTGTCACTGAGGTGAGTTAAATAAGGAGATATATACAAGACACATCCTTTACATTACTAAAACCAGCCATGCTTTCATCCTCTCTAGTTTATATTACACTACAGGGGATGAAGTCAATGCAAGACAAGAGCATGTTAAAGTTTTGTGACTGTTTTGTTGACTTTCCTTGGAGATAATGTTCTATGGAGGCAATTATGTATTGCTTCTTTCCTTTCAGATCAGATGCACCTGGAATACACTTATGAATTCTAAATATTAGTAGTTAAATATTAACATTAGGTAATAAAATGCTGTGTCACTATAGCATACTAAAGAAAATGCTGGTATTCAGGTTTCAAATAAGGATACTCCTTTTACAAATTCCAGAACACTTGAAGTAAAGAAGAAGCCATCTTTCACAACAGAACCTTTCAGCCTCAGATTATTTACTTGAAGTGAATAGATTTACAAGTTTGAATTTGGCAACTGCTCTACCAAAACCTTTTAAGTACCAATAGTTCATTCCAGCTGAGATGTACAAATTTGGTTTTTTATTCTCAAATATTTATTAATAAATATCCCTCAAACTGCTCTTCTGGAAGGACAGAGGAAAAGTGTCCACACTTATAAACAAACATTGTTTATATAACATGATATTAATGGACTTAAGAGTTCCTTGACGGATCTGCACTCCATCAATATGATTCCAAAGAGCCTTTCAGGCACAGTCCTGCTAACTGCATTTTGGCAAAACATGAGTGCTTTTTATCTTTTCAGAAAACATACACCAAAAAATTCTACCAATCCATTATGATTTTGTTTCCATATATACTTTCTCTCCCTTGGACTGGCTTTTTCCCAGGCCCATTTTATGAAACAATTTGAAGTATTATTCATACTGGTCAAAAGAAATCAGACTCCTTTTTTTTGCTTTTTTTGGGTGGAATGTCCCTGGCATTATTGAAAAATATCTTTAAAAAGCCACTGGGGGACGGTTTGTCCTTGGATAGAATGTGTAGAGTGTGCAGCTGCAGAGCAAGAGAAAGAGAAAACAATCAGTGCTAGCTGATATCAATAGAAATCCCCATTAATAGCAGTTTCATGGCAAGATGTTTGTGACATGGTCATCATTCACTTCCTTGGGGAACATACTTCAGGATAATGAAGCTGGACAGGAATCCATCTGTCAGGGGGTCAGGAACCAAAGAGAACCACAACAACCCTACACAAACTTCCTTCCCAGCACAAGCAATTACGATGCAATCTGGTGAGGCAGAACCCTGGCTAGAGTGTGGCAGCTGAAACCACATAAAAACACTCTGTTTTCTTTAAAAGATGTGTAAGTCCCTTGCTTAACATATTGATCTTGAACTGTTCATATTTGAGAGGTTGTTTCACATCTCCACAATTCTCAGATGACATTTCCTGTTCGCTGCAAACCTGTTCATATTTCTGGACCCTCAATGTCCAGCACTGCTCTTGAATAATTTTTCATACACTCCATTAAAATTATAATAAATTTTGAAATAACTTTTAACCTTTTCTACAGTGATATTCCATTAGAATTCTGGGAGCCGAATGTTAACTCCCCTGCAAGATTTTAAATTTCCATCTGGTTAGCAGTGATTTTCTTTCATCCCTGTTTTTTCCTAGGAGCACAGGAAATAATACCTCCATTCCAGTGCAGGCCAGTGCTGCTGCACCAGCACAACGAGAGCTGTGCCAGGGCACCACTGGGGAAAGGCTTTGTAATTAACTGCAACTGCCACAGCTGAGAGGGCACAAAAAAAGCCTTTGTGGGGATTTCAGGAACTCTCCAGCTATCTCACAGCCAAAACTCACTTTTGCTTTCTTTTTATGCTAAGTATGTACATTCAGAAAAACTTTCCACTCCATTTTCTGCACTAGAAAATTGTATTAGTGCAAATAATGGGACAGAATATGAACTCAGGAGGCCATCACAGCTTCCACCACGGTTACAAAACAGTGTTAAGGTGGCTGTTACTGCTGAGATATCCAAGCTTGGATTGAACTTACTAACACTCAATGTCTCTTCAAAAAACAACACAAATCTGTCTGTAAGCATGTCTGTAGAAGACATTGTCTCTTTGTGGCCAAACTACTGCTTTCATTTGGTACTGAATTCTAGTGCATCCACAGTTGGTAGCAGAATTTATTCTCATCCTCTGTTGATGATTTTTTTTCAAATATGCATGATTACATTCTTTTCTTGGAAGAGAGGACAATGAGTAAATAGAACTGAAAGAAGGAATCCAAATCTTTGTCACTGCTGCGTGTTATAAATATTACACATGCACGCATATAAATGCACACATTATGTATATTTTCTGCTGATAAGTCAAGTAACCCAGCAAAGAAATATAGCATGGCCTTCACAAAAAAGCCTTCAGGGTTTTTGCTGTTACCTTATGCCAATCCTGTACTAGCAAGTTATGCTTCTTTGAGTTGTGACCAGGTTTCTAAAAGTTAAGTTAAGCCAAGGAAAGAAATTGCATTGAAATGTTTAGGATTATTCCCATCATTAACTTGACCCAAATGCTCTATAAACCAAACATCTGCCTGGATCATTCACTTCTGTTTGCTGGTAGGAGATTCCAGGTCACTCAGGCATGTTTGCAAACATAAATGGGCCCAATTCTGAAGGCTTGTCGAGGTTGGTTTACAGAAGCTGAGATTTCCCTGCACCCCAGAGAACTACTAAAGAATAAATACTCACACTTTTCATTATATTTTTAAGTGCAGAAGTTTACATTCAAATTTTCTGAATGGGAGTCTATAGAAAGCCTGAACCAAAAAGCTTTTTATTGCCTGTAAAATTAATAATGAGAGGCAAATTGAAGCACAGGTCAAGTGAATACCTGATGCCTTTATAAGCAAATGACAGCAATTAATTTTGAAAATATAATTTTAAAACCAGAATTTAGTGCTGTATATTTTTTTAAAAAGGAACTGACACAAGGAATAAATCAAAATCTAGGTGTTAGAAGATTTTTGTCATTTTTATGTCCATTATTAAATTCAAGCGGTTTCCTAAAACTCAAGAAAATTTCTTTCCTGCAGATAACATTTTAAAGTATTAGAGGATTTTGTACTGTTTACCCAAATCATTTGGTGGTGCTCTTTTCAGTACCTGTGGGCACCCATATAAATCTTATGTACCCACATTCTCTATTTTAATCCCTGTACTCAAGTTAAATGTCAAGATTAAAGACAGATCTTGAGCCCACATGTAATCTCTTTTACATTGTGGGTATGGAGCCACTAATCTCAAATTTGTAATCAGACATATTCCTAAATCTTCTTAGATATCAGGGTTTAAATACTTCAGCTCTAATCTTGAGTGAAGGCTGCAAACCAGAGTGTATGCTCCTACCTGTTCATAGACTCCAAGTTAACCAAAACCTACATGACCATAGGAGCCCACCATTAAATGTGAACTAAAATCACTGGTTTATTCAGTGGCCAACTCCTATTATTCAGGTTCTCACATGAAATTTAAAATAACAAAGGCTTCTGCAGCTTTTGCTGCATCCCCAGTACTACAAACACATTGTGAAGAGTCCTGGGTGTTACTTTGGTCATTGTAAGGCCCTGCAGTTCCTGTTAGGCTTCATGGAAAGATTCTCCTTGTCCACTTCAGATATCTCTAGAAAATCGCCTGAAAGAACTTATCACCTTGTCATTTTACATAGAAAAACTGCAAAATTTCTACTATCTCCATCGCTGCTGAATAGATCCCTGAAAGCTGCAAAACATCTTCCTAAAGAAAAGAGTCACTAAGGCTACAGCCAAGGTTAGAGTGAAATCAATTCCAAGTAATATGAAAAGGTGCTCTGATTCCTATGAAACATTAAAGACTGGAGCAACACTCAAAAATAAAATATTCAAAATAAATATAAAATAAATAAAGACAGAAGAATGTTTTAAGTGTTTAAACAGGTAAATTTCTTAAAAGGTAAAAGCACTTCTGTTTATTTTCATAAAACCATAGGAAGGTGTCATTGAAAAAACTATAAATAAAATATTGCAGCAGAAGTCCAAGTCCCAGGTCACGTTTGGAGTGGAAATGTGCTTAATGCAATTCAAACTGGAAACATAACTTCTCAAAAATAGTACTGAAAGATTCTCCTTACATTACCAAATAAATCACAAGGGTTTTCATAGCTAAAAAAAACCCAGTATTATGATTTGTTTCACTAGATTGGAAAACAAAAGTAAAGACCTAAAGCCTTTTGCCTTTTACTGGCAATTTTCACTCTAAGGGTAACTAAGCCCTGCATTCTGGAATAAACCAGGGCAATGTGCCCAGGCCAGGCCAGGCCAACCCCCCTGAGCAGGTATTCAAACCAGAGCATTTCAGTCTCACATGAAGGCACTGCTCTGCACTGGCAGTAAAACTGCAGTTAATGCAATTAACTTCTTGTGTCACAGGACCTGTTCTCCACATCTTTTTCCACAGACAAGCTCCTCTCTTGATGTTTGTCCAAAGACCTGTCACCCTTCAGATCTCTGACACAAACAACATTGTTCTTTAGCAGGCTGCAAGTTTATCTGGAGAGGGGGTTTTGTATTTGGTTTTTTCCCTCAAGACAGTTCATAAGTAATTTATTTATACATCCTCCACCCCATATTAAAGCAATGTGCAACCTTGACAGCTCCCCATAAACAATTACACCACAAGTAGAGCCCCTGCATTTACTACCAAATCTTCATATGGGGGCTCCTGTCTATCCTCTTTCACTGTCCTGTCTGAAACTTCCCTTTCAGCTTCCCTTGATGAAACCCTTTCTTGTCCAGTCTCCCCTCCCACCTCCACCTCTCTTGGCCAAGGTTGCTGCTGTGCTGTATTCATTTCCTCCAGACTGGTCTCTGCAACCCTCTCTTCTCTCTCCTGCAGTGCTCAGCCAAAAGGCAAAAATTAGTTACCATGCCTTTTGAGGTTACCACAATACATCTGATATCACATTTTTTTCTAAAAGATAACATTCTCTTGTAGCTGCCACAACAAACTCTTAAATTCTAACTGCAAATAATGTCATTAGACATAATATTCTGGCAAGTTTATTTATCTTCTGCAGTGCAATAGGCATGACAAGCTCCTTGACTTAGATTGGAGGGAGAGCACACACGACAGCAAGTGAACACAGTTGTCTTTCTTGACCTTCAATTTCCAATAATAGTTCCTAGCACACAGGACTTCCTGAGAACAGCTGTTGTTGTTCCACTGCTTTGCCTCTTCAGGTTTAACAGGACTTTCATAGAATCCACAGAAGTAAGGCTTTGCTCAAAACACCCCATAACTTTTCTCATTAAACAAGGGAACTTCTCATCAAAGTAAAAGTAATAGCCTATGATTATGGCAACATTTTGGTAATAGGACTTCCTCCCTCATGAAAAGAAAGGCATTAACTACCAGAGCCAGCTGCCTGTTTTGTAGATGAATTCCAGCAAAACCAGGAATGGTTAAAATAGAAAACCTTGTAGTAAGCAGCAGTATTTCACATATCTTTGATAAGCAAATGTCTTGACTACAGACAGTAAACACAGTTTTCCTGCATGACTTATCTCTTTAAACAAAAGGAAAATGTGACCCAAATGAATTCCAGAACACCAGGAGTCCAAAACACCTTGGACTTGGAACAAAGGCCTGAAAGTCTGTGTCTCCAGTGACCGTTCTTTTTCAGAGTCTGGAGGCTAGAAGTATTTTCTCTGTGTTCTTGAAAGCTTTTCTCCTAAGCTGTGAGGAAAATCTTTCCTGTTTGCTTCACCAACTGCACCTTGGGTGGCCGTATTATCAATGTATTTTTCTTTCTTACTTATAAGCTTTTATTAAGAAGTATCTGTTGAGCTCAGTGAAAATGCTGTTTTATAAGTATACATAATAATGTGTGATAAAAATTTAAACAGAAGATATGATAGACTGAATCATGCATGAAGTATGGAGTGTAAGATAAAAGCATTTTACTGATTAACATGAGTATTTCTTGCTTCTGCTCAAGTCTAAAAATTCCAATTATATTCAAATGCCTTGAGTTACACCAAAAATTTGCAGGAAACTACTTTCTATACAGTTCAAATGAAAACGGTTGTAGATTTCTGGTCTTTCTGCATCTCTGAATAGCTAAAACAAAATACAGAAGTCCTACAATGCTTTGTATCCAAGGTGAAAGGTTAAATCTAAACCAGCTGATTTCCCAACTCTGTTCAATACCTGGACTGCATCAGCATCCCTCCAAGAAATGCATAATAAAATCCGTCAGTTTTCTATTCACAAATTTAGTTTCAACTCCGCTCTGAAAGTGTCCATTGTCAGGTAGATAATGCATATGCAAAGTGTTATTCAGATTTCTGTTACCTACCACAGCTAAACCTAATCTGCAACAAATTTATATGCATTATCCTCTAAAATCGCTGTAGTTTTCCTGTTCATGTATATCACTGCTCAGGCTTCACAGGATATTCTCTCTAGTTCTTGCAAATTAATATTGCATGTGACTGTGTCTTGGGACCAGCAATTTCTACGAAATTGAACTGGATTTTAGTAAATTTCTGTTTTTGAAGGCAGACAGCATTTCCTCAACCCCCAGCATCTCACAGTCAGGCTGAGAGCTATTCAAGCTTGCCTCCTCACTCCTTTGTCTTTAGTGCTGATAATGGAAAATAAGTCTTCCTTTCATCTGCTCTTTGTTACATGTTTTGTTTCAGCATTAGTATTTCTTTACTCTTCCCTCCACCCCTTTTTTTTTAATTTCAGCTTGAACAGAACCGTTCATTTAAATTTTGTGCAAAACAAGCACTGCATTTGTTTTGGTAATGAAGTTAAGAGAGCATCCTCTATTAAAAGCTCTGAGTAGCTCCAGGAACCACCAGTGAATAGGCATAGCAGCACTGTGAGATGTACCTAGCTATGATATGAAATAAAATTTGTAACTCATTAACAGAAATGATTACGATTAATGTGCATATTTTGGCATATTTGTGAATATAATTACAGAAAGAAGCTATAAAAATCAAGCTAGAAATTAGAATGGATCATTGAACTAAAATGCAGGGTTTTAGCAAGTTGTCTGAAATTAAGATTTTGTTAGAATGAACCCATACATAGTAAAAACTAATCTATCACTAACATAAGCTTCCATGGTTACAATACCACCCAACAGTACTCACAGCACAAGGAATACCTTTACATCACTCAAATGTTTCGAGCCACAAAAAACATCAGGAAAAAAACATCATTCCTGCTTTTTAGTCTGGAACTATTGAGGGTTTGCAAAAATTATCTACATAATGAAACAAAGCTAGAAATTGATTGTAGCTTGCAAAACATAGGTTGCAGTGGAATTTATCATTTCTTGGAGAGGTTTTTCATGGTAGGTTAGAGAGTGAAACAGTTTCTTACTGTTTACATGCTAAGGGAAACATGTATAATATGCATGAAGGCAGAGTCTTGTGAATAAACAGGTCTGGTAACTGTACTGCAAAATAAAGGTCTGAGGGATTGTAAGTTTCTGCTGTTGCTGGAGGAACAGTATACAAAGAAAAGAGCACTGTTGTCATACTCAAACCAAAGATGAATCTTACATCACTGGAGCATTAAAAAATAGTTACAGGAAATACTTACCATGGTTGATATTGGAATGACAGGACACAGTTCGAGAGGCATCTCCTTTTTAGAAAAAATGCTTCCCTACCAGCACAGGGCTTTACAGAAATGGCCTCCTTCTGTAGGTGGGTGCCTTGTCTGCAACAGCCACTTTGCAGGTGCACTCAGTTCACATCTGCATAGCCTCAGAAGGTGCTACTCATTTATTGCTTACAGGTATTTTGTGAAGAGTTACTCTGGTTTTCTTCTGAAGGAGACAGGAAAAGAATAAAGAGAAGCAACTGGTTTCAAAGCTGGGTAAGCACGAGCCAACACCTTATGCAAAGAAGAACATGGCCACTGTGTGATGTGGAAGGAAAGTACCCCGAGCCAGGGCTGCTCCTCCTTCTGCAGGTTCAAAGGTGTATGAAGATTATCAAATCAGTGCATCTAGATATGGATAGGAGAGAAGAGGAAACACAGGATGGAAGGAACCAGAATAGTTAGGCACTGTCTGCCAAAAGTAGCTATTGCAGAGGGAGAAGTAATTAGGGACAGCTATAACCATCTCCTCTACCTGGAGAAGCCATCAGGCACCCTGGTTACAGTGTAGGCACTAATTACAGTAATGAGGCTGCAGCACATCTCCATCACCACTCAGTGGCAGGATGTGTCTGCCTCTCGGCCCCTCCGGCAGCGGACTCAGCCTGCTCTCAGTACCGCTGAGCTCGGAGTCAGCGCTGCCTGAGCCAGTGCGAGGCAAGGCACAACCTGAGACTGCTACTCGAGAGCTTTTAAAGAAACTCTGCTTGTGACGTTGCTGTAACAGAACAGACAACTGTTTCACTCAATTAACTCTTGGGGCAACCTCATGTAAAATTAGAACTGATCAGACCTGTCAAATATTCAAGCTGATCCACTCAGCTTAAAATGACTAGCAAGCTCTGCTCATTCATTTTGTGTGAGTCTAGATGGAAGCCCAAGGGTCAAACTGATGTGTTGATACATTAGGATAGGGGAATGACAGAATCTACTCTTAATCAGTGAACGTTGCTGGTTTCCCTGATGCAGAATCCCCTTTTAAGAAACTAATAGCTGGTTCAGCCCTCAACAACTACTGCTGCCACTCATCTGCAAACATCCTTCATCTTCAAGAGTGGACAGCTTTATTAAGCTGTTGTTCTAGCAGAACAGATGCTACTCATTAACTTTACCCAACAATTAATCACATAACACAAGAATGCTTTTCAGATACTCATATATCCCTCCTCAAAAAAACCAAGTAAAGACAGCTTTATTACTGACCAGCACAAGATTCAAAACCTTTTCTCCAAAGTTTCAAAGAAAAAAACCAAATTGTTTTCATATGAGATAAAGACCATTATACTCATCACTGCCTGACATTTTAGGGACTGTTTGTCACTTCCAGAACTGCAGTGCAGACCTCCATTTCTTTCAGAACACATTGGGAAAACTCTAGCTGATACAGAACGCCTGCAGCAAAATTAATCACCAACAGAGAAAAGCTGCTGCTGTGCTGCCCCTTCTTTAGACTCCACACTGACTTCTCAAAGTTTCATTTAAAAATGTTTATTCTTGTACAGAACATTTTCCAGGGCTATGACCTTATTTATCTGAGGAAATATGGGTCCCTTATACTCTCCAATCACATGTTCTCTATAGCTTAGTCTATTAGTTATGAAAAATAGAAACAGAAGTTGGCAGATACCACAATCTTGGTAAATTCTACCTTATGGGGGCTGCTGACTTAAGACATTCAGCAGCCTGTTCAGTACCTAAGAGAAAATAAAATGGTTTGGGGGATTTCCTTCAAGCTTTCAAGTGCATCCAAAAACATTCTTCTGCACTGCCTGAGTTGCTCTTCCTTGCATTGAACTTGCTACACATCATCAAAAACTTTTTGGCGAGACTTATTGTACTTTGATATAGAGAAAAGACTGAATAATTTGAAGTAGACAATATCACTCCACACTTTGAGTGACTGGACTCAAAAGAAGGCTACCATCAAAAGGCAGAAAAGGCAAGAGCAGATGCTCACAAGCTCATTGTAACGATGACAGGATATAGAACAAGAAACTGTTAGCAATGATGGATGTATTTGAAAGTTATAGGCTTCCTGACTCAGCATTGGGTCTTTGGACCTTAACACCATAATAATTATCTTGAAATCAAAGTAAGAAGGGAAACCTCCATTTAGTTGCATCTTCTCAACTGAAAGCATTAAAGGTAACAGTACACACACACCAGCACATCCAATTGCAGTATAATACTGACCAATTTCCCACTCAATGCTTTTAAGGAAAAAAAAAAATTCTCTGTTGCTTTCCCTCTTGTTCTTTGTTCTATGGTATATCCTTGCTTTAACTGTTTCCTCCTTTTCTCTTTTTTTTCCAGTCTCCTCACAGCTCTTTTCCTGTGTAATAACATCTCCAGGGGAAACTGCTTTTAAACGTGCTGAAGTGAACCAACATACAGAAGTATGGTTCTTTTTTTCTTCCATTAGTTAATTGAACTGGTTTTCTAAATACAAGGCTCTTTTATACCTACAATAACTACAAAGTACTGACCAAAACCAACAGTTACTTCAAAGGAACAGTTTTACTGAGTTCCCTCAGAACAGCCAGAGCTGATCGCCCACAAATTCACATTACAGCTCCCGCCACGTATCTGCAGTTATAAATAAGTAGTACTGCAAATATTTGGAACAACTACTATTTAATCAATGTGGGAAATTTGGGATTAAAAAGAACTCTATGAAATTGATAATATGCATATAAAAGGACTGCATAACTTCAATGTATAAAATTAATATAGAGGGATTACAAAGATTTTAAAGCTTGCAGAATATAGCAAAGACAAAAAGTCAAGTGCAGCACACGACAAAAAAGGCTAAACTGCACTAGCTAAAAGCCAGAGTCACCCAGCCAGAGTGAAAATATGGATTCCATGCAAGTTTGGGATCTCAGCAACTTTTCCTTCAAGTCTCAAACAGATAAAGTCTACCCCATCCTCAAACCTGGGACTGACAACTCTGATCATATATTCAGAGTCTTCTGGCCAGAAGACCCTTCCTGAACTGAGGTGATCTGAAGGCATCATCCAGTCAGTTCTGAATCATTAACTTTCAACCACACCACACCAGAATTTGATTTTTAACTAGAACTAACCAGCAAGCACCTGTAATACAACATCACACATTTGATGCCCGATTATGTGCCAATTATGGGTTTTAACAACTCTGACTTAGAGCTCTCTTGAACTTTTAAAACATATAGGCAAGAATTAACATCATAATAATAATCCAAGAATAGTAATAGTCCCAGAATCTCTTCAATTTGGAAAACATCTTTAAAGAGTTACTGAATTTTATTCGAGTATAAAAGACAATAAACTGTCTTACAAGCCAAAGCTGTTTCCAGAAAGTTCAGATAAATTTTAAAAAGGTAAAACACGATAAGCATCCCACAGGATACCAGCTTCTCTGCAGTTTCTGAATACCAAATATTGCACATGATCATATCTGTGAAACTGAAAAGAACAGTTTTCTATCCATTTCCATACCCTTAATCTCATTTCTAAACAGTCTCAGAAACACGAAAACTTGCAGCTTTTCCAACATCTTGATTTAATGCACTTCAGATAAGAGATGTGACTACTGACAGGAAAGAAGTCTTACATAAGGAAGGCTCCATGTGCTCCAGTACTGTCCATCTTCCAAGGATCCAAACCCCCAGTCTGAGATTTTGTCTGAGCCATTCACAAAAACCCTTGTGCTGTCAGAAAGCTGTGGGGGAGCCTGAGGGGCAGAGCCACACATGACAAAGATAAAACCCACGTCACAGGCAGAATGGTTGGAATGGACATTGGTACCTGCTCTGGGGCTCAACAGGGAAAAACCCACACCAGCATGGCTAAGGTATAAAAGGAACAAATTAAGAGACAAGGGTAGAAGGTGGCAAGGCAACAGCATCACAAATCTATTTCAGAAAGCAGGAGAGCCAACTCCTCCTCTCCTGAGTGATGCCTGCCAGCAAAACCTCTTTGGGCATCTTATCCAAAGCAGGGGGTGAACTAATACTCAGCTTAGGAGACCATTAAATCCCAGCTATTTATTGGCCAGCACATCCAAAAGGCATGTGTTTTATATCCAAATTGTGCATTTCCTGCTCACAGATTCTCTTTTTCCAGACACATTCAGCTGTGCCAAAAATTATCCAAAAAGAGAGGGCAAAAAGACCAAATTTCCTAAAGAATTAAGGAGATTAAGGCATTCAAATTTTTAAAATAGATTTAAATCCTCATTGAACTAGTGACTATTAGGAAATTACCTTTTTAGTATCCACCAGGTCCCCACTATAATTCTTACACATCTAACATGGAAAATTTGTCCATTAAGCCACTGTTTTTCAGAAACCAACAGTAAGGCCACTACAGGATTGTAAAGGAAATACATGACCAGCTCTAGCCATGAATAAGGTCACAATATTGCTGAATCCCACAGACACTGAGGATTTGCCTTTTATCCCTGGGCTCAGACGGAGTAAAAGAAACACACAAATTAAGTACAGGGACATTTGGAAGTGCAGGGTCTAAAATCACTATGAATCTGTATTACAGCATTACTTTGACAACTAACGAGTACAGTACTGTAGAAGAAGAAAATTCTTGCTTCTCTTTCTCCTTCTTGAGGGAAGGAAAGTTATTTTGTGAGAGCTGAGTTTGAGGAATCTGAGGCTCTATCTGAACAAGAACTATATTGCAAGTAGTAGAAAATTTTCTAGAAAGTTTTTACATTTCACTATTAAATTACAACCAGCTGTTGCCATCTAGCAAAACTATGCACAGTGCTCATCTGAAAGTTTTACACGAGGGCTGAGAACATGTTTGGAAAACATTAAGGTGATTTTTACTTCTTTAGTCTGAAACACTGCATTATGCATTCATTTAGGACTGGACATCTATCAGTTTGTTACGGGTTTTCTGAAAGTTTTTTATTCTTTAGCTCTGCAAGAGGTTGTAGATAGAATCATCTGTTATGGCCCAATATTTGGAAAAGACCCTGCCTTGAAGAGAAATTGGATTAAACATAATGAAACTTTTGCAGAAATTCCAACCCTTAAGTTCTCCTAAGGACCTCACTTATATTGACACTTACATTCACTCGGAGAGGCAGTGCTTTCTCAAGTCATAAATAGAGGCCAGTTCTCCCCAGGTTCTTCTACAGCTAACCAGCTCACTGCAGGTTTATGTGTTACCATGCAGTTTCAAAGTAAGAGTTTGCTCTGCACACTTTTTTACCCTGCACAATTATTTCTTCTTTATGCTTTTTTTATACCCAGTCGGTGATGTATAGGATTTCTTCACTGATAAGCTGAAACAAATCAACTGCTGTAACACTGCTGCCATACAGCAAATCAATGTGCAGCAAGGCTTTCTGTGTATCATCTGCTTTGTGGCTTACACAAGGGTGCAAGTGGTCATCGAGTGGTCTGAGGACTAGAGCAGGGGTCAGGGGAGATATATGAAGCACATTATTTCCACACTAGAAGCAAGAACTCAGTAAATAAAGATACAGAAATATCACAGAAGTACCTTGCAGTGAAATTACAGTGAGAATTGCAAGATCACCAATCTGTCACTAAAACCAAATCTCACAGCTGCATCAACTTTTATAATACACAGAATTCCTGATCCTACTGCACTGTGTACCAATTACCCAGTACCACCAGCCCCAGTTCTTTCACTGGGCCAGGAGAAAGCAGTCCATTATCAGGCATGGCAGAAACAGCAGGGCCCTGAAGGTGAGTTCAGCACTGTAGGATATACATGGAAAAATGAGACACGATTCTCTGCTTCGCCTGCACTCTACACCTCATTTTACTATTCTATTCAGGCTGGATAATTTCTGGCTTTTACTGAGACAAGATTTAACATACTGTCATCAGTCTGGAGCTTTTCTTGAGGATCTTAAAGCACCAGTGTGAGTTTACTGCAAAAGTTTTAGAAGTACAGGCATTATTTAGTTCAGTTCCTTAATACATTTAAAAGCACACCATTAGAACAGCTGAATAGCAGAGATTCTGCTTTTAAGAAAAAAATGTTCTTGCTTTTTAGAAGTTATTTCCATATTACACATCTTTTCCACTTTTTAATTTTAATTTAGTTTAGTTTTAGTTTTCATTATATATTTTCATTTCTTAGGAACATTTAATTGCACTATCAGCCATTTTATAAACCTTGCCTGAATAACACCAAAAGACCAAAATATTGTTCCATCCTTGGCAGGAGGAAGAGGGAAGGTTGAACTTCAGAGAGTTCTGTTCCTTATATATGAAGCACTCAGTCCTGGTCAACATGCCAAGCCTGAAGTCTGAGTTATACGCATCCTTTTTCATTTTAAAATTTATTTTCTCATTTACATTTAAAAATATGAAAAGCAAAAACCATTGTACTGGCAAAGGAAGTGAAGTTAGGAGCCATTTCACTGCCAAGCAAGCAGCAACAACCATCGATGCACAAAGAAGTATCACAGGATATTGTGTGAAGGACAGAAGTGCCTCCTAGAATCCTAAGACAATACATTCTTTTTCATTTAAGAAGAGAAAAAGCACTTGAGTGCAAATCTAAACCACTTTTCTTTCCTTGCAGTAGCAAGCCAGTTACAGCAGTATCTTTTATGTGCTAACTACAGACATTTTACTTCATTTTTTCATTTTAGATGTTACTCTAACAGAAAAGGTGGTTACCCAGCTTTGGGTTGTGATGTGAATTTATTTTGAGTAATTTTTGTTCTGGTATTTTCACAGCTCAGAGTGGAGAATGTGAGCTTAGCCAACAGATAAGTAGAAATACTTTGTACATTTGTATCAATAGAAAAACACTGACAAACTTTCTGTGGGTATATGGCCCTTCCTGAACAGTTTATCAAGAAAAAGGGACTTGAAAATGCAGTCTTGTCATATTTGGGCAAACTTTCTTAAATACAGTGTGCGGTTTCCATTAGCATCTAGCACTGTTTCTAGTGAAGTGTTTCCCCAATATTTCCCCGGCTGTTTTACTGCTGCTAAGTGAGCTAAGATTCTCAAAATTATTTCCTCAGTTTAGCATCTAAATTAGAGCCTGTTGTTGCAGGCTGTGTCTTACTGTGACATTATGAATTTCAAATATAATGTTTCATATTATTTCCCTATCTCACACTGTTAAGAAGTATCATGCAGCTGTAGATAGCATCAGCTTTGACTAACCAGGAAAGGAGGCAGCAAACTGGATTATCAATATATTCATTCTTTCCTGCTTCACTGAGCACCAACAGTAAAAGCACATGGCCCTGAAGAGCCTGAGGTATCTCAGCTTCCAAGCAAAAACTGCTCAGCACTTTGTTCCCTCAATCTATTATTAATTTATTTTCAGGAATCTTCTCTCATCAAATACTGGGGAGCTGACACATTCTTACTTTGGAAAATGCTGATTTTTCCTTGTAGTTCCCCACCTGTGAAACAGAAAAGGCTGTCCCACAAGGGCACCTAGAGAACAGCAGCACACTTGTGCTTACACTTGGCCAGTTGTCATCTCTGTTTCAAATAACATACTGGATATCTAGTAAGGATTAAATGTTAACAATAATATCTTATTCCTTAACTGGATAAATCTGTTTCAGTCAGAGATGGAAAGCTCAAGAAATGAGAAAACAGTGAGTGCATCAGAGTCAGAGCACACATTCCTGCAGTCAAGCACAGGGTTTTTGAAGTTCCCCTGTATGTATCAGGTTTGTCTTCCTCAAAAATTTCGCACATAACTCCATTTGCTTGAATTTTAACACAGAATCTACAAGTCATTTACATGCTGTTGAAATTTATCAGTGGTATAATTCTGAAAATGAAAGCTTGCCTGGTTTATACTACTCTGTGCACTTTTATTGTCTATATCTGACAGAATAAGCATTCATAGCACTCTCCAAATTATATCCTATGCACGAAGCTGTTCTATCAAAAATAAACATAGTAAAGCAAACAGCAAACTAAAATCAGATAGAATTGATTAATCATTTTTCTAAATTGTAGCACTGCCTGAATTTGAGGGGGAAAAGAACCCCCAAAACAATCTGCTACAAAATGCCCCAGCTGACCAGTTGTAGCGGGTTTGGTTTGTAACCGGGCAGAAACACCAATTTAGTGTAGTGGTTTGGTCCAAAATACTCATTACTGTTTATCTTCTGTGAGATAAGAATTAGGAGAAACGCAAAGCAGGCACCAAACTTGAAAGAATATAAAGAAGTTTATTAACAGACCTAAAAGAAGAAGAAAAAAATCATACCACACCTTCAGAACTCTTCTCCTCCCCCCACCTTCCTCCCTTCTCCCACTGACAATGTAAAAAGACAACCCTTGAGATGTTCAGTCTGTTTACCACTTCCATAACAACCTTGTTCAGTCCATGTAGGAAGGGGAGTCTCTCTTGCCCATGCTATGAAAACATTATCACAACGAGACAGCCGCCCAGGTTGGTTCTCTGCTCGCATGTGAGTCCCTTCCCATGACTTGCAGCTTTTCCCACAACTGCTTTCGAGGGTCCACTCTTGAATTACTGGGGTACAATTTTAAGGTTGAGCCGTTCAGAAACAAAAGTTCTCTTCACCGATCCCTGGGAGCATTTCACCTCTAAGAACAGAGGCCCTTCTCCTTTCCTGGGAGCAAAGGGTCCTCCTCATCTTCATCTTTACGACTATCTCTGGGAGCATCTCTAGGAACTGAGGTCTTCTCCTTTTCCATTTGGAGCAAAAGTCCTCATCGCTTCCATCTCTCCCTGTTCAAACTTCTCATGAAATTACAGCTGCTTCAGCATCTGCCTATCTCAGTGCAGGTGCTTTTGCTCACAAGTACAAGTTGAACGCTCCACCCCCCATGCCTTCATGAAATTACAACGGGTACTCTGATACATCATAGCTTCACAACAGAATTTCAGCTTTAAGCATCTCCTCTTTCTCTTCCCTCAGGTTTTCAGCTCTCCACAGCACTAAAAGGGTTAATCTCACCTCGGCCTTGCAGCTGGAATTTCGCTTATCACTGTCGGTCACATGACCTCTGCCGGACAGCGGTGCAGCTTCAGCTGAATCTTGGCCGCCCTGGAGAGGGGGAGCTGAGCTGCTCCGGCTGCCCACAGCAGGGCTGGGGGGGGGTTCCGCAGGTGGAACAGGGCCCATCGGCTCCAGGATGGCCATGGCCCAGCCCCCACACGAGCCCCACAGCCACCTGTCCCAGCACCAGAAACGAGAGAGAGCTGTGAGGGGTTTGTCTACTCTTCAGTGTGGATCACAGAGGCGGTTACAATCTTTAAGTGGCTCAAAGAATTGTCCATATTCAAACTGGCCAGCTGATAGGTTCTGACAGGTCACAGAGGAAGCTGTAAGCACCCCTTTGCAAGAACATCACTTCTGGGACTGTGCTTGCTAACCCACAACACCAGTAAATTGGACATATTTTTTGTGCATTAGAGAAAGATCTGAGTATTCTGTAGTTAGAATAACATTTCAGTGGGATAAGCCACTCTGGTAGGGATGTTGAAACAACATCCCAGCCCCTCAGTTATGTAAAGTTAATTTGATAGGAGGGAAAGCTGCATATCATCTTGGGCATTATGCACCTGATAAAAAGGGGAAGGTACAGGTAGACCCTAGACCTGAAAGCTATAAATGCTAGTCCCTCTGATTTCAGTAACATTGGACAAGAAAACTAAAAGAAAGCTTTTTTACCTACTCCACATGACATTGAAAGATCTGTTTAGCACTGAACTCTGGTAAGACTTCCTGTGAAATTTTGAGCTTTTCACTTAAAAATTTGAGGATTATGACTGAACATAAATACCAGAAATTCCTGAGTAGGTTACCTAAAATGCTATGTAGGTCCTCCACTGTGTATTACCTCATTTAACACAAAAGGTCTGTTTAAAATCTGGTCCATAATATAGCACCTCATAAGACCCCAAAAAGATATGGAGGAAAAGTCTAAATGTATGTTTAAGATATTTACAGATTAATATTTTTTTTCTCATACTACTACTATTATATTATATATACTATTACATACTAGTTCTCATTCTAAATTTCTTAAGAAGAAAATTTAAATTATTGTAAAAATAATTATTTGTTTTAAATAATGGCTATAGAGTAACATTAAATTTTCTTAAATTTACATTCCCCTTTCAACAGCTAAAATACTGCCTGGGATAAAGCTTACAGGTCTTTTGGTTAATGAGTTTAATAAACTGTGTCCTTAAAGGCCATGAGCATTATGGTGGTAACAAAAGTTATGCACTGGCTGTGCTTGTCTGCCCACAGATACCTGGTCAGGGCATTTCTTGTCACTGACCATGGCAGGGGAGTTGGAAGGAGATGATATTTAAAGGTCTCTTCCAAACCAAACCCTTCTGTGATTCTGTGAAAGTGACTGGAAAATGAAAAGACCACCAAACCATACAAGTTTTGCTTGCAGTAATCAGAACTATGCAGAAATTGACAAGCAATGCAAAGTCCATCAAAAGGACACCATAAATGATGCCAAACATCCAGGATCTCTAAGAATAACATTGATGACAAAAGATGATGTAAGCAAAACTACATTTTAAGTATTTTCCATTTCAGAAAGTTGTTGACTGGGCAAAAGAAGTTCATCTAGGAAATAAAGTCATTAAGGACACAGGGACTGATTTCAGAAATGAAAATACAACACTGATTTAGTCCACAAGAGATGGTTAATATCTAGATGATCTGCTATTTGCCTAATACAAATAGAAGCTAAACAAGACAGCTGCATAAAACTTCAGCTATCCCATTAAGAATCAATAAAAACTTACACAGATGCTTTTTAATAAGAAAGAATGGAAGAGAGCACTGTAATATTGCTGTGGAATTTCTCCAGCTGTTTCTTTAATTTATACATTTGACAACTTAGTAAAAGGGAGTAATCTATGATGCAAGATTAGTGTGTTACTGGAAGTTATACAAAAACTCAAAGTAATTTCTTCTTCTCCCCTCAAATAATTATTTTGCATCCTGTATGCATTATTTAGTCTCTTAAGCCTTCAAGCCACTGCTTATTGCATCAAGCTCATAAATCATCTCTTCCACATCACCCAGCTCCCCTTAGAAAAGCATAAAAATAGCCCTTTTTATACTGTATCTCTCTGTGACCATAATTATTTTACCATATAAATATATTTCATCTGCAGACTAACAGGAGTTGAATTTTGTATAGTAGTAGACTAGATCATCAGCAGATAAATATTTGTGTCTGAACCTGATAGAGCTATTTCATGATGAAAATTTATTCATGAGACAAGCCAAACAAAACCAGACTATCCCAAAACATGTGGTACCACTTTGGGAAAGTCATGGCTTTTATTTCCTAGTCTCCTATAAATAAATAGATTAAAAAAGGGTCAGGACCAGCCTCAGGTTCAGCCTGTCACAGACAATTACAACATACCCTGCATAATCTCAAGAAAATTCTTCCCATCCTTCTTTATTTCACCTGTTGTTATCATTGATAAAAGATGACAACATTTGTTATGGTTAACTCTCCAGTCTGAAGCAATTACATTTTCTTTTATCTGCAATGTATTCTAGAAAATAGTAATAATTTTCATTCACATCGGGCTTTCTGTAGGAGGGCCGATCCTTCTCATGACACAAAATGTAGCAGTTTGTGACTGAAAGTGCCAATGGAAAAATAATTACACAGTGTTGAGGAGAAAAAGTTCAGTAAACAATCTACCTCCCAATAGCCCTCAGCTCTGTGTTTAAAAAGGACACTGAAGATTACACCGCAAATTGTACTTCAACACAGAAACACAGAACAGTTTGGGCTGATGGGCATCATCTAATCCTTATTATTTATAGAAGTGTCCAAATCCAGCGGTCAGAAGGGGTGGCACAAGTAGCATGTTATTGATGAAAATGACTTTGTTCACCTCGAAAGCCAAAAGGCTTTACTCTCACCCAACTGCTCTTCGAAGAATACAAAAACTGTTACTGTGTGTATCATTAATTATCATCTACGGGGAGTTTTTCATTTAAAACTGCATGCAGCTGGACACGTGGTGTAAAATCTATATGAGTACTAACATGTTTTAGAACTTATGCATTAACTGTTCACTGTGACACCTATAAGCACAAATGAAATGTGTGAGGAAAACCAGACATGGGGACAGAAGCCAAAGAAAAGCCTGACTCCAGGCAGTGCCACTAATGTTGGAGAGAAAAGGCAACTGGTATAACAGATCTCTGCTCATAGAAATGTCAGACACCAGAATGAACTGCAATTCACAGTGAAAAAGAACCTTGGTAAAGACAAAAGCCTGCTAAAGGAATGTGGAAATCAGCATACATTGTTTTAAGGCAGTGCACAAGTGTTAAGAAGAAGATTATTAAATCTACAGGATACTTAGAAAGTTACTTGCTGTTTTATGGCAGGAAAAAGAAACAAGACAGTATTATTCAAAATTCTTACTGGACTCCTCAGCTCCAAAACATTGTTGGTACAAATGTAAAATGAGAAGGGAAAAATAGTTAACACACAAGGCTCACTTTTGCTTTTCAATAAACAGGGAATTACCATCTTCATCAACTATTTAGAGACTATCACAGCACTGGAGCAGTGCTACAATACTAAAGACTAAAGGAAAATAAACTTAATGCCTTTACCACTGCATTTATATTCATGACCTTTTCTTTTTAAATTTCAAAATAAGGATTTTGACATGGATATCAAATATTGTTATCCTCTGTGGCACATGACAGAGCTTTTCATTTAGGCTGAGTTGTTTGAGTTTGGTGTGTTTTTTAAAACTTTCCTTGTCTAATTTTATCTGAGTCAAATAAATATAGATGAACTTTAATACAAAGGCAGAGGACATATCTTATCTGGTGTGACAAGCTGAACCACCTCCAGGGTGTCCATCTACTGAGGAAGTCATATTCTATCTTTTCCAATCCCATTTCGAGAAGTGACAACACTCCCCAGAAGACATTCATGCACTTGAGCAGACTGTTGGTCTTGCCATGGCAAAATCTGGTCAAATGACTCTTTCTCCTGGCTCACACGAGCCAGGACTATGGAAGCAGAACCTGAAACTCCACTTTCACAGGATAGGAGTCTGCCTGCTGTCCTAAGAGATTACTTGACCTTTTACTATCTTTATATGTATCTTAATATCTCCATATAGAAGAAAACACACTCATACAAGAGCGTGATCATCCAACACAATGAACCCAGCTATTACGGTTTTACAATGAATATTTATGTGATTTCTCTCATCCTTCAAGATCAGTCATCAGATGTTAATGTCAGATTGCTTTTTTCTGAGCAGCAGCAGTATGCAAAAAACCCAAGTTTCCTGTGTTCATGACTTCTGGAAAAAGAGATGCCAAAATCACGGCCATTTTGAAGCCTTTTTGGCACTAAATAGATTCAAAAATGCCTGACAAATAAAACCCAAACAAACAAACAAACAACTAGAAATAAAACCAACAGTGAACAAAACCAGTCAACAAATGCTTAGGACCACTTGTGTATTTCATTTTGTGATGTATGTTTGTGGACACAGAGCCATACGATGCCCGGATCCATTCCCATGGACAGGAATATGTCTGTAGGCAGTAGTGGGACAAGCTCTCCTCCTCTGACAGCAGAGCCTGCAGGAAGGCACTGCCCACTAGACTGCAACGCCAGCGAGTGTGCTCCCCTGGCGATCAGAACAGGGCATGTTTGGTGAATTGCCTTCTGTCTTCCCATGACACCTATAGAATCTCTTGGTTTTGATAAAGTTCAGAAAAGGTGGGCATCCTACGGGGCACTGTTGCGGTGCAAGTGGCTGTGGCCACTATGACCCCAGAGGGAACAAGAGCATCCAAGTCCTGGTGGCCAGGAACCAACATCTAGGATATGGTGATGGCAAGTCCCAATGATCCTTTGTTTCCTTAATTTGTTTAATACAAGTTGATTGGTTACTGTTCTCCCCTCCTAGTTTTATCTGTAAGTGCCTAAATATGTATCCTCTTAGTTGAATATGTATCAGTTCTGGAAAGTTCTATGTTACTCGATGCCCCCATTGGCTGTTCCCTGTGACCCCTCCTATGTGCTACACCCATTGGCTACTTCCCAGTTAACCCCTCCCCTGTTGCCTTACTGGATTGGTTATTACCCTTATCCCTGCCTTTCTTTTCCTGAGTATAAAACCCCTGGACCCTCTTGTAAAACCAGCTTTCCGTCCTTGGATCCTTCACCTGCAATAAACCCTGTTTGTGGAACCCATACAGAGAGTGCCTCCTGCTCCTTTGCCTCCACCACCTTAGCCTGGGGCTTGCTCCTCAGAGGGAGGGGCTTGCCCTAAACCGCTGTGACTCGCCTGCCAAGGGCTGTCAGCAGCGAGACGCTGTGCTTCCGAGCTATCGCTAGGCTCGGCGTCTCAGGGCATCTTCCTGCACAAATCTCTGCTGCTGCCTGGTTTGCTGCGTGCAGCATAACTGCACGTATATTAAATGCAGTATTCCATTTTTTACAGTGCTCCTCTTAATAGAGCCTGAGACAATAGAGAACATTTCCTACCTGTTTTAGCGTCATTCTCAATGTATTCTGTCATTCTCAGCTCCACATTTCTTCAATCATGAGTAGAACTGTCAGATGCTGCTGGAGAACTTAGCACAGATGCATTGTCTCGTGAGCCTGTAAAAGCTTCCTTCCATTCAGAAAGGGGCTTCCTGTAGATGGTACAGAACAAACTTATTTAACACTGTATTGGCACTAAAACATGTTATTACAAAAATACAAACTGGAATTCAAACATGACTTCATCAATTTGAAGATCAAGTTTTTTGTCAGAAGGAAAAACCAGAATTATTTATATACCCTGTAGTATAATTTTTTAATCATCTTCCTTGATTAAATACTGTTTTATCTAGGCTCTAACTTTTGGAAACAAAAGCAACGTATCCTCCTTTGCTAGAGTGGAGACTTTCTTGTTAAATAGCGTAACCATATTAACAGAATGCCTGCTGATATGTGATTCAGACCATCCATTTCAAAATCACCAGCCTTGCTTTCATTTATTATCCTGACAGCTTTGCTGCTAACAAAAGACAAGCATGCATCCTTAAAGCCAGACTGCTGCCCTGCACTAACACAGCCAAGTAACAGCTCTGACTGGAAGACTGCCTACACAAGCAGTCACTGCAGTGTCACACAGCACACAGAGCAATTAAAACAGTGACTTTTTCTCTTTTTGCAAAGGGAGGGGACAATGATGCAAGTAGAATGAGCTTTATTCTAAAACTGACCTCGCAGTGGTATTTCTCCTAACAGACCACTATTTGCATTATTGATTTTTCTAAAAGTTACCTACTGGTGGTCACCTTGACTAAATGTCAGACTCTTTAAAATGTCATTTACAAAGGGGCCTGGCTTTCAATTATGAGTGCAGATGAACAAAAGGTTCATGGAATCATCTGAAGTAAATCATGACCCTGCCTTAACTCTGACTGGTGTGATTATATCAATCCAGTGGGTTGTAGTATCAGGACAATACACGGGAATTCACATTTGCCTTACATATCTAAAGATTCCTCCTTGGGGAAGCAGAGATGTAGAGTTCAGAGAGAACTGGAACTCAGCAGAGAATCAGCAAGGCTCGGGTATCTGTCCCAGTTCTAGCACAAGGCACCACCAAACAGTCCCTCACCATCCAGGAGGAGTCAGTTCCTGTCCTTCCCACCTGACCCAGCTGCACTCTCATCACCCCTTCAGCCAAATAAATTTCTGCTTCCCCCTGAAACTTGTGCCTGAGAGCCCTTCTGCTCTGTGGAACAACACAGCACTGCTGGAGGATGGTCAGATTAGCATTTCTGTGATGTCTCCAAAACCTGAGAAACCCGAAAAAAATAATATTTGTGTTGCTTCATTACTTGATCAGCATTAGTAAGTCCAGTCTCTCTCAGAAGTTTGCATAACTGCTAGAAAATTCAGCTGTCTGCAACCTAATTTTCTGGGAAAGTGAAAATGCTATAAATAGCTACTCTTTTCAGTAAAATAAAGAACAAATCACTACTTATGATAAAGCACTGCACATCATGAATTTTCTTGCCTACTCTTGGCTTAGCACATCACAGACAACTTGCAAGACTTAAGTTAGGAAGATCTGGGGCCAGAGTATGATCACTTCAGATGTGTAAAGGGGTCTGAAATTATCCTGCAAGATAGGTTGGAGTCCTCCAGTCAGACGCTGTGGGAGCAGACAGCATCCAACGCAGGGGTGATTCACCAGGAGAATGCCAGCTCTGAGAAAGCCATGAGCTGGGACAGCACAGCCACCTCCACCCTGCACAACTTGGAACACTCTTAGGACTGCTCGAAATAATGATGGAACCCAATATTTTGGGTGAAAGAACCTAGAGCTTAGAGCCTAAAATAGGCTTACAGTCTAAAATATTCACTTTCACTGTGCTTTTTGGTAACTGGACTATGAGCAGATCACTCCTATCAGATACATTTTAATTCCTATATGTTGTGTCCAAACATTTGACTCTTATGAACTCTTTCCAAAGCTAGCAATTTACAAAAATTAGTATGAGACCCAAAATTTACATGCTCCACTTTTGCTACAATGCTGCACAATCACCTTCTGATCTAAGTCTATGCTGGAGTGCCTTTTCTGGTGCAGGAAGAAGTGTATTCAATACTGTGTATTCAATTGCCTGATTGACCTTGGTATCTTCTGGAATTTCTAGTGTTACATTAAAAACAGCTTGGCTATTTTATCTGGAGTGCTTTTTTAATGCTGTGGCTGGTCCTAATTACATTTTTGCAGTATTTTTAGTTACCATGGAGCCTACAGTTCATGTACAGCTTGTTTACTATTTAATTTACTACCATTTAAGTTTAGAATAGTTCAGTGACCAAAAACTGCAGTTTCCAAAATTTGAGACTTGAATTCAGGACTTTTGACTCACATTCACTATTAGTAAACAATAATGCCCCCCTTCAACTGAAAAGTTTGCTGTCCTTCTTGATGTAAGCACTAAGTTTTTGAACAAGACAAAACAATGTAACAGAAATGTGTAAAGCAAGGTTCTGCCACATTAATAGCACAATTTTTGTGACATTACTGCATTTTTAAAATTCTAACTAAAGTGCAGTACTACACATACGTAGTAGATTTCTTTGCATTAACTATTCCTTACATTACTTACAGCATCTAGTAAAAACCTGAGATTTCATGTCACATAATCACATATTTCTTAGTGATAAAAATAGAACTCTGTGCATAAAGATTGGTGCTAATTTGCAATTGAGAACCTTGAATGTCTAAAAGCTGTGCCCTTTCAAATAGTCTGTCCCAAGAGGAAGAGGAGAAGAATCGTAAGGCACAATTATGGCCTATAAATGGCACACAGTATAAAAGAAATAGGGAAGGTTCTCTTGTAACACACCAGCAAAAATTGTTACCAGACAAATACATTTCCTCAGCTTTCTCCGAGAAACTCTCTACAGTGACAGCAAGTCACCAAAAATGAGCATTCTGACACATCCTGATCCTAATTTGTTGTCAGGGCATCTACTTTTTCTAAGTGACACTTGCATTGAACACCTCTCTCTGGTGTCTGCTCACCTACCCTGCTCTAAAACTGAAGACTAATCACAATTTCAAATTCCAATCACAAATTAATGCTTAGGATCACTTTAAAGTCCATGATAAGTGATGTGGTACCCAGGACAACAATCACAGGATGCAATAAACACAGACCCCTAGCTTATTCTCACCTCAAACCCCTCTCTTCCCCAGGCATTTGAAGGAGGAATAGTCTGTTTCAAAAATGCATTTCCTCCAGAATTCCATATACCCAAGTGTTTGTGCAAACACTGCTGCTTGTTAGATTCAAATAAAACTGTCTACAGCTGAAAACAATGGAGCAGAGGTCAACTGCAGAAGGTCTGATCTTGCATTTCATCCCCCAGAATCTACCGCTAAATTAATTTCTCCCCCTAACAGTGCAAGACAGACTGTAAAATTAAATTTCACAGTTGCCTTAAATTAACCTTTTGACTGAAATCTCCAACACCTCTTAGGGCATGCATCACAAGGTTCAAATGATAGTCTTAAAACACTTTGCTTTCTCATCTTTCCCAGTCTGTTAGTGCAGGAAAAGGAGCTATTTGAGCCCGATTTCCCTATTCCTTACAACTGGTAAAACAGGTCAGTGAAAGTCCAAACTGTTCCTCTGTGTTACCAGGGCTGATACAGTGGGGAGGTGCTGGCACGTGGCTTCGTTACCCTCAGGGGACAGCAGCACCTGGTGACAGCAGCACCCTCCCAAGGGCCACCTGCACTCTTCTCCCATTGCAGGATTTTGGCCTACTGGCATTAAAAGAAGAGTTTATTCAAGGTGCAATACAAACACCTAAAACTTTTTTAAAGCCTCACTAAGTTTCCCCAAGTGAAATTCCCCATAACAAGAATAATAAATTAATCAAATGTCTTCCAGAACCCATAATAAGTCAGTCATTCAAACTATGATGAAAAGTACACCTTCTAAAGAACATTAAAATTGTTCTATTTAATGATAATATGTCTGTTAGCTCCTAGTACCAGAAATCCTGATCACAAATAGACCCTATTGTGCATGTAATGTTTTATTTTATGGAACAGATAAAAAAGAAATTTAAAAATGTATTATCATCGGGAATTTAAATTTAAGAGGACACATGTCCCCCATCACCATATCCATGTACCAAAGCTGAAAACAGTAAACAAGGCTCTAAAGAACTCAGTTATTAGTAACCCACCAGCTTTCTAAGTTTTTTACAAATACAAGTTTGAATTCATATATTCCACTTTTGGATACAGACACGTGTGCAGTTTTTATAGGTTCATTTCACCTGGTAAAGCTGCAAGGAGGAAAAGCAAAGGATGCTTTCTCGTTCCATAGTTTTACACTTCACCTCCAATTTTCTAGGAAAATCCCAGTGAAAACAGAGTGAAAGCATAGCCAGTGCTTTGTACTGGAACTTATTTTCATCCATTGGCATAATATTACTTTATTTGAACTATAATTTATCAACTGACTGGAGGCAAAAACCCTACTACATGCTTCTCTGTGTCCAGATAAATAGACTCTGAAGGCCACAGGATTCAGAACGGAGGGTTCAGCTTTGAAAACCAAGGCATCCAAGGAACTACCAGCAGAAGATGAGAAACCATGGACTATATGGCAGCTATATATGGCAAGAACAGTAAACACAAAAAACCTACAAAAGAGGTACAACATGGAGAAGCAAGTTAGAGAGTGAATAGGCTTGAATAAAGGATAATCATGCAATGAAGGATAAAATGCATCGGGGAAAAATATTCCTGAAGTAATATTAAAAAACCAAACAAAACAATGGAGGACATCTAGTATGAATGAGGCAACAGAAAGAAAAGCAGGAGGATACACTTTTGTAGAGTATTCCTTTAATCTCTAATATAAGGTTTTTACAGGAGAAAAAAACCTCTTGCATGAAGCACATACACCAGCACTGCCCTGCCTTGAACTGTTACTGAAGCCTGCAACACTATCCAATTTAAAGAGCAAACACCGAAAGGATTGCAAAGCCCCTGCTCCAAAACAGGGAAAAAAGCTGTGAAGTCTTACCACAGAACTTGGAAGAACAATCTTGTTCTCAGATGATTAATCCCATGTACTTTGTCTTCCATTTATCTGAACATAGTGCTCCAGTAATTACAATGTACCTGTGGCAGCCAAGAAATATCTTTCTCCACTCCCAGCAAAATTTTAGCTAATGTGCAGTACTAACAAAAAGTCAAATATTCCTGTGTCTTCCAGCAGCTGTTACAGCTACAATTTATGGACTTAAACTCAGCAGAGCAGCACATCCTTGAGTGTTTCTCTTGAGCAAATGCAGCTCTGCTGAAACACTCTCCAGTATCTCCATGAGTGAAAGCACAAACTCATTTGGTGTCAGAAGGAATCCAAACTTCACAGCTTTTTTCAGCTGACACAGATTTCTAAGAAACGTGGCATCCACTCAGCTCCTACCCCCGGGAAGCACCTCCGTTTCAGGGTTTTTTTTTTTTAATATTCTAACTTTATTTGATGTAAATAAAACCTTATTTCCCTTTACTTTGAGGGAAAGCTAACCATCCATAGTTACAAATTTACCATTACAGGGCTTTTTGTCTGGGGCTTTTTTTGTGGTTTGAGAGTTTCTGCAGCTGTGTCACATTGAAAACTCAGTTGTTTGTTCTGCCACAATGAAAGACAATTTAAAATAGATGACTCTCAAATTTGGATTCATTTAAATTCTATACAGAATGTAGTTTGACAAGATTGCAGTTCTTTTTTGGCACACTTTTCAAAGCTATTCTAGTAACAGAGTTTACTCAATAAGAAGCAATAACTTTACACAATTATTAGGGAAAACAAATATCAGATAAAACTCGCTTTTGAAAGTTGTCTCCATATAATCAGGAAATAATTTTCAAATTCTTTCAATGTGTACAAATAATTTTGAATTGCTACATCATGTAGTTAGAAGAACCACTTTCAAACAGGAAGAAAAAGCCCTACTAGGAGACATTCTTGAAAGAAAAATTGTATTTTAGTTCTTAAAAGTTTAAAAAATATATATTTCAGAAAAGGCTGATGTAAAGATCCAAGTACAGAAAGGTCAGCTCTCCATAAATACATTATTTTACCAGTTCTAAAGCTTTGTTAGTCCAGCACAATCCTAAGAATAAAGCTTATTAGTTGATTAGAGACGTGTTCTGAAAATAGCTCAGGTCCAAACAGCTTTTATCCACCATCAATATCAATACTAAATCTAAGTAAGCTCAAGGCAAGATTTTCTTACTTAATTTGTGCAGATATATTGTAAATTATTAGAAGCCACAACTTTAGATATATGAAGATATGCCTGAAACAGTTCATTTTTCTCAGGCCCCTGCCCTTAAAGCACTCCTCTCATAAAAAATAAAATGCAAACCAAAACCCAAACAACATTATAATTTGGAAAAAAAAAAAAATCCCCCCCACTTTTTGTTTTCAATAGACAGGAACCATGGTTCAGCTTGCTCTTGCTGCAGGGCTCTTTGATGAAGACCTTCTGACAGTGTGTCAGAATTCAGGACCTATGGTGCCACTCTCTGGAGAGCCTGTGTTTAACATCACACCTACCATGGCTAGGAGGATATAATTCTCCATGCAATTGTGTTGCCACAGTGTGATTGGGGTCTGTGTTTCAGAAAGGATTTTGACTTCTAGGGGAACACAGAGTGGACACAACTGACCTGCTTGCTATCTGGAGACTGCCAAGGGGGTACGTGGCTAGGAAACCCTAGTGAGAAACATTTCTAGGAAGCTGACCTGCTCTGTCTCATCAGTTTGAGGCATATACTGGAGAGAACCATTATAAAGCTTCTTTTCTTCCCTAGTCCCTTATGAATACTTTTATGCTTAATTACAGATTCAGAAGTACACAATTCATGTTCCAGCACCAGTCTGTCAACTGGAAAATAACCACATAAGCTACAGGGCGTCAACGTATGGCTGAAAAAGTCATAGAAAAATGATTGCAAATGAGTTCATGAACTGTAAACATCCCAGGGGCTCCAAGACACCCTGAACCTGAAACTTTCTAAACAGATTAAAAAACTTAAAACCGTCTGCTCTCTTTTCCCCATCCACACCCTTCACAAAGACTTGAAAACCAAATCATGTACTTGCCATTAGTGATAAAAAAATACCACAGAATATTTGATCAGATCTCAACTCAAAACTCACTGCAGTCACTGGAAATTTTCCTGCTGCCTTCTGTAGGTACAAAATTAAGAGACAATGCCAAATGCTGAGTTTCAGCTTGACAGGAACTTACAACCAGCAATACATACAGAAAAACCACACTCTGAAAGGCTAAACCCATCCAGGAAATTACTTCTTGGGTAATTATCTTTACTTTTATGCAGAAGGGGGCTGTCAGCATCTGATCACTGTAGTCAGTTCAAGCTCATTTACAGGTGCTAATCAGAGCAGATTCAATCTCACCTTTTATAGCTTATTAAATCTTTGAAGGCTTCTTTATAAAAAGTGCTTCCTTGCAAAGAACTCCGTACACTCAATTCCAGTTCATTCAGTAGAAACTGAATGGGTTTAGCAACCTTCAGGAGTCAGTAATTTCTTAAAGCCAGAATAGACCCTTGTGACCACTTAGTCAGACCTTCTGCATGCAATTTCACTGCAGTCCTGAGAGAAGCACCTAGAATGCAGGCAATTACTAACAGAATGAGAAGCAGCTGCCCAAGGCAGGCAGCTGGGTGGGTGTTTGGTTGTATTTTTTTCCAAAGTTTTCTGCCTAGAAAATATTGTCAGTAATGCTGCAGGAGGGGAGGGTGTGCACATCTGTGTGTGTGTGTGTCTGTAAGGGTTTTTTGTTTGGGGTTTTTTTTAACACTAAGTGCTCGTGATGGAAGTACAAATAAAATGCAGTAACACTTAGCTGATTTATGGACAACGACTGTTTTACTGAATGCTTATGATGAAAATCTGAAACTTTCCATTCCATGGGGGTCACTAAAGAAGTTAGGGCTAGGGGGTTTTTTAGCTATGATGTAAATCCAATTAGGAGCAGCCACACGGAATAACGGGAGAGAAAAATCAGCAAACTGGTTTAACTGCATTTAAACTGCTGCTGGATAACTCCTAAAATTTTTAATGTGTTAATCAATATTAAGTACCTTGTCTGGAGGAAACCTACTCAATTCAAAACCTACCAATCAATTCACTATCAAAGCAGTTTGATTTATTAGCAACACCATCAGCAGCACAGGCAGGAAATGTGCAGAATCAATACCAGCAATAACACACATAAACCTCAACTTCACAAGGTATTAACACACACCTACTAATTTTCTAAGCACCCTTCAAGAACTAATCCCCAAAAGCTGCAATCCCCTCAAGTTATAATTAGTTACAGGCATTCCCCCACTCCATCAGAGGTGTGGGTTCCCTATTCCCGCACATTCCTTGGAGCTGTGGTTGCTGCAGCTTTGCTCCTGCTGCTGCTGCTCCCCACAAGCCCTAATCCACAGGCTGGTGAGAAAGCCAAAAATGGAGAGATTAAAGACTTCCAGTAAGAATCTCTTAGCAAGTCTTTACACACACACCAAGGACAGCAATCTCCCACTGATTTTGCATTCCAGCAAATACACCAAGGTAAGAAAGTCATAGGAATAGTATGAGATTATTATTACTGGAACATCATTATAAAACATTCAGATAATATAGTAAGACAGTATTTCATTCACTAGTGGCATTTTCAAATTAAAATGGGTATTTTTGAAAGTAGCAGAGTTGCTGTAAGATATCAGGCCAAGTACAATTCTGTCAATGTAGAGAGAGCACTGAAGAAAAAGAAACTAAATAATAGATACTATAATAACATGAGCTCCGTACTTGTTGAAATGGCAGTGAATCAAACTAAGCAGATTTTTCCAATGACCTTTCCAAATAGATCTGTAAAAATTCTGAGACACAAAAACTGGTATTGTACATCACATCATCTTACAATATGATGTATGGCAGTACTATAAGTTGCCAAGCACTAATAATAACTACGGTTTTGGATCTTTTATCCTGTTCGTATTTTCAGTGGAACACCTGTTACCTGATATGAACACAGTCTCTTAAGTACCAGTACAAACACAGGAAGAATTTTCTCAACATCTACAAATGGCAGAATTCCTTCATCATCATCTTCCTAAACTACTGAAACACTCTTTGTGACTGTGAGATAAAGTGAAAACTATTGTCATTTTTAGGTAGTAGAGTGTAGTTTTAATATTTAAACTGAAAAGAGTTGTGTAATTACCAATGCCAGTGAGTCATGATCTTTCACTGCAAGATATTTTTATTCTTTGTATAGAAGAAAATTTGCAAAGGCACCACAACTGAATTTTATGCAATTTCTGACAATAAAACGTGTTTGGGTGATTGCTGTATGAATAAACCATTTCCCAGGGAAAACAATATAGTTTCTAAAACATATTGCACAAACTCACCAGCTAACACCCCAGAGGAAAACCATCATTAAAAAAGCAATTTGATAAGGCTGATTCCAAGAATTCTACCAGAAGTGCATCATCTAAACAGAATTACTGAAGTCAGTTCTATGATGCAAAGATTGAAATAAAAGAAAAAATCAATACCAAAATAAACACAGGAAAAAATAAAAGAGGTACTGAAGAAATGAATCTGTTAACACCAATACTTCATAGAGAGCATACTGCATTTCTATTTACATGTATTTTATATTGTATACATTAAAACAGAGATGTTTTTATTAGTCTGAAAAAGCAGCTGAGTGTTTCATTGCCACCACTGCTTTCAGAACAACATGCACAAGTAGAGAGAACAGATCTGCATATGGCAGAACTCTTTGGTGTCCAACAGTCCCAGTGGGCACTGACAGCCCACCCATTCCTGAAACAGGGAATCTGTGCTTCCTTTCATGGATGGACAGCTACCCGCAAAGTTCCACTGCTTTTTCACATGATGGGGAACCTATTTTTCCCAAAACACTCAAGTGACTGGGAGAATATCTCTTTGTGGTCACAAATTTTACACCTTACAGTAAATCACAAGTTTCATTTCAAGATCTATGGAATTTTCCAGATATTCTATAGAGGTCTGGTTCCTGTGCAGATGAGATTAGCTTTCTTACAACACAAAATACATAAAAGGTCAGATTATAAATCCTTTCTACCTTCTAATCATGTGTGCATATAATGTTATTAATGTAATTTAAAATATGGACTTTGGGAATGATAGAAAACTCATTATTAAGGTCACAATTAGAGACAAGCATATCCAATAATTAACTTTTTTGCAAGTACATAATAAGTATTGTCTTTTAAGGCTTCACAGGAGGAGCGCTGGTTTAGACAACATTTTTCATTCCAGAATTTAATTAAAGATTTAAAACTCGTTCTATTTTGTAAGAAAGACTGCTGTGAAGACTGTAGAAATATATCTGGAGGTGTTCTGAGTGCCTTTAAGGACTTTTATGCTCAAGAGTCCAAAAGAAAATAAGCCACACATGTTCCTTTCGGAGTCTTACGGCATCACAAAAGAAATTTGAGTCAAACCAAATATCCATACCAGTCTAGTAACCCGTCTCCCACAGTGGCTAAAAGAACCATTTAAGCAGTTCCTGCTCTCTTCTATACTCAGATTTTCCACAAATACATGGTGCCTGAAATTCACATTTTCAAACTAAATTTTATAGTACTGCAAGGTTAAAAACATGTTTCAAGTTAATGCTACTCTTTGTATCCTCCCTTGGCAGGCAATCCCAGGGCTCTAGAGTGCAAAGGCCCAAGTATCTTTTCATATTCCTCATCTTCAAAGCTGTGCAGCCAGACACCTGAGCACCATGCCTGAAATCTTTATTTGCTAATAATACTTGAAAGGAGAATTTCTTATTAATTCTGTAAGTATCATTCTTTCACTTCCTTGATATAATCACGAATTAGTTCTAGGAATAGAACTGAATTAGAAATTAAACCTAGACTGGCTATTATTTCTCTTGACTGGCTCAACTACATCTTATTTTATTCCTGAACAGCCTGTGTTGTGTGTAAGACATCCAAGTCCTTCCTTTACCCTTCATTTTCCAGAGAATCAAGTTAGGTAACAAGGCACAAACCAAATACATAACATACATGGATAATTTTTGGAGATTACAAGTCTACTCAAAAGTACTTTCCACAGGAATTTGAATTTATTACAGATTTTCATGCAGAGAAAGAAGAATCAGCCATCTGAGAGCTGGAGATCCTTTTGATCATTTTATTTCTGCTCTACACGCCTATGCTCAAGAGGCATTTTGTACTCATTTATACAGGGAATGAAAGGAACTTCAAAAGCACAGATACAATCTCCTTCAGTTGAGGATATTTTACCTGCACTTTGTTTGAAAGTCCAAAAAATATCAATAGCTTTATCTGTACAATCTAATAAGTTGAGGTTTCAGGGTTGTCTTTTTCCTTTAGAACTGCTGAAAGCCTCAATTTCTCATAAAAGTCTCTTAAAACAGACTGAAAAACCATATTATGCCTTTCAGGTCTTTTTGCCACAAAAAGGAATCAACTTAGAAGTCCAAATCCCTAATGAAAATTCAAAAAAATAGTTTCAAAGAGAATTCTACATTTAAATTTGAAATCTACCCCCAACAGCAATGGTGAACTCCATGAAAGGGAGGATAGGGGAAGAAAAGAAGAATCCCTAAGACAGCCCTAACACAGCAGTTATTGCTAAGCCTTGAGATACTCTAAGTTCCACCTCAAGGTTTCCTATGCTGCTCTGCCTTTAAAAGAGCAAAATACTCCACGCAAATCAAGACTGATCAGTTCTTAGACAAAATCCTGAACATGGGTCAAGTCTGTGGGTGACATCTTTTTTCCTTCCCCTCATTTACGAGGTTTGAATGCTGAAGTGTATTTAGCTTCAGTCGTTAATTCCAAAGTTCAGATAAATCAGAAATGAGAAGTGGTGAAGTTATAATTTTTAGAGAACTGCTAACTGAACCATGGGCATTACATCACAGTAATCTCACAGACAATATTATGTATGTGAGTTCAGCAGGGATGTTGAACTGCTATTTCTTCCCTTCAGAAATATTAAATACATTCTATTTTCTGTGTTAGCCAACATATATATGATTGAAGAGACATAATTATTTTTCTAACAAAAAAATTAATTACGTGTTATGAAACTTGTCTACTGAAAGAAAATACAGGAGGGAAAGAATATTTACATACCAAATACCCCCCAAAACATACAGAAACAAAAAACAAATTTCAATGAGATCATATGAAGTTTTTTGTACTTTTTTTCCCCAAAAGAACATCATATAAATACTCAGCTTGGCCATCTCTTGTTATTTTCTATATCAGGCTGTTCCCAGGTAACACATATCAAATCAGTCTCTCAGAAGTTGTTGGTTCAAGTTGCAGGTTATTCATTAACTAGAGGGTACACTAGCACAAGTCTATCCACCTTGATAGGCTAGTTTTAAATAAAAGCACGTTAGAAGATAACTTAGAATCTAGCGGCACTTCACAAGATTTTTTACTTTTCCTTGAAATTACAGGGCTACAACAAAGGCAAACCCACTCCTTTACAAGAAGCAAGGTCACCATTTTATCTCACAGGATGCTGATGGGATCACTGCCTTTATCAGTCTGAAAGTAATACTGAAGCTCAGGATTTTTGCTGGCACCTTAAAAGCTGAAAATATAACATCTGAAGCATTTAACTCCCTGGTTTCGGGTTCTGCCCAGCTTTCAGTCTCCCTCTATTCCATTTCTTTAAACAGAAATTATGCCTTAGAAATAGTTTAAGGGCTCTGTTCTCTCAAGTAAGGTCTGATAATAGTTAAGAGAAAAGATGAGGCAATTTACACTCCGTTTACGGACTCTAAATGAGTGTGCTTGCTAAAGCAAATACAAGAGGATGTAAAACCACCAGCTCACATAAGAATAGAAAAAGCAGTCAGTGGAAAATGACTTGATAACTGAAGCCCATGAAACAAGTCAAAACCACATCAAAACTGTAACACTTTGAATAAAGTTGGGTAATGAGTGCTTAATTACTTTGAAGTTAACTGAAGTGTCTCTTAACAGCATTATCAATTTTCAGACCAGGTGTGGCCGAAATCTTGACACTACCGTTATGCTGCTTGAATAAAGTTCAGAATTGATTAGTTTAGCTGGTTTTATTTAAGCAAGCTTTTCTTGCATGCAGTAAGGGCATCCAGTTCCTCTATTGATTAAAAACATCACTGGATATTTTAAATAAGATTTTGGGAATCTTGCATCAGTAGCAGGTTTTTTCTATTGTAATAGTGAAAATTATGCATGTACATATATGCCAAAAATCACTGTTATTACAGAGTCACAACGAGATCTAACAAACACTGAACCTCAGAAAATTTCCATTTTCTTCCTGAAAGGTTATCAAAATCGTCCACATTTTTCTTAGCAGTTGCAAACCTCACTGAAGTAGAGCTGTCTTGGGAAAAAAAAAGAGTAATTTCTATTCTGGTCATCGTGCCCTGATTGCTGGGCATGTGCTACATACAGGGTACTTTCAAACTGGTAGTGTGCTTTTCTGCTGGGAAGTTTTTCACCAAATACTGAAAGGAATACTTTAAAGAATCAAGCAAGCTTAAATTAGGTCTGCAAGTTTACTTACAGAGGGCACAAAGAAAACTCTTAAGTTCCAGTCCCTTAGGTTCCAGATAACAGGAATCTTGTGAACGATTGTTCGGAATGTTTATGCAGATGAGCATTCCCAAGGAGATGGGTAAGTGCCGTATTAGGGCACATATTTCAAGACTTGAATTTGGGAAACCTCTTCCTTGGAATGCTTCTTTTGTGGCAAGCAAATACACACAGGAAGAGAACACTTTTCCTTCGAACGTAAAGATGTCTATACTGGACCTTCTCTGAGCCAAAGACAGTTTTAGCAGTAATATTTGAATAAAGAAAATATTCAAGATACTAATCAGCTCTAAATTATTAAAATCTGCCAATTAGAAGTATAATGAATATTGTATGAAACCAACGTAAAAGGCATTTCTTGGAATTTTATCTGAAGGACTAATCAAGGTTAGTGGTGACAAAATGGAAGTGCTCATTATTTTTTTCTCTCCTACAAAAGATAATAATTAGTGCTTCCCAAAGAGCTCTAATTGGAACAGTGAAATTTTTTTCTTCTCTCTGAAAAAGGGATTCTGAAATTGTCCATGTTTCACCAAAAGCAAGTGATCAGAATAAAGACAATTTTCATTTACTTGACAAATTAGGCTTTTAACTCAACTCCCTCCTTTTTCACAATAATGAATGACTTTCCTGTTCAATTTATCTGGAATACATCACATTAGGACAGACAGATTACAGTGAAATACAGTGAAAAGGAAGTGAACTGGGAAATTCATAACAGTATCTCCTTCCTGTGTGTGCTGCCATTAACAATAGTAGCCAGGCAATATCCACAAGTTACTGTCCCAATAAATCAGAAGGCTGAAGACCAGGCAGGGCTTTTTTTCTCGTTTCTGTTTACTTGGGGGGTGTTTTTTCTTGCTGCTTGCAGAGCATTCATTGACGTGAAAACATGTCAATCCCAGTTTGCACTGATTGTGTTCACAGTGAAGCTGGGTGGTTGTGACCAGGGACTGCACATCTGCAGCCTCCCTGGATTGTGGAAAAGGCTGGATTCCCTCTTAGCTCCAAAGGCACAAGAAAATCTGTTAGTGACAACACCTATATGAATGCCAAGTTCAATCAGTCATGCAGACTCCTTGCCTCAGCTGCTGGAGCAAACACGCAAGATGAGTTCATGCCCTACCTTTTTGCTCATCACAAGGAGTTTATCCATCACTTAGTCCTGATAGCTTCTTGCCAAGTAGCCTCACTTCCAAACAGTTTTAGTAGAGGTTTAAAGGAGGTTTTCACTTCTTTTCTGTAGATTACTTCCAGTTCAGCTTTACCGAACACTAAATACCTCCCAGTCACCACACAGTGCAAATTTAAGATTCTATTTCAAGAAAACAAGTTTTTCTATCATCTTTCATTTCTTGAAATGTAAAATTATCTTTTTTTTCCTGGAAGGGATGAATAAAACATCAGTTTCATTTCAAATAGTTACTCACTTATGGGTAACTGAAGACCACATCAGTGTTATGTATCATTATGTGTACCATATGGCTCTCCTACAGAAATGAGCTTTAGGAGCGTAATTATCAACAATGCTTAGTGGCAATATGTTCCATGTAGTTAACAAAGGAATATGATCAGTGATGTGAGAGAAGGATCAAGACTATTTTAGAATATTATGCAGTATAAGCAAGGCCATAAAAACCATATATATATATATATACATATATATATATATATATACACACACACACAGAAACACACTTGGGCAAAGCACTGAAGGCACTTCAAGCACAGTATTTTCCTGTTAAATAAAATAAAACATAACTTCCAGTCCAGGATATCAGCTGGAAGCTAGGAAAATACTATAGAAGCTAAAGAAACCAAAGAACTGATAAATGAATAGCACGTACATCCCAGGCAGACACTTAGTAAAATCAGCCTCCCTCCTATCCCAGGACAAACGTTGTGTATGGAAAATTAATTAAAACCCCCTCATTCAGTATGTTCTGTTCAAGGACTTGAAGACCACGCATCTCACTGACTGAATACAAATATTCACTTCCATACTCGAATCACTTTTTACGAAAAATACCAGTAGAAAAAATTCACAGCAGACATAGGCATTAAGTGGTTTTGAGATACTGTTCTCTAATTCCACTTGCCAGACTGCAGCAGAAAATACACAACTACTAAAAAAGGACAGCAAAGATTTTGGCTTATTATTAACAGTTTCTGTAAACAGCAAACAGCATTTGGCATAATAGAGCCTGAACTGCCCAAAACTTCTCTTCTGCATAAAAAATGGTAGAGAGTCACTGACAACGCAAAAGGTTCTACCAATCAAATAGCAAAATAAAAAATTAGAGGGGCAAACTTTTAAAAGCTGTGTTTTAAACAAAGCTTGTCCTGTCATTTAAAAACATCGAATGCAGTCCAAGGAGCTACATCAAAAGCAACTTCACAGCAATTTCACTCAAGTTTCCACAAATGTCCATGTTGTGTTTCCCTCACCCTCTATCACCCCCTAAAAGGCATAGTACAAAGAAGTATTTCAGGAAGCTGGAAATTGCAGTGTGACAAGGATCCCTTATCACAGCTCAGCCCATGGTACAGTGTGTTACAGTGATGGATGAGAATTCAGTCTCTGCATTTCCTCCATTTGCACTCACAGCTTTTCCTATCAGAGCTGAAACAGGCGCAGCTGTGCTTACTTTGATTGAAACAGGACTGCATTGAAGACAATCCCATGGTAATGGCACACTTTGGTTTCAATACATACATATGCATTATTACACTTTCTAAACTTCTTCAGAGTATGTAGATAATAGATGAGTTAACTATGCAATACTGACACTTTTTCCCTATTGCACATACTTTAATCTCTTTTTTAAATACAATCTGGTTTTGCTTCCTGAAACCTGAGGAAACAGCAGACTAACAACCACAGTGATTGGGTTTTCTCCTCTCTCCTCATAGCAGTAGCCAGAAAAAGACTGTTATTTGATTTTACATTTACTCTAGACAACTTAATGGATCTAGTTCAGAGGTCTTATCACTGATGAGTCAACTGCTTGCAAAATTTACATTTTTTTTGTGCAAAAACAAGTATCCAGTTAGCTGTTCCTTCTCATGCACAAGCACTTCTTCTGATCGAACAATTTCCAATCTCACTTCTTTCCCCACTAATATTCACCTTTTTAACAAGGTAATTTTGAATTGTCGGTATATCCCCCAACATTTTCAACTCTGAAACTTTCTTTCAGGTGGGCTTTGACTGAAGATTATATATACCATCATTCAAAGCATTGAATTGATGAAAAGGAACAGTATGGACTGAAACATGAGAGGATCTCCATGCACTTTCCATGAAAATATTAGAGTTTCTCCTTACAGTTTTCTGACCAGTTCTGTAGCATTTAATATTATTTCATTTAGTTGATTTTTTTTCTCTACACATAGTAATGCCAAGCTTCTCCATCCTTTTTTAGCAAGAGGACCTTGTATGCACTCTCTGTAAAGTCTGACACCCACATGCCACACCTGGTATCCACACACTTGTCATCATTTCACATAATTTCTGAATTAGCAGTGAGCTGCTGTAAACAAGTCCACAGAAACCCCAAGAACTCTCACCAAGTTCAATTCTCCAAGTCTGGTCCCCGTCTGCTGCAGAGCACCCAAAGCAGTTCAAGGCAAGGGATCCAGTGTGGTAACAAGACCCCTTCTTTAGGTGCAGGCTGCTTTTCAGCCCTTCAACACAAACCTTCGGCTTTACCAACTGACTTCACGTGGTTCCTGCTTTTCCCTCCATATTGGGAAATGTATTTTTACCTCTAATATAATTAACTGGAGAGACTGCAGTTTTCTTTAGTACCTCTGAGAAGCCTCCCAGAGGATTTTACTGACCAATTCTAGGAGTTTAAGAGTTTGTCATACTGAAATGTATTGTTTTTATTTTGCTATTTTTCCTCCTTCCTATCTCAAGAGATCACCACTTGCACAGCTGACAGCTGCTCTTAGTATTCCTTCACCTTGACATTTTTAACACTCCTTTTTCCCTGCCAGTCACAATTAAATCTTCAAAAGTCTATGCCTAAAATGCTTTTTCCTTTGTAGGAAACATCCTCTGAACACATTTAAGGAACTGTGTTCTGTTTCAACTCCTCATCAACAAATTTCTGGGCAGTTAAAAATTTCCTACAGCCATCAAATCCTGCAAGCCACATGGTGGCTCAGAAAAAAGAAAATCAGTCTCTTATGAAGAGAAGTCATACTTAATAGTTGCTAAGCTTACTTTGAGTTCGTGGTGCTTTCCAGTGCATAACAAAACTCATTAATACAAAAAATTCTTGCTACTTTACTGCCATCCCACAAACCCAAAATAGATAGTTTTATTCACCTTGAATCTGAGTTTTGGTGAACATGCTGCCTGTAAACCTACTGCAAGTTCATAGATTTTGCCAATTGCTATGGAAAACTTGGAAGAAGGGAGCAATGTAAATTAATGTATTTAATGACTGAATGAAAGTCTCTGAAGGAATTACCAGGAAAATAAAGTACGCAATTGTTTTAACATTGAAAACAAATTTGAGTTTTTCTGCCTTGGAATTAGTGAAACCGTGGATATCTACTGATTCTATCATTACTTGGAAACGTGTAAGATAAAACTCCTAAAGCATTAAAAAAAAAACCAAACCAAAAACCAAGAAACCTCTAAGGTAATAGTCTGTATTTTGACACCTTCTTTATTATGTGAAGAAAGTCATGTAATAGCATCATTTCTTGCCTCTGCGTCCTTTTTGGAGCAGTTCCCACTCAGCCCGGTCAGCTCTGGACGCAGCAGGCTGCGGGGCCAGCCTCCAGAATCCAGGAAACCAGAGGTCTGGCTCGTGGGTCCTTCCACAGGACCGCGGCAATAGAGGCAGGTGGTGGAAGAAGGAGGCAGACTCCAATCTGGGTGAAATCTGGGAAGTTTATTATGCCCTCCAGCACGAGACCTCACCTTCCAGGGGAACCCAGATCTGAGTGAGTCTGGAAGACTCGTGCAGGAGGTGTTATGGGGGGGTGGCGACAAGGGAGGGGTCACAAGGATAACCAACCAGGAAAGGGAAGGGTGCGGTCTATGGGATGAGGGACACACAAGGGAACCAATCAGGGGCAAGAGAGGGAGGAACCCTTTCCCCAAGGCCAATCACTCGACGCTCCAGCCAGAGCTTTCTAGAAGCCTGGGAGGGGTGCCAGTGCGAGTGGCAGGGGCTTGGGAGGAGACAGAGAAGGAAAGTAAAGCAATTGACATAGAACTGGGAGGGTACAAACTGGGTTAATACAAAGGGTACAAATTCTAAGGGGAGACCCAGACCAAACCAAACAGAAACACACTCCCACAACTTCTGATGGAACTCCAGAAAAATTTAGGCATTACAGAGTTTAATACTTCATTAGACTTCATCAGAGAAGGGCAGAAATCAGACCATTATCCTAATGGCCATTCACACAGGGCTGAACTAACTCTCACATTAATTTATACGTGTGTATTCACTTAGTCCTAATTGATTGGACAAAACCACTTCCTTTATGCAAGGTTTGGCTTCATACAATGCTAAAGACCTACAGGCAAACTTGTAAAAGGACTAAACAAGAACTGCAGAAAAATAAACTATCAGTATTTTTTTAATTTTCAAGGTGCCTAACTGCACAACATTATCAGTTTTCTTGCAGAGACAGTATGTTAAGCAGAACAGTTGTCCCACTGTGGCCCAGCTTGGGTTGTGTTCCAGTTTTCCTGGCTGGTCCATCTGAACACTGAGCTCTATTCTCACTTCCAGCAAGGAAGAATGAGTTATTTATGAATAGTCTCACATGGTCAGGCTCTTCAAGAAGAAACCTCATCTGCTCCGAGGATCTTTATATAGAAGAGGGAAGAGCCACAGAAGTACAATCGAGGAATGGTAATGACAAACAGGACTGTTTGCTTTCCCTGTTGAGTTTCCTTGTATGCTTTACCCACAAGCAAATGGGTAGAGGACAACAGAGTCATATCTTACCTCTTGAGTAGTACAAAGAGGCAGGAAAAACAACCATTGGGATACTCACTAGTGGTTGGATGGAATAAAAAATCACTTAGAAAATGCAACTCGTGCCTCAAGAAATGGGGTAGGACTCTGCTCATATTAAAAAAAAATAGGATACAGCCCTCTGTTCAGTAGATCAACAGGAGATTCCAGATTGGGTTTTTTTTAATTTCATTTATAATTGCAAAATTAATTTTACATTCCAATACGTCATTTTTTTGAAGACACTTCACATTATGACTTTGTTAAAATTTTAACATTCTTGTGGCAGAAATTCTACTTACCCAGAAGCTTACTCAAGACAACTTCCCCTTTTATTCCTTTTTCCTATCCCAAAAAAATTTTTCATACCATTACTTGGTAAATTTGTATCTAAGCTATATTTTAAGATGCTGGGCTTCCACAATAATCATAGCACCATTGCAGCATCTTTATTAGTTTATTACTGTGACAGAATATATATTGGCTGGTGGCACAAGAGTATGTTAGGAGCGATATGTGACTCATATGGCTATGAGCACAGACAAATATAACAACGATCTAGCAAGAAAACTAAAAATATTGCTGATTTGCTTACAGCAGGAGACTTAATTGTAGGAGCCAGAATATGAAAGGAAAGCTGAGGGGGTAACTGCAAATAATGATCTGTTCAGGTTTACAGGTGTCAGCACAGTTTTCAAATAGTTCCGTAATGGGACTTTCCAGTTTGAAAAGTATAATCTGTCTGACTTGAAAGTGTGGCACCAAATGAAAATTTGTTAGTGCCAGGAGGGAAAGTGTGGGAATTGAAAGTCATTCATCATTGTAACATTTCAGCACAAACTAAACAGAGATAAAAAGTTCTGTATAGGCCACAGTTTCCAGTACACCAGCCTTTTTGTTAACTTGTCATACTAGAACATACAAGGTGCTTACACAGAAATGATGACTTCCAGGGAATAACCTACAACTTTCCTCAAGTTATTTTTACTATTAAGATATTCTCTACTTATGCCTCCAAGAATATCAGTACCTAAAATCCTTTACTGGGCATAAAATGTTTTTAATACATAACTTGGTGCTTTTTGTAAAAAGCGTAACACACTCACTGAAAAAACCTTATTGGATTAGTTTGCATAGAGAAAAAACTTGTTAACCAAAAGAATGTGTCAGAAGGCCTGAATTTCCTGACCATTTTTAACAAAATGCCCATCTTTCCATCATTTTTATACTCTAAATGACTTGTGCTGAAAAGAGATAGAATTTGAAGGGAAACAAGTTGAGAAAGAGCTAATTCTGTGTTAAGCATCACTTCAGACAGTCATGGTACCTTTTTACTGCTAAGTGTGGAAACATTGTCACTGCTGGATAACCATCAGGAATGGAGAATGGAATAGTATCAATCATGTGTCTTTCTCAGAACTGCTATGAATATGTTATATGCCATGCAGAGAAATCTCCTGGGAAGTCCAGTGTTATATGACATGAATTAACATCCACTTACTGATTAGGCTTTATATCAGCTAATAACGGAGATGAATTTAAGGCATAAAAATCATTTAATGAGCTTCATCAAAATACACTGAACAAAAAAAATTCAACAGGTATTACTCCTGACATTAGGATTTCTTAAAAAAAAGTTCTTATTCAAATTTTTGGGCTAAGAAGAAGTTTACAGCTAATATGGCTGTGGGTTTTTTTAGGTTATAATAACTTGATTGTCATTTAATCTTCTGGGTTCTCATCCTTTGCTGTTTGATAAATACAGAATAAAAATACTATGAATTTAATACAAAAGCTTCTGAATTTCATCACACTGAAGATACAGCATTTAAGAAGCAACTTTTCTGGACAAAGTCAGAAAATAGGACTAAATTATAGAGAAATATAATTATTTAGAATGAGTGTCACACGTAACCTGTTATGTTCTTGGCAAATTAATATAGTACAGCTCTTTCATACAACTCATATAGATGGGACGACTTGATGACATTCAGAAACAGTCCTCCTTTTAGAAATTAATCATATAATGATTTTCTGTAATATGAATGGCCTCCTTATTATCCAGATTTGACCCTGTGTCAGGCTAGGAGTAAAGATCAATGATTAATCTTAATAGTTTAAAAACAGACACTCCATACCCTAAATGTCTTTTACACACTGGCACGTTAGGAGCTTTAAACACCTTGTTTTACCATGTACATGAGAAATGCTGAGTTTTAAACCTGTATTTGTCTGTTCATGTTTAACTCTGTGCATAACCATATACAGCAAAACAGTTTTGCAATGAAGACTCAGGTGCCTCAATTCTTTCCACAGAATGAGGCATTTTTTGAACCAAAAAAAGCGTAAGTTCATCTTTTCACTTCTCTGAAGTATTTCAGAATATAATTCAGCCTCCTTTTTGTGCTGCCATTTTGTGCTTGTGTAGATTATAATGTCAGCAGGAGCAAATTCAGTGTTTAAATCCATTGAAGACTTTTTTGACATTTCATATCAACAATTCAAATATTCCTATCACACATGTAGCATTACAATTATAGCCCTTTAGGGAAATTTAGGAATCTACAACTTGCTCTACTTGAAGTAAAGGTCATCGTGTGGAGGACAACAGGTAATTAAAAGTTGCAGTTATAAAAAAAAAGAAAGGGAGTTTCCTGTATTGATCCAAGTTTTAGGCGGGAAAAAGTCAATGTTTTCAAAGATAACAAAGTCTGATATATTTGATTTTCTTCTTATTATAAAAATTATAGATGCTTTAAGAGCACTAACTTCTGTCAGAGCTGCTTACATTTCATTCAAAAACAGGATTTAAGGTCCTAATTCACCTAAAAAATTAATCTGTTAACTGCCATGACTCAAGTTGGCTGCCATCAAATAACAGAAGCTGCACACTCTCAATTGTATTGATTTCCCCCAAAACAAATGGCCATAACCTTTAGGCTCTGATTCACCAATGTCTGCATTTAGCACACACTTAAAACCTGCAACTCAATGGAAATTCAGCAAGAATTCTGCCACAGCTCCCCTCTTCTTCTGTAACTTCTTACCACATTCCTTACCCACATTTTGACCCAAAAAAAAGGTGCCACCCACAGGTTGTACCCCTGATGGATCACACCTGACATAACTAACAACTATCTTAGGGCCTTGGCCTTTCTTTGCCTGTTTCCAGTGGTTGTAAATCATCATGTAGCAAGATCTAATTAAAAAATTACTTTTCTATTTGGCAAATATTTAGAGAGAACTGTGCACTACATATGATTATTTATATAAAATAAAAATGCTCATATATCACACAATTAGAAATGTGTTTCCTGCCAAATAGATTTCAACTACTCAATTTAGAATAATGTTGACTATATAAAGATTATTTTTAGCCCTCCTATTAAAAATATTAAGTTCAATTCCTTTACAACTACTAGCTGTACTATACTTTTGGCTGCATATGAAATCATACAGCTCTAAAACCTGAGGATCTTGCTTTTACCCCAATCAACAGCTAACACAGAAATGGATAATTCATCGGTGAATTTCTCACCTTGTACTGATGGATAAAGAATGACTGAAATTAAGAACAGCCTCTTGTCCCCTCCCAAGTTCTCAGTGTGTCAGTGGATTTGCTGGTGCATGGATAACTTGAGTTTTGGATGTATTCTGTACTACAGAGTATTCAGATTTTGTTTTACACTCTACCAACTTAGAAGACCTCCTGTTACAGAGAGAAAACAGCCAATATTTTGATAGAGAAATAAAATAAAACAAACACCTGCTACATCTAGAAATACAGTAATAAACATATATATTAGAAAATAACAGTTAAACATAAGAGCTACAAAAATGGCATAGGTTGTATGTCTGATATTTACCTAGTGCCTTTCATTCCAGAGAATCCTCGTGGCTTTATGAGCTGAACACAGGGATCAATTTATCCTGCAACAAATGAAAACACTCCTGCTAACAACGCATTGTATAAAGCTTGGATATCGTCAGGAAAAGGGCAACACAGTCTTACCCAGACTGACATGAGGCAAACACAGATAGCATAAACCAAACAACTGTACCATGGAATAGAATTTCTCTCTTTCAAGGACAAATGACAGTAATTATGTTCTGATGCATTCTACAGAGTTCTGAAAGAAAGCCTGAATTCCCAAAGCCACTCAAAACCAATCATTGCAGAGCACTGTTCACATCACTTCTGCGATATAAGCAACTGAATCACCCTCATCAGGTTCCCTTTGTACCTGGTCATTTCCTGGAGATGCTTCACCAGTCAATAAGAAATCCCAACCTTGTTCAGCAGACAATAAAATTCTGCTGCTTCTCAGTCTCTTTCCTTCTCTCCCCCATACCAACCTAAAACTTCTCACAAATATGGAATTTCTATCCCAGAATTAGAGGTATTTTAAAACCTCACAGAGAAGTAGATCAAAGAGAGAGACAATATGAGCGGATAGGTACAAAAGTGAAAGCAACTGCATCTTTCATGGCTTTTCCTGAGAGCCAGGACAAAATTCTCTCCCAAGAATGCTGTTTCCAGTAAGCAGGCACAACTTTTGCTCTAATCAAAGTGGAAATGTTTTATCGAGGGGTGGATACTAAACTGAATAGCTGGTTTGTAAGTTAAAAAACTTTATCCATATCCAAAAGCGAACTGCAGTATTTGGGTTCATTTCAAATGCCAACATGCTGTGATGACAAGGCTCCTGTTCCACGTTTCTACTTGCTAGCTGTTCTCCAGTTTTATATTCCCCTTCAGTTCTCCCAACATCTACATCACAGTTTGAATTATGCAAGCAGCAAGGTTCAGCCTGGAGCAATTAAACCCTACTACCTTTAAGAAGGCAAAGTGCACACAGTGGCTTACAAATGCAAAGGAAATTATTTCACATCCCCTTGCAGCAAAAAGACAGCAAATTGTGCACTAGGGTGCATCATGAGAATGTTTTTCTTGGTGACAGTCTACACATGCAGCTTTGGAATTAGTCTGACACCAACAGCTCTCATCTTAATACACTGGGTAAGAGAGGTATGTCCCATAGCCCAACAAGCAAGTCAAATAGATATTGCTGCTTAAAAATCATTCAACATTTATGGTCAGTGGTATTGTCCACACTAAGTACAGATAGACTACTCAATAGTTTCAAAGATGTTTTTGTCATAGAACCATGACATTGTTTTCAAACAAGCAAAACCCCAAATTTTGTTATCCATGACTAAACATTCTTTTAATCAGAGGAACTCCCTTCCCTTTCTGCAGAGGTGTTGGGGTTTTAGTTTAGTCTTAGTTTTTTTCCTGTTAAAGGAATTTTCTCCCATATGCATGTTGCTAGGGGACAAATAGCTGTACTTAAGAAAGACAAAAAGGGGAGTGGGGCAGGCCTGGCTACTCCTTTGTCTACACCTGGGTGTGGGGTCAGTTCGCTCTGAGCGTCCGGAGAGAGAAGCTGCAGAGAAAGGAGCTGCTGCTTCTTTCTTTTTGGCCGTTCTTTCTTCCTGCTGGAAACAACGCCGGGACCCCAAAAGCCGCTTTCCCTGCCCTGCTGGAGACCGGGCTGTGGCTGCCCTGCCCCGCTGCTGCTTCGAGCTTTCGCTACGCTGTAGCCCTGCTCGCCCTGCCTGCCTGGGCCTCCGTGGGGTTCTCCCATCTGGATACATCTCGTCTGCCACCCGGGATTTGTGTTCGTCCCTGCCGTTCTAGCCTGCCGTTCTAGCCTGCCGTTCCAGCCTGCCGTTCCTGAGAACCCGGGATCGGCTGCCCAGCGGTTTGTGAAGCCTTTGTCCCATCCCTTCCCGGGATCCCGGGGCACCAGAGCCGCGGGTTTCCCGAGCTCGCTCCGGAGCGCCCCCCTGCAGCCGCGGGGGAACCATCGCACCTGCCCTGCTCACCGGGAGCCGCCAGCGCCCCTGCCGGCTGCGAGCGGAACTGCACCCGAGGGGAAATAGCCTGACAGCCGAGAAGGCTGGGACTGGGTTTGTGTGTGCTGTTACTGCCATAGTTGTTGTTTTGTTTGACTGGTGATAGATAGATAGATAGATAGATAGATAGATAGATAGATAGATTAGATAGATAGATAGATAGATAGATAGATAGTAAGTAAAGAACTGTTATTCCTATTTCCCACATCTTTGCCTAAAGGCCCTTGATTTCAAAATATAATAACTTGGAGGGAAAAGGGGTTATATCTGCCACTTCAACGGGGGCTTCTGCCTTCCTTAGCAGACATCTGTCTTTCAAAACCGAGACAAGAGGTACATCAAACATTAGAAAAAAGGAAACTAAGAATTATCTGCATCACCTACTCATATTTGTACTTCTAATTAACTACTCTTTATTGTTTTTTAATAAGGACCTCAGTGAGTAAAATAAACTGGTACAATGAGCTGGTTGGTTTTGCAGCAAAAGAGCAGCCTGAGAGCTGCAGGCAATAGAATGTGTAAGCTACAAACACGGAAGATGAGCAGTGCTTGCAGAGCTAGAAACAGAGCAGACCACAGATATCAGCTGCTCAGAGCTTTCCCCTGCCGTAAGAACAAATGGGTTCAACATCTCATTTACCAGGAGGAGTCATAAGGAATGCTGAGGTCTGAAAGTGTCCAGTGGGACAGCCAAGGTCTAAGGCACACCATGCATCACTGCACCTTCGAGTTCAGGTCACTCTGCTGCTGTACCTTGAATACTTTTCAGAGGAGATTAAAACACCCACTTCTATTCCCCAATAGTCTTTGGAATGCAGAATTCTGCTCCAAGACTGGAGAGCAAATTTCACTTAGCAATGTTCACACAGCACAGGAATTGAAGCAGCAGGGGAAAACTATGACCACCTTTAGCTCCTCTCAGCACTATTTAACTCTCTTTACCAGAAACTGGGTGCAGCTCCCAGGCAGAATTTCACAACAAACCAAAAAGTTCAATTGAAGATAACACAGCTGTTCCAGGGAAATCTAAGCATCATCCAGCTTTGCCAGGGAGATAGACATTGAATCATCAGGCACTGCTAATAATTGTAATGATAGCCCCAGTTTTGAACAATTCATTATCTTTTCCTCTGACATTCCAATTTTGTTGATTTCTTGGCTATCTACCTGGACCTACTTACTGAAGTAGCAGCAATCTGTACCATCTATAAATACAAACACATAAATATATGTCTATTTTAACTTCCTCTGAAGTAATTTTTCATTGTAACTAGCTTTACAACAGCAATTCAATTTATTTAATAGTGCCCGTGAGTTAATCAAAAGCTCTTAAAAGTTCAGTGATTACATAATTAGTAATTAAAACCACCTTGGAATAATCACATTTAAAATACATCTATGACAATAAGAAGTTAGAACAGGTCTGTGAATTTACACTTTGGCTGTCAAATAGAAAAATTCACACTTTTTTTTTTTTTTTTTTTTGGCTATGGAAGGTTGCATCCATGCTGCAAAAATGCTGAGAAGTTGATCAGTTTTGGTACATGGTAATACCACATATTCTATGCTATGCTTCATATTAGCTGTTCTTGCTTCATCTGCCCACCACTGTTCCAGCAGTTAAGCCAGCAAATTTTAGGAGATTGTTTGAAATATCTTTTTAAAGGTAACACAGCATGACTAAGACAATTTGAGACATTGACAACTACATGCAAGGAAAATGTCTCTACTGACTGGGGAGCTGTGTCTAGAACCTCACCTTTATGCTTCTTTTCTCAGCACTTGGGCTGAGAAACGGGCCACAGAAATAAGCAAAGCTGCTTCTTTCATGCATTAAAAAAAATTATTGGTTGGAGATTTCCTGCATGCATTAAGGAATTGAATACATTCCATCTCAGCAAGTGTAACATTACTGGAACGCCTTCAAAGTAGTTGTTGGGTATCTTGCTCACAATTTAAAATTCTGCATATAACTAAAGAAATGACACAGAGATTTTTCAGTGATCTTTCATTTCTTCAATATGAAAAAGGTATCAATACCATTTAGTAATTCTTAAACCAAGAAGAGGTCCTCACTAACAACACTGCATTTTTTCTCAACTACCACCAAGAATTGCATTAAAAGGAAAAATAATCTCAAAAAATAAACCCCCATAACAGCAAACAAAGTGTTTCCTTAGTATTTCCTTTTATTCAAACTATTAAAACTCCAGAATGAGAGTGTCTCGATTAAAAGTTTCAGCTGGACAGTACATTTTTTTCAAGAGCAATGAACTCAATATCCAGGTAATGTGATTAATATTTAAACCTATGTTAGGCCTTTTTTCAGGAGTCCTCACCGCTGTTCTAGTCTGTTATACTCTAGATGGTTGTGCTAGAACTAATAAATACCAACAGCTGGCAACAGTACCAATGGCAGTGATTAACTCCTGTCAGAAGGGGTAGGTATTTAGTTTCTATAATCCAGGCATTAACAAAGCTGAATAAAGGTTGGAAATTGCTCAGGTTTTCTAACCCTAGACTTCAGTTTTTAACTCTACACCACTTTCCAGATCTATCAAAAAACAAACACACACATACTTTTAAAATCCATCCAAGTCAAGAATAACTTAGCAGCAATCTAAACTTGAGCCCTGAAGTTCATAGTTTTTATTCTCCTTTGTGAAGGGATGAAAATTCTGACAGACTCACTTCTTTATCACTAGAGATTATGAACTTCCAAAAATTAGCAGCCTATCAGCCAAATAAAGCTGGCTCTGAAAGTGTTTTGAGTGATTCCAGTGGGATGCTCTGGACTTTATCAGACTACACATGAAACCTACAAAATTGTGGAGTTTGATGGGGTTTTTTTTGTCTTTAAGGCCTACAATTCAATTTCCTCAGTTGCCTGATGAAAAGATAACTAGAGGGAGAAGTTTCACAAGACAAGGGTTTTGGCAGCTTTGCCAATGTAAGAAATTGTCTTTTCTTATCTGCAGTTACAGATTCTGCAGCACTCTGCCACCTCATCTTGTGCCAATAAAACTGTTTGTAAGGCTGAATTGAGAAACACATCAGGGTCTGGGCAAAATAAAAAGGAAAGGGGCTATTCTTTATCCACATAGGTACTCTGATTCAGTCCCTGCCAGATCTGCACAAAACGTGTTTCAGTACACCTGTAAAACATTCTGGAGCAGAGGCAGCAACAAACAGGCAAGAACAGGAACTCTGTAAGCCAGAACTGCTTGGTGACAAAACAGCTTCCCTTGCTAGGGCCAGCCACTGAGGTGCTGTTCAAGAAGCAATGAAAAGGGGTTTTGCTAAATTCTTCTTCTTTAATTAGAATAGAATGAAGGGAAAGAAATGATCAGTGTTTGGAGGCTTCACAAGTCTGCAAAGAATTCCTGTCAATGGGTGCTCCCTACCAGGATTAAAATTCATCTTTAAAATTTAATACTTTCATGATCAGTTTTCACAGTAAGAACTGTTTCCTTACCCAACAGAAAACCATAAATTTTACTTCCTAAACAGATACTAAGAACAGCCAGACAGCAATTACTGTACCACAGCAAAGGTTTTGGGTTGATCCAGGACTGGAAATGGCAAGTGCAGTACCAGGTGTTATCAATGAAAGGATGATCAAAGGACATCCAGCTGCTAATTTCAAGCTGCTGGGCAACCAGAGACAGAATGACACATTTTATGTCACCTGTGGAAAAGAAAAAATAATTTGTTATAGCCAAATATTGTGTCCAGATTTTTCCCTTTTCACTATTCCCTATCATGAGTGATCAGAATTTTTTTAAAAATTAAAAATGTTAAAAAAAGCCTGATCCAGTCAAGAAAGCAAGCTGCATTTTTAAACAGAACTTTCTGCTGTTGATTTCTTTTCCTCTGCATCAAAACATATTTCTGAGAGAGCTTAAAAGCTTTGTCAGCTAGAGCATGTTGTTATTCAAAAGCAGAATTTTTCATTTTTACAAGTGGAGGGAGTTGAGCACATATAATGAATCCACTGCATTGAACCACTCTGAGGAAGTCTAGTGCCTCTTAACGGGTCCCTGCCTCTGACTTAATACAAGCAATGCTGAGGGCAACTGAGCTGCATTAACTGTGGTATGTGAAGGGATATTTCAGTCCAGAGCAAATCACTGCTATGCTGGGCTGGATTTCGGTTGTGCACAACAAGAAAAGTGGCAATAGCCACCATCTGTTCATGCAAAGCATGAAGGCAGATAAACCAAGTGAGCAGCACTGGGGACTTGCTGAGCAGCCTGAGGAGGAAAGTCAGAGAAGGTTAACTGGGCTTAGGGAAGAGCAGGAGTGTTCAACCACAGTGGAGGAAAAGCAGCACATCAAATCACAGGACATGGCAAAACCAGGGAGAATACAAGATCATTCAGCTGGTTTTCTCATTTGGTCACATCAGTAGGGGGGAATGGAGGAGGGCATGCTCATCTCCTCAGAAGCATCTCAGACAGAGACATATCCAAAACCAGACAGGCAGATTAAGGGCAGAATGGGAAAGACCAAAGAATTAGCAAAGAACTGTCCCAAGACATATTACATGGAAAGGGGTCCAACTTCCCGTGTCTCACTTTGGCTCCCAGACTTGCAGAATTCAGTGACTTTTATCTCTTTTTCTGAGGGATAAAAAGCTGCAGACCAAGTTAAATATGAATTAATGTTTTGTCGCTCCCTTTTTTTCATAGGTCTACACATATCCCCTTGATAGCAGTCCACAGCAGCTATTCCATGACACTAAAATTATGTCAGTATTGGCAGAATGAATAAAGGCTGAGGGAAATTCACAGAGGTAGATTGAAGATAGAGCCTTCAAGCACAAGATGCTACTAAAAAAGAATTAAAAAGTCATACTAATGGCTGCATAGAGCAATGGAACTGCACACATCTGTCTGGAAGCAATCATACAGAGCTCAGCTAGTAGGAGAAAATGAAATGCTGCTCCCTCATGCATTGATTATAGCATTCATATCTGCAGAGACAAAAATCTGACATGAAAGAGAATCCCCAGCCCTATCGTGGCTTTACAGTTAGAATAACAACAACCTTTCAGAAAGCTCAGTTTTCTTTGCAGATTTTGAAATAAACTCTCTCTGCCTTGGAACAAGCCTCTGCTGGAAACATGTTCTGATTCTGTAGTTTACTGTCAGAGTTTTTAGGCCTCCTGTAAGACAAGGCTGAATTTCACAGCTATAGGACCACTCCTGGCATTAACAAAACACTCAATAAAAAACCCAAAAAAACCCAAACAAAACCACAAACAAACAATAAAAACCACAAACAAAACCCCCCAACTTTCTCTGGAATGTAAAAAGATTTAGCAGGGCAAAGAAAACTAAGGTTGGCATAAATACATTACTTTCACTAAAAAACAAACTCTTATAATGCTCTTTATGTGCCATCAGTTATTCCTAATATATACGTCTATTTTTCTACACTTGTTGCTGGATAACATTGCTACACATACTACACATCATAAAATTAGGATATTCTCCATAAGAGCACCACAAACACAGCTAGAGCAGCTCACAAATCAACCAGGAAACAAGATGTGAAACCTTCTGAAATCTTGGAAGTCTAACTGTCAATATTTTCCCTGTAAATAAGAAGACTACATTCAACCCAAAACTAGGAAGTGAAACATTAGAAGCCCCAGAACTGTTCTGCAATTTACTTCAGTATTTTTCCTCCTCTCTTTGTTAAAACCAAAAATAGGTCTCAGTGTGCCTCGGTCACCAGACATGGGCAGTGCCCTCTTACAGGAATAGCTTTTTGTACTACATAAGCTGGAAGACTGATGGGAAGGAAAGGAGATGCCAGAATCTGGAGAATCAGCCTGGAATCTCAAAATTTTTTCAAATAATCTCAAATTATGTTTGCCTGACTCCTAACAATTTTTGTCTTTGGCCACAGCCCAGAGCCAGTTTTTCTGACAGGAAATAATTTAGTTGCTATATATTTCTCAAACTAGATGATCTACTGATAACATCTGGCCTTAAACATAAAAAGCAAGTCTTTGAAAGAGGTCTGACTTTTTTTTATTAATATTTTGGTAGAATGTTGAAACAGGAAGCTTTAACTTAAAAATTAATTTTCCAGTTGTAAGATGGGTAAAGAAAGGATTATCTTCCTTTTTACAGAGTCCCTGAATTTATGTACAGGCAGAATATTAAAAGGGAAGCTTTTAATAAGAAAAGAAAAAAGCAGCTGAAGATTTTATGGAAAAGCAGCTTTTTCAAGTAATATCTTGGACAAATGAAAATATTTTTCTTTAATTATGAAAGACACACAAAAGTACAAATGCAGTAGTGTAGAGGACAGACAAACTACCAGCAGTCAAACACCTACTTACAATTGCCCAAGTAATCCCTCAAGGAGGTGATAAAAGAACCTTTTTAATTAAAATTAAACAGAGAGAATATATCTGCAAATATTCACAAAGTTTATTTTATTACTTAGGTTAAGGCCTATTAACTGTTGAGGAAACGTATTTTGGTTTTAATTGCCAGAAGAGGAAGTGTGCTGTTATTACATAATGCAAAGAGGGCTAAACTCAAGATGTGTCACCTTTTGCTGAATTTTTGTACTGGTCCCCTCCTCCAATATTCAATTTATCAAGCATTTAGCAATTAAAGGTCAATACTTTGTAGATTTTATCTAAAGGTCATAAAAGTGGGCTTTTTCCTCTGGACACTAGGTAGAAATTGATTCCTCAAAATGGCTTTTCATTTTTTCCTTCAAAATTTACAAACATTAGCATTTTTGTGAATGCATTCTGTTACTTAGAGCAGCATAAATTTACACAGCTCTACTCACATGCTGGGCTATTTGCTAAAATTTATATTAGATCTAAAAATTAAATTCTCTGTGCATCCGTTCCCATGCATTCACAAGAAGCCCAAGCAGCACTTAGCAGCCTGGCCATGGCAGTGATTAAACACCAGAGATGGCACTGGATCTATAAATAGCCAACTGTGCTTGTCATGGAATTGGCCTCCTCCATCACCTTGGATTAATTACAGTTGGGGGGGCAGTCCTGGGTACCTTGGCAGCACTGATCTCGTACCCGAGCGTGGACATCAGGAATAGCTATAAACTACAGCACTACATGAATTCTTTCTTGAGGCATAAGCACTGCGCGTTCCCTCAGAGATTCACATTAAAAGGAATAAACAACTAAAAAACTATGTAGTCAAGTAATGAATCCAACAAATGCTCTCATCACTGATGCTGTAAATTGGGTGATCATGGATGAAAGAATATTTGTTTCAGCATATTATTAAAAATCAGATCAAATTCAGCTTGGTTAAAGGGAGCTTTTATGGGATTTGGTGCTAAATTAAACTTTGTGTGCAGGTGTATTTGCACAGCCAAGGCTCCCCATGTGAGACAGCAGGCAGACACTGGCAGGAAGCAGTGCAGTAACACCAGTGGGCCTGGCAGCAGAGGTATCCACATTCCCCTGATGAAAACATGGGAATGAGTGTGCTGAAGGGAAAGGGCAAATCATCAACAGAGTTAGAGGAGCTCTGTAACCTTGGGGGTGTGGGCAGGGAACCAACGAGAGCAAAACACGCTCTCAAGAACCCACATTTGAATAATTCTTGGTTTGGCACAGCATAAGGCACAGCTCCAAACATACAGAGATGAGTATTTGGACAAACCTAAGTTCCCGTAGAATTTGGCTGACAGAAGCCCACATCACAGAAAAATTCAGATAAATGTCTTTGTGCATTTCCTTATAAAATTTCTTATATGTCAGTTTTGCAAGAGGGCTGTTTAGTTTGTTGAATACAGATGGGCAGCCAAGTGATTTACACCAATATCTATTTTGACCAGATTCCATGTTTTTATTTTGGGTTATGAGTGCTTTGCCAAATTATTTCAACAATAGCTATTAACCCTGAGAGGGAAGTTAAGTCTTTACTGAGGATGCAGAAAGAGAATCAAGGATATAAACAGTCTAATCATTTTTGTCCATGTATTTTAAAAATTTATCAGAGATCTGTCAGAGGACCAAGAAACTTTAAATTTTCTAGCCCCCTTGGAGGGCTCTGATGAAGACCAAAGCCACTAAAAATTGTCAGAAGCACATCACTGCTTTTCATCTTTGTTGTAAAAGCATTTTCCTTGAAAATGAAGTGAAAAGATATCACTTCATCTTTCATGTAAAGTCCATTTTTGGTTTTGCTTGTTTGTTTTGTATGTGTTTGTTCATTGTGTTTTGGTTTGATTTTTGAGTTTGGTGTCTGTTTTGGTTTGGTTATTTGTTTGTTTTAACTACACACTACAGGCTTTGATTGCTCTCTAAATATTATTAAGCCAAGCTTGTTTTCTGTCACAGTTGCTGTTCCTCAGTCTCCACAGTAAACACAGTCGGGTACTTCAAAAAATGTAACCAGAAAAACAAGAAAGAAATCTAATTAAAATCTTTCATCAAGCATCATTGATATGTGAGATGGTGTTTGCCAGATACCGTCAGTTGTTCATTTCATTTTAACCAAATAACAAATAAATCAAGGATTTATGTTGAAATCCCTCATTCAGGAAGACATACTCTCTACATTTTAGATCAACATATTTATCCTAAATACCCAGCAGTTTTGTATGTAGGAATCTATTTTTTTTTTGCTCAAGTTTGAACAAACATCTTTTGCTTATAGGAAGACTCTAGTCAAATTTTACAATGAATATTACACAACATTCACAAAGTTACAGGCAACACAGCATCCAATATTAAGGACAAGAAGCCCTATTTTCTACCAGAATTTTTTTCCAATGATGTGGGTATTGGTTTTTTTTGGACAATAATCTTTAGTCCTCTCCCTTTAAAGTAAGATTTTACAAAAATAAGCAGAGCAAAACCTGAAATATAAATAACACACCCTAAATCTATAGCCCTTTTTCCCCAAGAGAAGATAACTAAATAACATTCAGTGCAACTTAAACAGTCTAAAGTTGTAGAGACTGCCTTTTTTTTCTTAAAATAGACAATGGACATGTGCTACATTTTATTCCATAAGATAAATAAACACAGTCTCCTTTGGGTAAGAATGCCTATTCTGAATGGTATCGCAATAGAGATGATGTGATTAGGAAATGGATTAGGAAATGGAAAGTGAAGAGTAATTTATAGCATAGTTAATTAGCTCAAAGAAAACAAACAATACATAGACAAGAAGCAGAACTCTTTTTTGGGAACAAGTAATATTTATAGTATTTATCTGCTTAGCTGAAAATTTACTCAAGCTGCCCTGCCTCATGAAATCTTCTGTTCTGGCTGTGTCAAAGGCTTAGAGCAGCCACTTGCTTTGCTCTGTCTGCTTTTTGCCCATGTTCGCACTAAATGAACACAAATCCCCATTATGACCAGGCTGGACTTGTCCTTCACAGCTGTGGGTGAAGGTCAATAGAAACTTGATTTCATGGACTATTGTGGAGAAATCCAACGAGTTCTGGACATGTTTCCAAAATTGCTGGAGACTTTCCTCTGCGCTACTTTGCATCAGCTGGTTTAAGTCTTTGGTTTTATTTGGTATTTTTTCTGATAAATCCTTTTGAAGTAAAACTTTATGAGATAGATTTATTCTTCAATGTTTCCACCTTACTTGTCTTTAGCCATCCTATATAGACTATAACAAAGTAAGTCCTACTTGCACTGGATTGAAAAGAAGTCATTTCTTTAGTTACAGAAAGAGAAAGCAATAGAGAAGCTCAGTGAGAAGCAGAATGTCTAACAGTTTTGGCAAGAGATTCTCTACTTGCCGTTGTTTTGTCTCAGTTCTTGGACATTGGGATCTCAACCTTGCAATGGAAATCTACCCACGCAGCAAATTCACATCTGCTCACAGAGCCCTGAAAGCACTCAACACCATGAATTACTCCATTAAATTAATTAAATCATCAATATGGTTAAAATTAAGTCCATGCTTCAAGGGTACTGATGAACTAGATCTTAATCCAAAGCCCAGGAAATGCAACAAGAGTTTTCAATTTCACTTCACAGTGCTTGGGCTTCAAAGTGTTTTGGATTTTAAGTGCTCTCATCAACGAATTTTGAATGTTTCCTGACAAAACAGATGGACATTGTACCTTTTTAATGTTTAGCAATTTAGCTTCTGTTTACCAAAAATTTCAGGGTGGATAATCACAATCAACATTTACAGCAGGAATTCCCCCTGGAAATGCAAACTAAAATCCCTGAGAGGTTTTGTTTTCTTTCTATAAAGAAAATAAACAAAACCCTCACTCCCCCTCCATGAGATACACTATGCTTATTATCTGTCAACTGGCAAACTATCAAGTGCACTGGTACCCAATCTAGTGTTGGGCCTCTTTGTTTATTATAAATCCAACCCTTCCTACCTCAAATCCATCTCTCATTAATGAAGCAAGTTGCCTGTTGACAGTTTAGGATTACAGTCTGCTGCATTACCTATTAAAAGTAATATTAACCACTTTTTCACAGCTCCTCCAGAAGACTAACGATGCTTCCCTTAAAACAAAAATTGAGATTTCCTTAACAGTTCTCTCCTTATGTTGTCCTTAAGGCTGTGAATTTTGTCCAATAAAGATGAAAAGGAACAGAAAACCTCCCTGTGTTCACAACTCTGCTGTGAATAAGGTACTGAAACCCCACTCTTGGACCAAGCCATTTTTGAGATTCATTTTCCTGCAATTAAACACCCTGAATCTGTGATACTGGCTTGTCTTGCAAATCAAATCTTACATAGGTGAAAGCTCTTCGCCAGTCCAGGAGTACCCTTTATAATCTGATTCTGTTACACTTGTTACTACAATAAATCTTTCTGATTATAATACCCTATGCTTTTCACTATACATACAGCCTTTTCTTCTGATTAGAGATCCACCACTACCCTACCCATAACTAACATCAAAAGAACCCAGGCTTTATTTTTGTTATTAATAAAAAACTCATGTGCCACTAAACAAATCCATTTCCTAATCACATCATCTCTATTGCCTTACCATTCAGAATAGGCATTCTTACCCAAAGGAGACTGGCTTTTCAGAGAATGTAGGATTTAACATTATCCTACTGAAAGATCCCCATGGGGATGACACTCTCAGATATATTAATGTAAATTGTAGCAGCCACTATTCAAAAATTAAGACTATTTCCTGGCCATTTGTATTCTAATCTCATAGTACCTTTATGAGAAGTTTTGGTCTCAGTGCAGAACGTCGTGCTCCTCTCCAAATCGTGGCTACTCTTATTTCTGCCAATGCCACGAAGCTTGATTAGGTTTTATTTCATTGTTTTTTCTTATTAAACCACAGCTTATGGTGAAAACATTTCACAGTCACATCTTCTGTGGTATCCTGCAAATATTAAGCCACTGCAAATATCCATTCAATAGTGTTACTAACAAATACATATTTTAAGAAGATTAAATAAAAAAGAGATCACAAGCTGGTTTTGAGGAGGTCTGGGACCACAGCTTTTAAACAGAAGAGTTCCCATTTTTTCTTACAAGTAAAATCCTACAATGGCACACCACAGAGAAGCAAAAATGGGGCCATTTTGCTGTTGGAAGTCAACAAGTCTGGGAGACAAATCTCATTTTCAAAGTCTCATGTGAGCTCACATAATCCCAATCAAGTACTTTGTATCCATATTAGGTCACATTTTGTCAAACAACAGTGCAGCACTCATATGCTACGCAAGACATCATCAATTCCTTCTCCAGAGAGATACCCCCCTTCAATAAAATCTACTTCTTTAGTAAAACCTGTAAAAAAATGAAAATAAATAAACAGACAAAAAACCCCTACAACAAAACAGTTTCTCCATCAAAACTTTGTTTTCCTCAGGAGGTATAGAGCTGAAATCCTTCCCTTGTAAATTCCCCACCTCTGTGGAATTTATCCACAAGATCAAAGATTTTTTTTCAAAACTTAGAAAAACCTCCCATGTGTGTTTACAGGTTTTTTTTTTACTTGCATCTGCTGAATGGAGCAAATCTTTTATTGTAACCTAAAAATGTCATTTTTAACTGTGTCACTATTGTTTCTACAGTTCAGTTCACCTGATGCCTTTCCTGAAAGGTCTTTTCCTGTTAAAGATAATAGCAAAATCCTACATGACATCACTGGGACATGGATCAGATTTGATACACTGTTCAAAACAGTGGAGGAAAGGACGGATTTAATAAGACACTGCTTGGAAATCAAAAAAAAGGAAAAATCCAGTATGCCCATAATAGAAATGATTCTCATATAATAGAAATATATCTGCTTATTCCTATTTAAATGTTTCAAATTCCTTCTATTAAAATATTATTTCAAAGTGTCAAACACTTCCAAATACACCAATTGTTTCCAAAACTCTGAGTTTCAGCACACAGGAGGTGTAAAGGTTTTTGCTAGTATGAAAAAAATTAGCTGCATGTGCCCATGCCATTAATATAACAAAGGCTCCAACTCAGATGTGTGTAAAACATTTCAATTCCAAAACATAAGCAGTCCGTTTTCCACACAATTACACTGCCCAGTGGCTTTCTTAATGAACATCTAATAATTCATAGATTCGGGAAATGGCAGTGATTGGTGTTTTGCTGGGATCTCTGTGGGAGAGTGTTAATTTCTGTCATCTTTAATAACTCTTTTATGGTTATACAGAAGCATCCACAGTGCTCAGGGTACAATACCAAAACTGAAAGTGCTCCCTCTTGTGCTGGTTGCAGTTTCATTTCCAAGTTTAAACAGGTTTTCCATACCAGACACAACCAAAGCACCTTTAGTCTATGTTCTCTCATTATATTCTTCTGGAAGATACAGGTCAATGTCACAGCCATCACTTAACTGCTAACATAAATAGTATCACTTTTAAACTCCATCTAACACAAGTATTCTTTGCAAGGAAAACCTAATGGTGTTTGCAAGGAATGAAAAATGAATTGTTTGGGAGCTCTACATGCACATGGATTTCACTGTGCTACATTTATTGAATGCCACCTTGATCATTGTCAGTAGGTATCCTTAATGGAGTCATTGATTCAAATCAGTTAGGATTTCATACTTAAATTCTATTTCCTCTATCCCAAGGAGGGATTGAAATCTCCAGCCATTACAAGCATTGAGCCATGAAATCTATTCTCTATTTCCCCCAATAAGAAAAGGTCTCAGTTGTCTAGATCAGTAATAAAATTCCCTAAGCCTCCAATTTCCAGATCAGCAATGGGGGGCAATTCCATCAACCTGCATCCTCCATACTTAGAGCAATGTCTAAGTTTATGATTGACAGACAGCTGCAGGACTGTTTAGTGCAGGAAAAGTTATCAGCTCACAACATCACTCTCCACAGAATCCTATCATCTAATTATCAGCCTCCAGGGATACTCAAAATACAGAGGTTACTTTCCTAGCTGAAAACCCTTCTCACAACATAAAACAAGAGGGGGAATGTTAAGGACAAAAAAGCTCCAAAACTAAAAAAAAAAAAAAAAGAGAAGAGAAAAAAATAAATCAATAGAATGGTAAAATCTCATCTTGAATTACTTAAATCCACACTCGAAGGATGTCATAAGCAGATAATTTAATGTAATAACTTATGAATACTTTAAAACATAAATTTGAGTCCTACTTCTATTAGTCTTATTTGAAGCAATAAAAACTAAAGCTGCCCTTCAAATTACCCCAGCAGTGCTCACACTAGATAAGCAATGTATATATACACCATCATATTGCCTATGAAATTATTTAACCTGAAGGTCAACTTGCATTCAGCTTTCATAGCAGGGTAAATGTGAAGCTAAACCATTCATTTCAGCAATATTTGTCCACGTTTAGTTGCACAATCCACTAGATCTGAGCTCACTCTAGATCTGGGTCTGCGAAGGCTTTAATTTGTTTGATCATTTGAAGAAACTACACACGAAGAAATTAATAGAAACCTGTCCCACTGCTACAAAACACAAGACCTACACTTACAGCCCTTGTTTTTGATGCCTTGGGTTTTAACTTTCATACTTTTCAAATCCCGTACTGCCTGGTGTGTAACTCTGAAGTTTCTTGTCGCCTGTTCACTTTTGCTCTCTCATGCTGGGTAGACATAACAAAGCCTCTCTGGGCCTGCTCTTCAAGGACACTCAGACTGTCCTAGGCCCAAAAAGTAAAAACCGAAAGCCTTTAAAGGCAGGACAAGCTTGGGGAAGTTACATCATTAACTGAAGCTTTAATTGGAGAATTAACCCTGATATGCAAATGAACCAAACCTCTAAAAGTGTGAAAAACTTGTGACCCGTGGTCCATCTTGGGGTCCATCTTGGCAACAGCCTGTGGCTCCCCAGGGGGTACCTTTGAAGGCCCTTCAAATAAAGACCTACCTTTATTCCCTTATTCTTGTCTAGTCTCTGTTTTTAGGTGGCCATTTCAGGCGTCAGTTTCACACCTGCAATTATCTTTCCTAAAAGCTTTTGAATCAGCAAGACAGTGGTGCAACCTGGGCGAGCGTATCAGTGCAACTCCTCCTAACTACTGTAATCTAAGACAAAATTGCTTATGAATTTGACTTTTTCAAGATTCAAAATTAGAGCAAACTAACACAGAAAGACCCATTTATCAGCAACAACCTGCTTCCAGCCACCAAGAGAGGCACAAGAATGGTTTAGAACCAAAGGGGTGAAAGAGGCAATTTTACATTCCTGGCACTGATCTTAACACATACTTTAACCAGCATATAAACAATACTCCTGCTTCCAGCAATGGGCAAGACTTTCAGTTCTCACCTCCAAGGGCTTCTGTGAGCACTGAGATTTCAACAACCAGATCAGGAATAACGTTTAGAATCTTAAATGATTTGGCTTTACACAGGAGCACACACACATTTAGAATACCTACCCAATTTCCATCTGAGTAGCATTTCTAATTTGTATATTCTACATTCCTGACATGAAGTCTAAAGCTCACTATTTTCTCTCCCTGCTTTGCTCTTGACCAATAATCAATTTTTCCATTAAAATGCTGATATTCTTCAGTTGCCACTTCACTTTGACAATACTCTGGAACACAACTGTAGCCACGATTTACCTCAACAGGCTGATAGGTTGTCTTGCACTGTTATCACTAATGAATTAAGTTCATTTTCTTGGAAGAGTAACAGTAAGAGTGCGAACACATTAACTAAGCCATTCTGCTTCACTTCCAACATTATGTATCATTCTATAATAATTCAGTGTCAAACATCTTACCAGTGAAACTGCAAGACACCAACATATAATTTCGGTATCATTACTCCTGTAAGTACATGTAAAACATGAATTTAATGTACAATCCTGCCTAACTCCCCCACTTCTACGGTCTACAAATGTCACAGAGCTATGAGAGTAAAAATAACCATATCCTAATTAGGTTTAAATTACCCTGTTTTACTTCTCTCACTAAGAAGCAGCTCCTATTATCAGTCCTGATTCAGTCATCATTCATGTGAAGTTTTGTTTGCTCACAAGAGCAGACTCAGAGCTCAGGGCTTCTGCTCAGGAGTAATCCTGCCACAGATGATCCAGGGCACCTAAACACAGGCAAGAACTACTCAGTAGAGCTCCTACCTGCACATGCAATAAAATAATATTTACATGATGCATTTATTATGGTATAGCAATTCAGAGCTCTCACTAAATTCATATCTACTACCTTTACAGATATTATATGCAACAGATACCATACATACACAAAAATTCCAAGCTTAGGTAGAAAAACATCAGTCTTAAACAAGAAATACAAATAAAATTATTTTCAATAACAAACACAATTGAAAGGCTGCCTATATGGACACACATATAAAATTGCCCTCAAAAAGAGCTATTATTTAATAGCACAACACCACCTTTTTACATTATTTGGCTGAAGTCTGTGACTACAACACCCAGGCATCAAACTGTCTACAAGATACTAATTGAGTACCTACCAAAAAAAGATCCCTGCTACACACCAGATCCTTTTAGTAAGTGATGAACATTTGTCCTCATAAGGTTTTGCCTGTATCACTACAAACTTTCATTGTCACAGGCTCCCAAAGGTCTCTTTTACAGACACTAAATCCATCTGGTCCACTGTTCTGAGACCGCTATGAAACAGAGGGAGCAGCTGTCCAAACAGCCCATCCCAGAGTCTGAACGTCGTGGTGGCTCTTGCAGCAAAAATAGGACAGAGAGGTCTGCCTCCCAACCTGCACCTGGGAGGAGCTGTCAGAGGCTTATGCCAGTTTTTATAACCACCCATCACAGCAAGTTAAACTTCTAAACCTGACAATTTCTTGTTTAAGTGTTCGATTGGGAAAAACCCTAACAATGATGTGTGCACAAAATAATCACTAAGTGACAACTGACACTCCAGGACACTGCCCTGAGTACTCCAGCTGTGACTACAATCACATGCAGTTACTCACTCTGGGCTGTAAACTAGGGCTAAATACGCATTCCATCTTTATAGTCAGCAGTTAACATAGCCAGGCTCTGCACCATGCCTTGGCACTGGTCTTAGCAAGAGCAGACAGAGACTGTCCAGAAGCCCTTTCAAGTTTCTTAGAGATGACGTTCCTCTGGGGAGCATCCCTTAACCTGAGCCACATTCCAGCTGCATGCACCACTCCAAATCTGAGATCCATTCACAGCAGTGATTGCTCATACAAACTGAGTACACTACACTGCAGTTCAGTGGGCCGCTGCAATTTCTCAGCTCCTTAAAAATTTAAACTCTGACTCACTCAAGATGATGGTTATAAGGCCTTACTCTAATAACCACACAAGTATTAACAATCTGTTTCAAAAAGACAGGTAAGTTTCATTTTATTTCTCAACATTCTATAGCTAACATCATGAATTTTCAACAACAGGACTGCACTGTGTGTTCATTCTTCAATTTCAGAAAAGTAACAGTCACCTTTGACTTTTCTAGCATTGCTACATACTTTTAAAATTATGTTTCTATAGTAAGAAAAAAAAGAGAAAATTTCAGAATTACTTTGAAAGATGACAAACTCGAATTGTAAAAGAATCAGAATCATTAAAAATTTTTAAATAAAACCATAGAAATACAGATAACAGGGATAGAAATACTGTTTTCCTACTCCGCTTATTCCAATTCTACAGGAAGAATCAATGTTTTCTTGTATAAACTAAGATTAACAACAGTTTTAGGTAAGAGCTCACTAGATCTGTTCAGATGTCAGATTGAACTGATAAACCTTGATGGGCAGCATGTGAGCTTTCGGGCAGAGCTTTAACTCCTTTACTACAACATTGAAATAAAACCTTTAACATAACAATAAAAACAGGTTTGGGGTTTTTTCCTGTGTCAGTATAACATTAAATTCATGGGCCCAATTCTTGTAAACCAAAGGGAGAAACATGACAGGAAACTATCAAGTGCTAATATCTAACATCAAATGTTATGACAGAAACCTTTAATCTTTCCTTGATGTTCCAACCCCCATGAGCAAGCAGACTCCACTTTGTTTCCCAAGTATCCAACAAAGATAGATTTAACTTCCTAAATTCTACCAAAATGCCTCCATACCGAAAAAAAGATACTAAAATAGGTTCTCAACATTTATTAGTGCTTATATGAACTGGGGCATCTTGCTTATTTCTTGCTTATTTCTGGATGGTAGAATATGGAAAGGACACTGGTATCAGCTGTATTCAAAGCCAGTTGATGTCGCATCGTGGCGGGGCTGATGGTAAGATGCTGTGTCTTCCAAAGCATCTCCAATGGGAGGCTGCTTGGCCGCTACACTCATGCAGAAACAGCACTTCGACAGGACGACGACAGAGAGGCAGAAAGGGTCTTCGTGTAGGGATCCACAGGACGAGTTTAATGCAGCCACACAAATGAAGGTGTCCAGGGACAAAGACGACAAGCATGGGAGGGTCCAGGTTTAAGTACAGGAGCGGGGCGAGCATCAGGAACCAATGATCTGAGGGCGTGAGGGCGGCACACAGGTGGGACTAGGGAACGGGAGCCAATGGCAAAACTCTGAGGGAGTGGCAAGGGGCAAGGGCCAATGGGGGAACAGGGGAGAGAGAACTTTCCAGGGCAGGGGCATATTAGGTATAAAGCAGCAGGGAGGCCAGTAAACCAACCAGGGAAGCAGAGCTGCGGTACGTTTACATGGCAAAATAAAGTGTCCTGGGGGGAAGTCTCTTTGTCTCCCTAACTTGGGGAGGACCTTTGGTACTAGGGACTGTCCCACCAATGGACACTCTTAGTCCCTAGTACTGCAGGCCCACTGGCCTCCACAAGTTTATGTGCATTTATCATGTTTAAATCCTGCAGCATGAACATCTGAAAGTTCCCTATGAACATACTGATGGCTGCACCACCACAGTAGCTGGATGAGTGTGTTCATGGGGGTTTGTTTTGTTTTGGGGGTTCTTTTGGAAGGGATTTTTGTTTGGTTGGTGCGTTTTCAAGGAGTAGTTTTTGTACATCCTTCACTATGCACATCTTTGGCCTGACATTTTTTCCGTAATTGCAGAGCAGCCATATTTTTAGTAGCACATAACAGTATTATTGCTTTATTTCAATTAAAGTGTGCATATGTTCGCTTTGGCAAATTGAAGTTGATAAAAATGCATCCCGTCTTTTGAAATTAAGCAGCAGAACATCAATGAAAAATCCATCAACTCTTAACTAGTAAGTGCTCCCAGTTCTGCCAGAAACAGAAATTAAGCACAGAAAAAATCCTGCAACTTACTAAAGATATACTAGGTTTTCTTTATAAACATTATTTCCAACATGCAGAGCTATGACCCAATTAATTGCACATAATTAAACAGAATCACAAATATGGTGTGGCTGCTGATTACAAATACTAAGAGCCCTCAGGGGATGAAAAAGTTTAAAAAGAACCTTAATTTGTTCAGACAACGGGAACTTTATGCCAATGAAAATATCATTAGAAGTAGGTGTTCTAATGTATAGGTTGAACGGTGATAATGCACACGGAAGGATTTCCTCTAGAACTCCCCATTTGTAGGATGGGATTGCACACAGGGGTGCTTCCATTACTGCAGCACTTACACACACTCAAGGCCTTTCCTGCTTCTCACGCCACCCCACCAGTGAGAAGCTGGGGGTGCACAACAAACTGGGAGGGAACACAGCTGGGACAGGTGACCCAACTGACCCAAGGGATATTCCACACCACATAGCATCATACCCAGCCTGGAAAGCTGGGAAAGAAGGAGCAGGGATGTTCAGAGTGATGTCATTTGTCTTCCCAGGTCACTGTTGTGAGTGGTGGAGCCCTGCTTTCCTGGGGATGGCTGAACATCCACCTGCCCATGAGAAAGGGGGAGCGAATTCCTCATTTTGCTTTGCTCACATGCACAGCTTTTATTTTTTTCTATTAAACTTTTGTTCTTTACCCCCAACTTGTCTAGCTTTTCCAATTCTCTCCCGCATCCCATGGGGTTTAGCGTGTTGCTGGGAGTGGTGCAAGAATGAGGGGCTGTGTGGGGCTCAGTTGCCAGCTGGGGTGGAACTACAGCAGCCCTTAAACATTTCACCATAACCCATTGGTCAGACAGATTGTGACAGGCAGAAAGCAGTTTAAGTTAACTTCTCTCTGGCAGACAGGAGCCTGAATTCCTACAAGCGGTTCTTACAAACAGCACTCACAGATGTCTCAGCTGGCGACACAACAGACAAGACTCCTTGGAAAGGTTCACCTACAGAATTATCCTGGAATTCTGACTAGGCCTGCACACAGAAGCTGGATTTACAATCAGTTAAATGAGCATCAGTGAAAAACATAAGGCTTTAAAAAAGGCAGTAAAGACAAATATCATTTTCCGTCTGCCAATATGAACTCAACGCAAATATTAAGACTTCAGCTGAGCTGACTGTAAAAAAATTCCTGTGTATTTAAGAATTTTTAACCCTTCTGCAGATCAGGAAAGAAAGTCCACATAAATATAGTGTATTTCTCAATAGCACACTTGTGCTATAAAAAGGAAATCACATGTGGTAGAAACTTTAATCAGGCATTCAATTTCTTGAAGTCTTCAAAAAATAAACAACCATTTTTACTTAGAAATTAAGCACTATGAAATAGAAAAAAACTAATGAAAGCCTGACACTGCAGTCAATATTTATGCAGACATAAGCAGGAACAGTCCAGATCATGAATACTCCAATATAGACACATACTGAAAATCACAATTTATTCTCACCTGCCCAACAGGAAAAAAAAATGAAATGACAAGCACCAGCAAAGCTGAATTGTGATTTAGACTAATGTTGCAGGTAGGCATAAAAGTAACAGTTTCATTAATATCATTTTGTACACTAATGACTGGAACAAAAGAATAATAATGCAAGTGAGATTAAAGCCCGTATTTTTCCTGAGACAGGAAAGCAAAATAACTTCTGTCTCTGATTGCTTCTTGAAAAAAAAATAAATCAAAGTTCTTGCATTTATCAGTGTTGTTGGTTTTAAGAAAGTTTAAAGGAACTGATCTATGTTCTTCAAGAAAATACTGTGCAGCCCCTGAATGAACACACTGGAGCAGATGGAGAAAACAATTATTCAGAGGGAAAAGCCAAGCAACAAAAAAGGCCTAAAGGAAATTTGAGGTGAAAGAGAGATACATGCAGGCAGTCATCCTATTTCCTCATCTGTCTTGTGATTCTCTGAATGAAATGACATTAAAAGCTTTTTCCCTACCAACTCCAAGCACAAATATTTATCATAGTTTTTCAGCTACAGAAACACAAGGTTTAACAAAAAGCAGGTACACATAGTGAAAATGTTACTTTGGTTTGACAAAACAGTCAGTGTAATTTGGCAGAAGTCATTACTAATCTCTCAAGTGAGAATTAATCATTGATATAATTTATAGATTTGGCTATCATTTAGCCCTGGTACAATTAGTCTTAAATGCCTTAATTTCCACATGTGCATGTATCTTTTGTGTACTGGAAAAGCACAGATAATTCCTGGTAAATAAGTACAACTCACAGTCTCACAGTTTAAAGTATTTTAAATAACATACACCAAAAAAACCAAAGCACAAAATCATTCAAGAAATTTACTTTCTGCTTTACTTGCATCAAGTGAGCAAGTGGAACCTTCACAGGAGCCAAATTCCATTCACAGTATCAATGATTCTTCTGCAATTGGCTCTTCAAAACAGAAAGTGAAAATCAAATGCTTCTGATCAGAGGCATCCGTTAAGCTTCATTGTGAATCATTAAAAAAAAATTCTTTCTCATGACCTTGAATTTCCCTACTTCCTGCAAGTTAAATAAACTTTTTAATGAACTAGAAAATTCTTTTCCCCCTCTGTCATATTTAAAATGCAGCCATGCTTATATGTTTATACCTCAATATTGCATGTACCTCGGTGTGGTGGGGTGGAGGATTCCCCCAAAAAAGAAAATAATGACCTCTGGAAAAATGTTGGAGTCATTAGTATACCAAATATGACAAATATCAATGGTAGCAAACGTCGAAGCTCAAGTCTGGGAGACTCAGCTTGAGCTGATGACCCTTCCTCTGTCTCAATCCATTTTACATATAAATGCAAATACACATCTTCTGAAAACTTGAGATACGTTTGAAATTTTGGCATTTAGCAAGGTACAGAACACAAAGTAAGGCACATAAACACACCACTTACATCAACAGAAATTTGATACCCAGTTTTAAAAAATTATAGAGCTGAAATAAAGGAAATGCTGTTTTTTTCTAAAATGTCCAGTACCAACAAGATTGATTTACACAGCCACACTATTTCTCTCAGCTTAGACAGCATCCAGGTGAAAGCAGCAAAAGCTGTGTAGGAGTCAATGGCTTTACCGCTCTAATTCAGGCTGGAAATTCCAGCCTTAAGGTCCCAACATCTCCATGAGCCATTTTGTGGGGGGAAAGAAGCGTTTTGGTGATACAACGTTATTTTACTTTGTCTTTCAAAACAAGTAGCAACACAAATCCAATCCTCAACATAACTGGATAAAGAGAAGATTAAAAAACAACAACAACAAAAAAAGAAAAAGAAAAAAAAAGGAAGAAAAAACAAGAACATTTGACTTAAAGAAACTAAATTACAACCACTCTTTTGCTGACAAAGTCTGCTTTGCACAACAGAAAGGAACAAATACACCAAAACATTCGCAATGTGAAATAGGTTTGAAAAGAGTCACCAGATAACACAAAGAAAATTCACACAGGAGCACATTGACAAAAAAAGCGCATCTATTTTCCCAAGAATAAACACAGTCACGTTCCTAGAAGGACGCCCCTCGCCCCCCAGCCACCTCATGGGGAGTTCCCACACCCTCAGTTTCCCACGCCAAGAAAATACTCATGAGGCACCATCCATTCCCGGATTTCCACTTGCCTATCCTTACTTCGAAAGGGAGAAATTAAACTCACGCTATTTCAAGAATTACATGCAAAATTTGGGAATTCGGCTTTCTTTTTGTAACTGCGGCACAGGTGAGGGCAGCACCGAAGTCCCTCAGCCGTGAGGGCCGCCAGGATCCCCTCACCTGCTGCGTACCCCTGAGGGCCTGAAGCCCTCCAGGTGCGCCACGCTCGCAAAACTTGCAAAACTTACAGAAAAGCTCCAACGTACCCAGGAACTCAAGGGGAATTTACACCTTACTTACCCCCAGGAGCAGCGCCGACGCTGGCGGCCACCTGAGGCTCTGCGGGGTGCGCAGGTGACGCCCCTCGGGCCGGCGGGTGCAGGACGAGGAGGATGAGGAGGACGAGGAGGAGGATGAGGAGGACAAGGAGGAGGACGAGGAGGAGCCCGCGGGACTCCCGGGCTCCGCCGGGGCCGGACACGGGCAGGGCAGCGGGAGGGAGGGAGCAGAGCGCCGGGAGGGCGCCTCCGTGCACCTTCACACCTTCCAGCTCCCAGATTTACGGCTCTACAGCCATGCTGCTGTAAGGGATGCTCCGCTGGATCAGAGTTAACCCCTCCCACAAGGGCGCAGGGATTCCGCAAGGTATGGAAGCCCCCGGCCCCTCACAGGTGTGTGCGGGGCTGAGCGGGCACTGATGAGCCTGAGCAGCCTCAGCTGTGCCCACAGCCGCTCGGTGACACTGCAGGAGTGCCCGGCCTTCCCCAAACCTGCCCGACCTCGGAGTGCCCTGAAACAAAACAACAGGCAGAAAGATGCAACAAATGTCTGCCTCTTTTAAAGAACGTCTTAGATAAAGCTCTCGCTATGGCAGCTGGAAAAGTTTCTGTTAAACAGCATGTTATTAACTTCATGAAAATGAGGACACACGCATGGAAAACCTTATCCAACTTCAACAGAATTGGACTATAAATAAAATTCTGTTTGGTTCTCAAAGGTAGAAGAAAGCTGCAAAGATAATTTGAGATGCTGCCATACTAGGAAGCCTCATAATGACTTTAATCATCCTAGACAGATACGGGGAATTTTAATTATTATTTAGTAAGATCATAAAATAGTTATTACCATGCTATGGCAACAGTTTGGAAAAGTGTAACGGATATTCACTAAGTAGTTGGGAGTTTTGCTTTTCTTTCCAAAGTCTTCATTATTATTTAAGTGAATCTCATCAGCATGATTTTTTGGCTCAAAGGATGGATAATTATGAATTGCTGTCATAACATACCTGAAATCTACAAAAAGCATCTGTTGTGGAAGTGCCCCTAATTTAATAGGACACATATTTACTCAGGAAAAATTGGTTGTAGTTAGTTTCAATATTCCTAATTATGCGGTGAAATCTTCTTTGAACCCACCGGAGCTTTGTGTTTGTCTTCAATGGAAAATGGATGTCACTGATAGTATTGACAATAATTGTGAACTCTGAGCAGTGACACTGTGGTTGGGCACCTAAAACAGCACCTACAACCTGTATCTCTTCTTCAGAGCTGTTGTTTCATTTGGACATGAGAAAGGCAATTAAAAAATTTATTTGGTAACAAGAAGTAACAAAATACTGTGTACCTTTTAAATAAACTGTAAAGGAGCTTTTTAAATTATACTACTAATTTTGTGCAACCAGGGAATGTATCCAAAGTGTCATGTACTCGCAGCACTGGGGCTTGGGCTGTTTCTGTGTAGATTTACTGTCACGAGGCAAGAGGTGACTTATCACCCTTGTCTCCAAAATGCTCGTCAGCTTTTCATTGCCATCAAAGGAACATTTTTCCAGAAGTTTACTGAGCCAGGGGTACTTGAGCTGCAGGCACTCGAATTACCCAATTCCCCATTAAAAGCAGGGAGCTTCACAGGTAAACCTCACTGTTGAAACACCCAATATTTGCCCAGCACAAGGTACTGCTAAACACAAGAATCATGTGCTGTGTCAATTTGACCTGCACTTCAAAACCTTTTAAGATTTGTAAGTGTTGCCATCCTCACCTCATGTCTTCCATTTCTGTGTGAATAACATAAATGTTTCCCTTTTCAGTGTGTTTTAATAGCTTGCTAAAAACTTTCTATAAAAAGAAATAATTGATGTTCCATTCTTAAAATTAAATGCAATGGATGGAAATTAGATGAGCAATTATATCTGACATTAACAAATAAATCTGCATGATATCCACTGGGGGCTTATATGATTTTTACAATGTTATATCAAATTATTCAGCAAAATTTCAGACTCAAATGAATTTTAATGGACATATCGCTGTAAAACTCTTAAATGTAGCACATAGGGAATGGATTACACTCCACCTTAAATTCTTATTCCTATATAAAACTGTGATACCTCAAAGAAATAGAAGTATCAGTGGTTTGTGTTTTGTTTTTTTTTCCTTTTACCCTCCCTTAAATCATATAATGTAGTATTTGTGAAAATCCTGGTTTGACAGTGCCCACAGTGGGATGCTCCCAAGAAAAGGCAAAACTATTACAAGAAGAAAACAGCAAAGTCACACCCCCAAAACAATGTGCTTTAATAGAGGCTTTAGATGAATCTGCTATTCCCCAAGTGAAGCAGATAAAAGGAAGAGTTAAAGCTGAGAGAAACTTGGAATTTTTATTCTCTGGACAATTCCAAGGTAGGACAAAGAAAGAAAATTATTCCAAAGACAGAAAAATAATAGATAGTAACTAATAGAAGCTGCTTTTTTTCCCCAAAGGTGAAAACTTATAATACTGATAAACCTAGCATTTTTCTCTTACAGGGATTGATATCTTCGGAATGATTTGTAAGAAAACAAAACCACATAAACACATTCAAAACACCCTGTGTATCAAAAGAAGGAACTTCCGGATTAATCATTAAATTCAGTGCTGGAACCCAAAAACACACACTTTAAGATAACACTAAAACACCATATCTTTTTTATCCTACCAACTGAGAAAATCTGCTTTGTTTCACAGAATGCAGATGAGAATTTTGACTTCTATTTTAAAGTCTTTATTTAAGAATAAAACTGTTTATAAGGTCTGATTTATCAGTAGGTCTTATAAACAAAAGGACAAACAATAGCAGATGGTATACAATACTTCAGAGGAAAACAAAGAGGCTGCTAAGCCTCTAAAAATGGGGCAGGAATTTTTTTCAGATACTTCTAAGGAAGCATTTTAATGCTTTTATAACTTGTGTGGGCTTTGTTCCATATATTCCTTGTGCAGCTCTCCTCTTCAAAATGTACTTCAAAGTCAGCTGGTGTCAGTACACTGAGAGGTTTTTTTATAAGTCTTTTTTTCTCCTTGTGCTTTAGCTCATTTCCTGCCTTCCTTGTCATCTTCTGTCACACTACCTGCCCTCCTGAACACTTCAGCTGACAGTTCATCATTATCTTTGTTTATCTGTCCTAACTAACTGGCATTCCAACAGCTGTGAATAAAGGGATCTCTGTTATCAGTTTCTGCACAGCTAATTGCTGTGTTCTTTGTGCACATCAAGTTGCACACACAAACATAACCTCCAAAATTCCAATTTTTAGCATGGACAGCTTTCTTTATTGAGATGGGGACAGAAGTAAGTGTTACATATGGTTCAGATGTGCTGTTAAACACTGTGGGAGGCTCTCAGTCCACTGCTGCTTTAATCACTTGTCACTGAAATTATAATAGTAGCAAGCAAGTAAAAAGCTCCTTCATCTTTCTGGAGAGCTAAAATAGCTTTTCAGTGCTACTTTTGGATCACTCAGATGGAACTCTCCAGGTCTCTCCAGCCTTGCTGAGAGACAGATTTCCTGTACAACATAAGAACATGTTACTTTCCGTTGCTCCAAATGTATGCTCAGAAATGAACATTCTCCTAGAATTCTGTCAGAAACTCTGAGACCTAATAGTTAAGGGATGCTAGATAGATGGAAAGAAAAATATTTAAGACACTTTTTTTTACCATGTAAAGATAAGATATTATATATAAAATTGTGACTCTGCAAAAGGTCTTTCTGATATGGTTTCAAAATCAAGAATATTTCAGTCTTTTTACAACATTTGAATAAAATTCATATAAGTCAGAAGAGTAAAAGAGGTATGACTTATATACAGTAGCAAAACCAAAGTATTTTTGATAATCTATATTTACATTAGACAAACTGAACTTGAGAGAAGTTCCAGAGGTAAACTAAAAATAGTACACTGAGCAAGCAGCAAAAGACCTTAAGAGAGAAAATTAACAAGAAATTGCAAAGCTACATTTCCCAAATACTGTTTTGTAAGTGGTTCAGGTACTCAAAATTTCCAGGTTCTCTTTTATGTTTTGCATTTGAATGTCAGGATTTTGCTCAAATGGAGAAGTGAATATCTCCAAAGTGAATGGAGAGGGCTGTTTCACATGGCACATTTTCTGGTGCTTGCTCATTAGGAAGGTTTCTTCAGTTAAAAGTAGTGAGACCTGATGGAACTTTGTCTGGAAAACCTCTCCTAATCCACTGCTCACCGCTGAAAGAAAGTGAGTAACAAGGCATCCCCACAGAAAAGGGAAAAATGTAACTGATCAGAATTACATTTACTTAGATTGACAGATCTGGATCAAACACACAAGGAATGAAGGCTCCACAAAACAGAGGGAATAAAGATGCCAGAAGAAAAAAAAAAAAAAAAAAAGAAAGAAAAAAGAGAAAAAAGGATTAGGAAAACGTGAAGTTCTCAGTCATGCATACCTCACTTTACAAATCTGTGGAACTGCATTCAGAGGGTAGAAACATAAAAACTAAGAGAAGGATTATGATGCTCAGAAAAATTCAGAACTTCTAATATAGGCAAGGAGGGGCAGGCACGGGCAGTCTCCACCTGACTAGTGTTCAGATGACGCAGAACCCAGAATAGCTCTGTTAAGCTGCAGTCAAAACAGATGTTATCTCTAGATAACTGAGTGAAATCTAGCAGGGAACAAAGGCGGGCGTATTCAAGTTTGAAGCATTCCTTTTCCACTTCCCTCAGAAACATCAGAGGACCATATTTTAGACTGAACCTCTTGTGCTTTACCATTGTATGTATTTTTGCCTCACTGACATGTCCTTCTTCCTGGATTAATATTTTTTCTGCTTATCATTCTCCGCAATGACAACCTAAGTCACAGTCATCCTGTAAATAATGTTTAATACTTGATGTCATTTAAAAATTCAAGTATAAATCACCTGCATAAATTAACTTCTGAAGTTATCTTTTGGAGCAGTCTGGATTTGGCTGCAGATTTGTAGTCCTTTCTTCTGTGTTCTTTATCCCAGTGCACTGTGATTATTAATCAGTGTGACATTGTTTTTGTGACTGAATTCTTGCCTTTTTCCTGTAACACACATTCTCCCATCCCAGTCATTTTTATTTCCTTTCAAGATCTCTTACTGACAACATCTCATTGTGCTCATTTATTTACTTAATTGGCATTCACATAACTTTCAGTAACGTGATCTATTCATTTTATTGATTTTTGCTAGGCTGCATTGCTGTGTCTGTTGTAAGTATTGATTTGAATACCTGGACACAACCTTGAAAGCTTTCAATTTGTAGACTAAACTACCAAGTCCTTCCTGCATTTTCTTCCCACTAATTGAAAAATTTGCATTTTGCTTTAATAAGAAGACAACTGTCACAAACCACAGGCCTTTACTGTTTCAATCACACTTTAAGCATTCCAACGCCCATAAATACAAGTCATCTAATGCACATTCTGTTAAGCTTGACTTTGTTACTTTCTTGCATGACTTTGTTTTATTTTTCAACTCCAATTCACATCAAATAACACCTCACTCCTTGAAAAAAGACAGTGAATTTGCCATCTGTCTTTTATGAGTCCACAATCATCAAAATAACAGGAAAACTATAGGGTATGAGAAGTTTAGTGACTTCTTCTTCCTCTCCAGACCTGACTGAATGGAAATTGATATTTTTTCCATCAACTCTGTCTCCATACAAAAATGATATATAGCTACTACAGGTTCATGACAGATCAGGACACCCATAGACAGTTATCAGCTAATATCTAGGAGTAATTCTAACTCTGAAAACTGATATAAGCAATAAGTTTATGCTCTTATGAAACAGAACTATTTGTCTGCATGTGTCAAATTATGTAAGTATGGCATTTTCCTTTTTTTATTCATTAATTATCTTAGATCAGGTTAGAATCATGAACTAAGATACAATCACTGTTAAATGTGCAAACCTGAAGGGACCAGGGAGTTGGTGCTGCCAACAGTGATGTAATTTGACCAAGTTCACCAGATCAGAAGAACCTTCTTTATCTTGAGAGCCCACATTAAGGAAAAGTTGCATATTACACTAAAACTCACAGCACATTAAAACTCAACAGATTTTCTCTGCAAAACAATAAATACAAAATCTCCCAGTGACATTTTAGATCTCAGGAAGGAGAATGGCACCTGAAATGAAATGGCAAGGCTCTAGGAAAAAAGAATCCCTGTCTCTTACAAGCACTAAAAACCACTATAACTCAGGTTGAACTAAAGTGCACAGCACAACCTAATGTAAAACTGGGGCATTCTTTTCCCCTCTGATGTAACTCAAGCAGAGCAGGTAACACTGAGAAAGAGAAGCTCACATAAATCTTTATTAGGGTATCCTTTGTATTCTGCCTGTTGTGACCCCACAACATAACTGTTCACGCAGTCTTCCACTCATTCAGTCAGGAAATCCTTTAGGAACTGTTTTGGTTTTCTGCTTTTCCTTTTTTTCAGGAAGGACAAATACCCAGCACGAATGTGGGTGCACTTTGTAAGGTTAAGAAAAAGACAGACTTCCCTATGCCACACTAAAACCTGCTAAACTGAAATAACAAAACTAGACAAAAAGAACAGGTGAGAATCTTGGGCTGTGTAAAGCAAACAGGAGGAAGTTCAGCTTTGTCTCTGAATAAAAGTGTGTGTTTTCAGCAGGGTAACAAATGCACAGAAAAGGCTTGGATGGGCTGTGATATCACTGTCTCATCAATCCTTGCAAAGCTGAAAGGGCAATAGCACAGAGATGGATGAAAGAGCCTGTGCTGTTTGCAGTTCCTGTGTCTGCTCCACACAGCACAGAGTAATAAGTATGTTTTTGAAACAAAACATTTTAAGAAAGCTATTTCATTTCTTTCTGCAGCCCGCTCTCTGTATTGCCTCAGGGACATGTTATCTGAAGATTATTTTCCAGTTGTCTTTGTTGTTGTTGCCAAAAGGCCTCAAAGAATGAAAAGGTGCTTTTCAGTGATAGGAAAGATACTCTGTGAGGGCATCACAGGCTCACTGGCCATTTATTGTTACTCTTTCTCTCTTTGCTTTAGGTTTTACAGCCCTTCTCAGGAAGTTGCATTTGAAAGCATTTTTAAAGATACCAAATGTGCTTATGAGAGTTTTACTTTATACAAGTGAAGCCAAGAAGAAAACAAATTTTTTGGGGTTGCTTAGCACAACTGTATGATTGTGACCTCACCTAAACCTGGAAATCCTTACGTCAATTGCACTGGATTTTGAATTAAGCCCTAAGGAAACACGGATTTCATTAATGAGCCAAAAATAGCCATACACTTCAAAACATTTACTGGTTCCTTTTGCACTTTTCAGATACTCAGATTCTCTACCTGTTTCTGTTGTTGTGTAATAGCTTGACTTTGGTGTGGATTGCAAGGAGACTCTCATAAGGTTATTAACTCATTCTCTCTCTCTTTCCCTCTAACTCAAATAATGTAGAAAGCAACTAATTATTAAAACAGTCCATTAGCTCACAATATATGAAGTGAAATAGTGGCAATTTTGCAATGATTGAGGGAGAGTTAGAACCGTTGTCTACTAATATTTCTCTATGATAATCTTCAAGTGCTAGCAAATATCCGTGAAGTCTCTGGTAAAAATCACTCTAGTCACACACACACAAAACCCTTCTATTTTAAAGGCCATGCTATAAAATACATTAAGGAGAACTCGTGTTGTGACTGAGAGACCTACAACACAAAACTGAAGAGAAGACTCACCAATGGCTGCTCACAACTGGCTGTGCTCAGTTATCTCTGACCAAACCCGGTTAAACCCAGATCTGTTTGTTGTGTCACTGCTCACTGATGGCCCCTCCTGCCTTGGGACAGTTTCTAGTGCAGCAATTCCTATCACATTGCTGGAGGAGTGGAGAGAACAGTAAAAATGAAAGTGTGTATCACCAACTCCAACTCTGTTACAACTATGCTGGCCTCATTAATTCCCACTTTATTAAGTAAAATTAGGATCAGATCACTGATCTTATATAAAACAAAGAAAAATTTCTATATATTTGTTTCACTGGGATTAACTTAGGTCTTTAAAACATGGTATTTTTCAGTAGAGTGATTCATGGAAGACTTGGAAATAAAGTTAGTGGGAGGGTGAATGAAACCTTGAGATGCCAATTAAGTTCTCTGAACTCCACTGAGGTCATTGGGAATGCAGTAGAGGCTTAATCTTGATTTGGCCTGGGTCAACTATTATTTTTTGTCTTTACCAATTCTCATCTTTTACATCTCTAGAAGAGGTTTGCCAGCTGCTGCCTATACAGCTGTTGTACTACATAAGCTGGTATAGGACAGAGGACAATTATTCATTTAAATAGGTCTATTAATCCTTATAGTTTGTCATTTGGCATATAAAATGGGCTTGTATTCATTTTTTTCTGTGTGAAGTAGGCATTTAAAAATCTTTCACTGTCAAACAAGCCTGTTACACAGCCAGTGCAATCTTTAATGCTGTTTATTTATCAAACTTAATGTAATAGGATTCCTTGACATGGTACACTGATGAAGGAGTGAGGTTCATTTTCAGAATGCTGAAATAAAGCAAACATTTGGTAGCTGATATTCTTCACGCTTTCTGTAATGCACAAATATATGTACTGCCTCCACGTGCAATAATTTCTCGAGCAGCCCACAGATTTTGTGAAATGCAATGAAAAAGCTTGCTGTAAGACCTGTTAATCACTGAAAAGTGATCTTGCAAGCTACAGCTGTGGTCCAGTGATTCACAGATGTGGCTATAAACCACATGACAGATGAGCTCAGTTCTTGCTGTGTAAAAAGTATTAGCAACTCCTGGATTTAGGTAAAATGGTGTATTATATATCATAACTAAGAGACTGGTATGTGAAAACAATTCCCTTGTGCAATGATATGCAACTGCTCTCAGTTTCCAGAGAAAACGAGATCTTTTTCAGCTCATACTGCAATAAAAAACAAACCAACTATAATTCGCAAGTTGATGGTTTGGGGTTTTTTTTACGAAGAGAATAAAAAGTATTACAAATCATGGTTACCAGTACAGCAAAACTTTAAATGTTCTGTATGATAAATATTTACTGTAGGTTGTACATCTAAGACCTGAAAGTGCACTTTTTCTATTTGCCAGGTGCGATTACTTGCTACGTACTAAAGCACACAAACAAAGGCACAAAACCCATTTACCCAGTGTTAAGTACATTAACTTTTGACATTCAAAAATAAGATGCCTGTCCAACCTCTTTCTTTCCCAAGCTTAGCATCCTCTATCTTGTAACTTGAGTGTTGTTGTTAGAGAGATGCAAAGCCTTCAGGTGAAATTCCAGAGCACTGTTCAATCAACAGACATATTAAAATTAAAAAAGAACATAATGTTACCGCAGTGTACGCCCTCACGCAAGGAATCAGGATATTTCTCAGGTGCTGTTGTTAGAAAAGCAGAATTGCAGTGTTTTTCTGGGTATAGTGACTTTTGCAAGAACGGACACAATGTTTTATAGTGTTCCCATCAAATGGCCTTTCCACTTGTAACACAACTCATTAGGGAATGAGCAGGTTCATAAACCAGAATTTTACAAAAGGCAGGTGCAAAGCCACAAAGTACAGAAGTGTTTTTTATATTCGTGCAGTATTTATAGTAAATCCCAGAAAAGCAAAGCAAAAATGATCATGACAGGAGCAAGTTCTTTAAACATTGGACAAATCATGAGCAGATCCATCCATCATTCCCCCTTTTTGCAAAGTATAAGCATGGGCAGAAAACAACTCTGTAGGTAGCCAGTCCCTTTCCGTAGTGATTTGGCCAAAAGATGAATGGTGATCTAACCAACAGCAAACAAAAAAAAGCTCCAGGTTTTTTTTTCTAGAAACATACTCATGGGAGAAAATATAACTTTATCTTTTCTACCTGAAAATGAGTGAGAGAAAAGCAGGCTTTCCCCAGATCAGCCTGGTGATACAGCATTAGGCTGGGTCTTAAGCAGGCACAGGTGGAATCTGAATGTGCCCATCTCACCTGCCGGGAGAAAAATCAAACACTAACAACCAGTACAGACAGGCGAGCACTGGCTCTCTGACATAACTCAGCAAATCTAACTCACCCTACATCACTCTTCTAGACCTGGCCATTGAAACAGAGAAGGAATTATTGCAGAAATTACTTTTTCTCCAAACCCCAGGCTTTTTCCAGAAACGGAAGCATTTTTTTCCCCAGTCAGCCCTATCCAAGAACATCAACATATGGAGCGTGTTAGACATAAGGGAGAGTGCAATATGTTTTGAGAAAATTCACAGTTTTCTAACGTAGATAATGTCAGCAGAAATTTCTTTATTTGCACTGTGTATTATCAAAGCCAAGAGAAAAAAAGTTATTAAAAAAACCCAATAAAAATGTATTTTTGTAGAACATACAAGTATAAAAATTTGGGAAGACAAGTAAATATTTGGAGAAGAACCAAACGCCATTTCTAAATATTTAAACTTTAATTGAGTTTAAGATGTTGAAGTAAGCCTTTTCTTAAGATGTATGTCCCTAACGAACATCATTTAAGAAGAAGTCAGGGACGAGGTTTGGTTTTTGTCAATCCTAACTCTGACAGACAGAAAAGCACATGCATGCAGGATCTTTTATAGAAAGTAAGGATAAATAAATTTTAAAAGGCTGCTCAGAATGCCTACAGTATATTTAATCCATCAAATGAATCTTAATTGTGTTTCTGTGAACCTTAAGGAAAAAAAATATAAATAGAATCCCCTGTAGGTGTGAGCTATAATATCTGTGTCTTCTCTTACCTCCATCTTCTCTTCATTTCTCTCTCTATAGCTGGGAATTGCACCATAGCCTTGTCCTGCTCATCCTGAAATCAACAGAAAATTTGATGTTAGACCTGCCAAAACATCATGACTGGAATATATCATATGTCAGTGACTGGGGGTTCTCGGGGGTGCATTATGAAAGAATCCAGAAGGAACAAGAATTTCGAATGTGTGGCATCCCTCCCTTGAAAATGCCTTTTGGTGGCAGTGCTGACCACAGAGCAACAAGGTGTCATTCATCATCCCTCCTGCAAATAAATACAGCCAACGAGTCTAACAAAGAAATGGGGCTTCAAAGTCTTGAGAAAAACTATAAACAAAGAGTTAATGAGAATATAATGTCCTTCAGGACTCTGGGAAAACAGAAATAGAGGCTTTTAAATCCTCTAGTTTAAGGTCTTTGCATTGTCCCTTTATTTATCTCTATATATTTTCATACAAAATGAAACAATGCTGGGAGAGAAGTACATGGAGTCCTGTTTTCACAGTCACCGTGTTCTGCTAAAAAGAAGGCCCATTCAAAACAAACAAAAAAAACCAAACAAAACAAACAAAAGGTTTATCTCTAAACTGATATTTCATTTTGCTAATTATTACAACAAAATAATAAAAAGACTTTAAATTCTAGATTCTTTAAAAAAACCCCATATCTCCATACTAATTACTAGTACTAATAGAGATGAAACATTTACAGTGAACTATGAATTGAAACGGAACTTTTAATTCATTGTCCTCTCTTTCATAGCAAAAATTATTTAGAATTATTTCTATCATAAGAGACTCCTTATCTGCCACAATTCTAACTGAGAACAGAAACAAATAATGTTTTTAAGGTGTTTTTCAATTTCTCTCCCAATTTCAGGTAAAATTATGAGGAAAAGAAGGACTTTTTTTTTTTAATAACCAGGAATTTCCAAATGAAATAAAAGAGTATGATGTGAACTCTGTGGAAGTTCGTATTAGTCCCAATTAAAGACATTAGTTAGCCTATACAAAAAGAAAAATAAATCAGAACTTCACAGCAGATATAGAAACAAGGTGTTATCTTCTAGTTTCAATATCCATAAAACTAAACCATCAACACCTCAGGTCCCAGTAGTAGCTCATAATTACATTTTCTAAATTTGTTGTTTTGTCCTGCAGCAGTGCCATAGCAACCCAGCTGAACAAAAAGCAGAATTGATGATAAGGCAAGGCTTGTGAAGGAAGGCTGGTGGTGCAATGGCTGACATCAGTCATTTATTTGGCACACAGACTCTGCAAAGACAATCAGATTTCACTTGTTCAAATTGCCCAGAAGACGTTTGGTGCCTTGGCTTAGAAATACGTTGTTCACCTGAAGCTGGTTTTAGCTCAGCAGGTTTCTCTCCCAGAATGATCAGAGCAGAGCAGAGCTCCTGTGATTGCTGTGAGCACTGATTGCTGCTGCTCTGGAGCCCTTTCAGAACAAGAGTATCTGGTTTAATTTGGGATGTTCGTGAGTTTCCTTATTTCATCAGTTTTTAAAGTGTTTATTCACTTAAATCTGAAGCATCTAGCATGTTTTCCCTCTAAGCTGGTTATTTCCCTTTTGATTGATTGGCTTATCTAAATTACTAACAGCCTCTATATTATTTCCCTTAAAAGTGGTCTACAACAGATATCAACAGCTATTAAAAATATAGAGAATCTCCTTTGAAATGGTACTCAGTTATTGTTTTATAGGCCTGGATTTGGATTCATAGCACATTCCAAATAAACAAACTGCAAGTTACTGTCTGCAGCAGGCAGATATCAGATTCTATTTAAATACAGTATAAAGTGAAATATAATATTATGAGCTCAAGAAAATAAATAAAATAAATATATAAAATTAATTAAAAGCAGCAGCTACTATATATGAACACTTTTTAACAAACCATTATATAACTATATTATGTTATTGGATTGCAGTCATGTTATGAAATAAAATGTATTTAATCCTAAAACCCAATCAAGTTATCATACATAAGCCCAAGAATGTTAAGAGGATCTCAATATTCTCTCCTTGACACTTTCTCTTAATTAGGCTCCTTTTTCACTACAATTCCAGAAAAGCATTCAAAGAAAATCATCATGATATTATGAGATGCTACACAAGGGACAGGGAGGTTCTGCAAATTATTCCTTGAGAAGGAAAACAAAATGTGTTTCTGTCAAAATTACGTGTTTTCTCATGCAGTGCAGGCTTCCAAAGATGAGCTACACCCAGAAGCATTAATGTGGAATCTGAAATGCAGAAACTCCAGTAACTATGGACAACTCCCAGGTGGCCTCTTGACAAAATTTCTTGATGAGTATACAGAGTGCATCCAATTTGGATTTGTACTTCAGCCCTTGGGAAAGTCATTATGTATATAAGGGAAAAACAATTCTCAAGTTTTATGAGCAGGAAGACACTAGCAAAAAAACCCTGCTAAATCTGACCGTGTGTTTGTGTTCTAAGTGACTAATAGAGGGAAATGAGCTAATTCAGGGAGAAAGATTGTGTCTGCCAGCCTTATCTCTAACATCGGGTGGGAGCAATGGCTGCAGCTCCTCTTTCCTCTTTTTCCAGGGTAACTCTTGAGAGAACTCTGATTCAGACCTTGATAAAGTCCACTAAAACCAGTCCTCATGGATTGCTTGTTTTCCTTAACATCACTGATTACATGTGTTTGCCTGCTCCTGAACACTTTTCTCATCACTGCAATCCTAAATCCACTCCTGACACACACTGTCCTCTGACCAGTTACTCTGTACCAGCACCTTTCTGCCTCCAGTTTTGGCAAAACTCCTCCTCACATCTCATGATGTCTGTCATCACCCAGCTGAAAAAAGACACCTCAGCTTTAACATAAAAGCACTTACAAGTATGAGTTTTCAGAAAAGGGTTTATGGATAATTTTAGTCCCCAATCCATTAGGAACTGTGTCTAATGTCACTGCATGTGTGCCTTTCCTGCCTGGCTGTTCTGTTTCTTTATTATTTTACTGCAAAATTTTTGACTCATAAAAATGTATCATGAAAAACTAAAAACATCGCTCTCTATGAAACACTGCTGTGGTTTCAGCCTGACCTGCCTTCCTAGGTCGGTGGTTAATTTCCCCTCTTCAAGCAAAGTACTTTTAATAGTGCATCTCTGGTAATTTTCTATTCCACTCTCTTACATGATCTATCCACATTTTGAGTCTTTCTCCAAAATTTTTTTGTGGCTGCTAATAGAATTATTCATTAGCAGGAACAACATTTTCCAAATAACTATCTCATAATGTGTGCCCAAATTCATATTTAAACACATATAGTTGACCTGATTTTTTCCCCAATACCCACACAATGAGGGAAAATGCTTTATCTGAAAAAAACATCCAGCTCATTTTAAAACTTAGCAATCATTTTTACTGCATTCTCTTCAGTGTTCATGGAAGAGCAAATATTTGAAAAAGCAGAGTAGCCTCAACAAAAATTACTATTTTGATAGGTGATGCATACTTTTCTACAATTTAGTCAGTAAAAACATAGCAGCACTTGAAATAAGTTAGCTCTTCTGAATTACAGGAGCAGATAATAAGATACATGGAATATCTATGAACAAAATCTCAGTTGTTTCTAATCTGTTCTTTTTCACTAAGTAATTTCTATGGAAACCCATGTTGAACAAATAAAATTGCCTATAACCTCCTGTTTTGGTGGGGATAAATAAATTAAAACTATATTTCAGAAGTGCTTATCTTCTTATTTGCAACAGAGGCTTGATCCTGTTGTAATGGGATACTAAAGCCAAGCAGAGATGAGTGGAATGGATGGGCTTGCTCCAGGTACACACCTGCTGGAAACTGTTGGTAAAGACTGACAGAAATGCATACATTAAAAAAAACCCCTCTAAATGAACAAGTAACCGGAAAATCAGTTTTGTTCTCTATTTTCCCTTTTCTTAGTAGCCACAAAAATATTTGCATCATTTTAGCTTACAGACACTTGGTTTGCTGTGGACTTTCAGGGAGAACAGTGGAAGTAGCAGGTTTCTTTACATGCAGAAACAGCATGTAAAGAATTTAGTGAAAATTCAAAGGTTCTAAACCCCTTGATTTTCTGTTCTTTATTCCAGATTTTATCTCCTTTATTCCAGATTTGAAGAAAGCATGCTGCTGAAGCACAAAGACAAATTACGTCCCAGCTTATGCAGAAGTTTTACAAAACAAACAGGGAAATCTGAGTGGATCATAAATATGTAAAAAACCCTACATAATTTGTTTGCTTTTGAGACATGTCCTGTATCAGAAGCACATCTGCCAGAATTGAGGACTTTGGGTATAGGGTTCAGGGGAAGTGTGTGCTGGTAAAGGAAACCTTTGTCATTCTGGAGTGACAGAGTGGAAGTCAGGATGCCAATCATTAGAGGATAACAGATGTCTTCAATTGTCTGCTGGCTCTTTATTTGGAATTTAGTGTATTCCAGAGATGGCCAGGAATACCAACAGATAACACCTCTTTATTGTGATGAACACTGCAGGTTTGCCCTGGTGAGCAGTTAGAGCAGGAGTGCTCCAAGAAATAAGCAGAACTGAAAAGGACGCTCACATTCTCAGCAGCACAACTCCAGCAGCAGCAATCACTTTGCTTACAAGCCTGTTATCTACACTGCCAGGGGCAGCAACAATCTGGGCAAACACAATTCTTTGGGAAAGTTAAAAGCAACAGTTAAAGGACTAAAACAACTGGACCCCCCCAAGCCCCCCCCCCCCCCCCCCCCCAAAAAAAAACCAAACCAGGAATTTACCTAATCTAATTCATCTAATGAATATGGACTAAAACCAGAACACTGAAAACTAGGCTTAGATGGAGAAAGCAATGACAAAATGTAATATTTTCTTTATCACACCACTTCTCCTTAAAACCAGCAATTTGTACAAGGAATTATGACATTAAATGCGTGAGAATACACTGAAACAAGAATATCGAAGCACTGCTTCCACTCTCTCTTTAGCATCCAGATCACTGAAGGCATTTTGGATATGTCAATAGCCTAATCCTGGCCAGTGTCTGTCAGGATTTTATATGAAAAAGTTTTGTGTATTCTGTATCATAAAGGCTAATTTTTCATGATATATAGAATTATCCAGTGGAGTAGGAATATTACCTATAAAATTCTTCCAACTATATGTGAATGTGATCGAGAAGAAAATCCTTATTAGGCAGTTAGCTCAAAATCCTGTCCAACACCTAGGATGTTATAGGAAAATTAATGCTTCAAAAAGCATTTATCACTATCCATGCTTGTAATTCATGGAACAATGAACAAAATTCTATGCCTGGCTCCCAGCTGCCAGCTTGCAAATACCAGTCAACACCAGAGACAGAGATTTCCTCTGAGATGCATCATTTGCATGTTTTTAAACTTCTGTTGTCTTAATAGCAAGGTTGTAAATTAGTAATATTGATAACAGTAGTAGGCTTGCTCAACAAATTTCTGAAGCATAACAACACATTTTACATTTACACCCAGTTTTAAAATCATACCCAAAATGCTGTTCAGGCCAATAAAGAGGGTGTAAGGAATAAAGTTAAACTAAACTTTCAAGAAATGTTCCACACTTCAGATACCATTATAAGAAAAATTATCCAAGTAAGATTTGATTTTTAAATTAAAAAACAACTTTAAAAAACAATCAAAAGTACATCTTGATACTAATTTCATACAACACATAGGCAGCAAAGATCTGGCATGTGAGTCAAAATCTTTTGTATCTCAAGAAAATCTTCTGAGTCTGAATCTTTTGAACTGAAGACTTACTAAGTGAGAGAACAATACTAACAAACTTGATCCTGTGGGCCCATTGATTCCAGGAAACTTGTTAAAATAGCTGAAAACTCAGGTTTTGCAACTCATCAGGCTTGCACCTTATCTGTGAGTATAGCTCAGTCCAGCTCCGCAGTACAAACACTGCAAAGGCACTGGAATGGTTCTGGAAGTTTCAAATGTCCAAACACTCACAAGCCAAAGTGGCTTTGGCCACCTGGGGCTCTAGAGCAGTGAAGGATCTGAAACTCACAACACACATTGATATTAAATCCCCATCTATCACACTGTTCTTTAACTCAAAATATCTTCCTTCTAGCTGGATTAAAACTGCTGATGTCTTTTGTTTGATCTAGGATAAAAATCCACTTGGATCCAAAATCTGCTTATCTAATGAAAATGGGAATGTGTCATTAGCAAACCAAACATATCTGAGTTGATGTTTTATGTCAATAAAACTTTAGAACACAAATTATAGCACAAATTTCAGAACTTTTGAGGCTGCAGTTCTCACTGATACAAACTCTAAGTCATTACAATGCTTGTAGGGGAAGGACAGGAACCAGCATTCTCTGCCATGCTGAGCTTGTTCCATCAGCTGCAGCGTATTTGAATAATTTCTTATGTGTGATAAATCACACTAAATAACCTCCAGTGAGCTATTCTGTTTTCTGTGGAGAGCAGGTATCCTGGTCCTCGTGTATTTGTCATTTCTCATGGCAGATTTTGCATCTTTGATAGCGACAGCTGTTTGAAAATTTTATTGACGAGTTTTGGTTTATTGTTGTGATTATCCCTCAAGGAAAACAGTCACATTTTCAGCAGACTAAGCATTGTAGACAATAAAAGATACATATTTGTGTAAATGTTTGCATCATCTGCTCAATTACTAGAGCAGCTGATGATGACATTTTTTTAATTTCCAGGTAATTAGAAAACATTTCTTTCTCTATCCATATTCTCAGGAAACACTATCATTCACTGTTCCCAAAGACTGCTTTATACAGATTTTGGGAAGAAATTACATCCAAGTAAAAGCTACAGGACAGGACAACTGAAAACAATTCTTCAATCACAAACCCCAAAAGCTACTCCAGTCAAAATACAGGAGTAGGAATTCTATTTCTCTGACTTTTTATTTCCATCCCTACAGTCATTTGCAACAATTGCTACATGATCAAAATCAAAAGTCCTGTCATGCTGAATCTTTGAGTCTTAAGTATTTGTAATTATATTTGAATATATGAAATATTTATTTGCTGTCAAGTTGCTGAACGAAATCATAATATTAAAGAACTTTTGCAGAGTGCTGGAAAAAACAGTACTTAATTCACTGAAGCTTAATTATTTTTTTGTCAAAATGGTTTAACTGAATCAGGGATGACTAAAATCCCACAAGAATGACTAAATACTCTCTGCATCTTCATTAAAGGCAGAGGCTGCAATATTAAAGCACACAACTATTTTCAGCCGGATTTTCTCGCTGCTGTTCCCTGTTTTACACCACTTAATGGAACTCCTGGGTTTAATGGCATCACTAAGAAATGCTGTTATCACAAATTTGTTTCTGCTCAGGTATTGACTCAGGATCAGCAAAATAATTTAGAAGTTAGATCTGAATATAGATTAGAATAGGCCCAGCTATGAGCCAGGGACATTTTTGCCTGGTTTGTGCTGTTGCTATACAGAGGAAGATTTATTGGAAATAGCTAGAAAAATGGTCAAGAAAGTTGACAAAATTTAAAAAAAGGGTGACTGAGCGGTGAACAGGACCACAATTTATAAAATATTCATAGTAGATAAATTCAGGAAGCAGATGAATTTAAGAAAGAAATATTCTGCTAGGAGGCCTAGGGCAACAAGCTTCCAATAACCAGAATTAACAACGGGGGAAGTTGTGCTAACAAGTGTGTTAGACTATATAAATACATTTTTTCTTCCCCACAAACCTACAGTCTCCTGCAAAGAAAAGGACATCTATGCTTAAAATGGAGCTATAATGCAAAATATCAATGTGTTCTGTAAAAGATCCCAAATTCTAAATTTCCTGACTCACAATATCTCTGATAACATATTTCACCAGACTGTAATACTGTGGTTCATGCTAACACAGTTGATTTAAGCAAGCAGAAAAACTCACCATGGCATTAATTACAGAAAATCTCTCTGCTGAAGAGTATGCAAACCAATATATCTACTTAATTAAACAGATGGGTGTTTAAAGCACAAATGTAATATTTTTGATACATTTACAGAAAAATGTATCAGAATATTTTACATCACATCACAACTAGAAGTGATAAAAGGGTGTGATTAATTTTTCTTTTCCCAAAGCCAAATTTGGCTGCTGGTTCCACCTGCTCCTTGTATTCCCTGGAGTTTCAGAGAATAAAAACTCCTATAATCTCCACAGAGAAACCCAAACCAAATAGCCACAGCAACTGTTCCCACATATGCCATCTAAGAGGAAATTTTGTCCCAATGTTCTTACAGTTAATTATTAAAACCTTAATTCTTTTTTATCTATTATTAGGATATTATTTTAATTATGTTTTAAAATACTCAGTTTTACAGTGGCAAAGGATGTTTGCCCTTGAATTCAAAGCATGTATTTTTCCAAGAAAAGAAGATAACTGGAAAATTTTTATTTCACAAGAAAAGCTGGGCTTTTTTTAAAATTTGTTTGTTTAAAGTTGCTGTGATTAAAAGGGGAGAGGGATTTTAATTATATAGCAGGACCATTCAGCAAATGAGAATACATTATGCACTAAAGTTTTCTTAGTTCTTTCCTTGCACAACTAATTGCTTTTGCTGCTTGCAAATCTCTTCTATCAAGACTTGTCAGTGAAATGCAGCCTGTGGATCCCTGTGCTGCAGCTGACAGACAACCACTCTTAGCCAGAGTCGTGCAGGATTTTCTCAGCTACATTATTAATATGCAAATTTACAGAGACCAGTTCACCACCATAATCTTTTTGCTTTGATTGGCTCTTACGTTCAAAATTTTCAAGATCTGTCCAACAACAAAGACATATCTCAGCTTCTCATTTCCTGTTAAATGAGCAATAAACTTCAAGGTCAAACCCAGGGTGGTGTAATTACCTCATTAACTGAAAGTACTCTCCAGTTATCATTTTAACAGTATTAAGGAGAAGAAAGGCTGTGACCCAGAACAGTGAGTGGCTCTGGTTCACATTTTGGCTTTAGCTGAATAAACAACACAGACTGAAGGTTCTAAATGCTTCATCTCAATCACAAGCCAGAAGTTTATTTCTTACAATAAATCTACTCTGTGGCTTGATCAGATTGCATTCAAGTCATCTATAAAAGATGATTGACTTGAATGATTGGGAAAAATTTCCTCAAATAATATTCAGTGTAGAGACTTGGCACTTAAACCTCATGATACAGCAGCACAGCTCACCATTGATATGTACTAATGACTTTCATTCAGTGCATTTCATTCGAAGTTTTACTTTTAAAAAAAAATTGATAACACATCAATTTTTCATCCCTGTGTTATGATTCTGGTCCTGCAGCCAGCACAGCCATTCATAAGCTGATCCCTTCAGAGCACCTTGGCTCTCTGAGGGCCCCAAGCCTCACATGGCATCTCATGGAAAGTCTGGGGCTCTCCCAGCTTTCTGGTGCCCTGATACTCAAGAGAAAGTTGCAAACATTTCAGTTGTTGTAATCGTGATCAAAATAATACAAATCAGCCTCTTCAGCATTCACAGAACAAACCACGGTCCCCAGAGCCCCCTCCCCATGCTGCTCTAAGGGCCCTGCATTGCAGCATCCTCTTTTTGAGCTGTGCTGGGCATTCCTTGGACACAGCTCGGCCAGGGGGCTGCTCAGAGGCCTCCCTGGCCCTTCACACGGGTGCTGCAGTGTTTGGGCTCAAGGTGAAGCATGGAATAAAGGGCTTGCTACTCCAGCACCAGAAACAGGTCTTTTGATGCATATTCTGAGATTGCTCAGGTACCATTACATGTTAATTTAACCAGACAAATATGCTTTGAGTCAACAGTGTTTAGTGCAGCAAAGCACTCCTGTTAGTGCATGACTGTAGTGTTTCAGATGGGGTCACAGGGCATGTAGTTTCCCCCCTTAGTGTGTTTATTCCCTCCTTGTTCCACCAATCACTGTGTATTATTTTGTTTCTGTATTCATGATAACCTCAGTTATCAACCCATCTACCGTTCAAAAAATAGGAAAGTCAAAAAAATCTCTACTTTCTAACTATTTGCATATTGCAAAACATGAGGTATTTATTACTGTGCTTGTCTCTTTTGATGACATATGGGAAGAGCCAATAACAACATTGTAACATCTGAAATCATTTGAGCCCAGCACTTAAATTTGATTTTAACATCTACAAATCTTGAACAGTTAACATTAAAGACATATAAATCCCATAAAACCTCATTTAGATGAGAAGCTACTGAGTTCACAAAACCCATTATGAACCTTAATAGTGATGTACTGTTCAGTTACACCAGATTGACTAATCCAGGCTGGGCTCTGTTTTCATCACTGTGGCTTGCTGGATTTAAATAAACCATGTTAGAGATGTTATCATGTGTACAGCTCTGCTCATAAAACCCCAGGCTGCAATAGAAAATAGTTGATATAAAGATTGCAAAGAGCAATTTATCAACTCAGAGTACTGAACTATTAGTCTCTATTGCTGTCTGGGATTTATTTCATAATTAAGAAGAGCTTATACATCCTCTTTATTATGATCAGAGAGTAAAATACTGTAAGGTCTTCCAAACAGAAATGGAATTGACAATTACATCTAAGATCCAGAGAAAACCTCTGAAATGAAAAGGAAATATATAACTAAGCAATTACCTATGGAAAACCATGGAAACAAATGTTTCCTACTTCTAATTTATTACAACACATTTACAAAAGGAAGAAATGCTTCTACTCCTCTTTATGCCCAACTTCAGATTGGGGTCCGGTTTTCCCCTACAATATTTGTAGGGACAGTTCAGTGCCAAGAGGCAGAAACACAAGCTGACCACAGTCTTACTCAGCCTTCTAACGGTTCATTTTATTCCACTGCATTAAATTAGTTAATGCCTTCTCCAAACACAAGCAAGAAAATATGAAGCAATCAAAGAGAAGTCTCACAGGCAATGTTTTGCATACTTCTGATGCTCCTCACATAACTCCTTGAGAAAAAGTCACTGTGATACTGTCTGACCCTTTCCCTGTCCCAGGAAACCACGTTCCACTCCCTGTACAGAGGAAAGGAATCACAGCTGCTGCACAAGAGAGCCAGTCTAAGCCTTGTGACTGCAAATAAGCACAATTTGCTCCTTATTGACTGCTTCATAAAATTCAGTGATTGCACTGGATATGTCAATTACTGTAAATTAATGGCATTCTACAGCGTGTTGCCGCTCTTCACTTCCCGCGCCTTTCATCTGGGGATTCTAAACAATCCCAAATAATAATTAAACATTTATCTGTGGAGTAGGAGTTTCTATGGGAGTCACTCACAGTCCAGCCTCTGAAGAGGGAGAGGCAGTCACGAGACATTACTCACTAGGCAATAGTCACGATTTGGCAAACATTACAGCAAACCAATATTTAGGATAGGACTATTTCCCCTCCTTGAGGCAGAACTGTGATGTCCCTAATAGACGTACACAAACTCCTGAATGGAACCATGGAATATGAAGAAATGAAGCCAATTCAGATTGTTCAGACATATGGAATACAGTAACATACAATTAATTTCACATTCCTTCAGTTTTGCATTGCTCTTTCAATGATCTACTAAAATGCTCTCTCTTCTCATTAACAGTCTGCCTTGTCAATACCTTTCAATACTTCAGTACCTGTCAATACCTTCAATACTTCGATGCCTTCTCACTCTTAACTTTCTATTTCAACACATTATCTTCCCATCTTTCTAAAATTCCTTCCTAGGCTGCATTATTTTGTTGACCAAACAACATTACAGATATTTCTTTTAATGCAAGCCTGACCAGTCAAATGTAGAAATAAGTTTTAATAATCAAAGATTAAGCATGAGATGGTAAATTCACAAAACAGGATTTTCTACATTCATTCTGAGCTAGAATTTCTTACTTACATGGGCATTCTGGAATAAGATGTACAGAGATACTTGCATATGATGAGAGCTGACAGCCCACCTCAAATGGTCAGGAATCCTTATGTTGGCTGGTATTAAAATATCTAATTGTCCAAGTATGGAAGTTTGTAACCTTATAGATGCTAGAAGATATGTTCATCATTATCATCCATTAATAACTCAATTTGATTTTAGTTCATAAACAACTGGACAAAGGCAATATTACAGTGCTGTGCATTCATCCATTCATCCTGAACCTCAGTGCAGTCCTCAACTCCTACCCTCACACTACAAATAGGTAGCTACTAATACAGGCTCAGGTGCTCCCTCATGGAAGCTTAGCCAGGAGCCAGGAGTGACCTCAACACAGGCCATGCCCACTCCAGTGGCTTGGGCAGCACAAGCAGATGCCAGTGGTTCCATCACCAAATCTCCTTCCCACTCCTCAGCAGGCACTGGGGGTAGGCAGCATCCTGGAGTAGTCCTGGACTAATGGCAGTGTCAGAGATCAAGTGTTCTGAAGATGATCAAAGAGTGAAGAAAGGAGGAAGTCAGCACCAGCAAGATGATTTGGGCTGAGTAAGCAGGGTGATATTTTTATTTTCCTGTGAAATTTCTGTGTTTCAAAGTAACACTCAGCAAAGTACCAACACTTTCCACATCATTTCTATAAAGTTGTGTTCTTACTCTAGCACAGCTCCCACTGATTCACTGCCAGATGAAAGATAAGCACTGACACCATAGCACAGAATATATGTTACATTCAACACCAGAAGCAGCATATTGATTTACAAACATTAATTGATTTGGGAAAGAAAAGAAAATCACAGCTACGGTACCAGCTGGAAGTGAATTTCCTCTTTACAGCCAATCCATAGGTTAATTTTTATTTTCTCATGGTAGCCAATGATCCAACAAACATTGAAAACAAAATTTATAACTACCATAGAACATCTGAGATGAGCTTCAGAACAACCTCCCATCCCAAATTGTGTTAATGTGTAACATGGTAAAATACCTCCTCTATTCAGCAAATAGAAACATTTGTCTTTGAAAATTAGGAAAAATTATTTTAAAAGAAAAACATCTCAGATGCTCCTGTTGTAAGGAACTTCTGAAGTATTAGAAAAATCAAATTAAAGTCCAGGAATATAAACTAAAAAAAAAAAAAAAAATATATATATATATATATATACATACTTTTAATATATGGAGTACTTTCATTACTGACTGTTCAGCACCCACAGGGATAATTTCCTAAAATAACTGAAGGGACTGCAGTTTTCCTTCCTTGCATAGAACCCTGGTGGAGAAACCTTGTCACTACTCATAACCCCACAAATACACATTTTAACTGGGCTTTATTTTCCTCCTCGGCAAAATTATGATCCTCAGCTGCTGTAGCCAGCAGCTGATTAGGGATCATCTATCAGAGGCTGACAGCTGAGTGTGCCCAAGAACAGAAATCAGAACTGCAGGAGGGTTCAACACCTAAAGCTTTACTCAGAGTGCCATAAACACAGTTTTATTAGGAGAAAACACAGGCTTAGTAAGAAGTAATTTTAACAATAGTTATGCAATAAGGAACATCAGCAAACCCAAGACACTCTGCTGTCCATTGACCTTGTACAGAAGGAAATGTGGTGTACCTGGGTAGAGCTATTTTAGTTTATCCTTTTACCTGAAGTGATGTCAAACACAGGCTGACAAGAGACTCTCAGGTGCGTCTTCATGGCCCTTTTTCACTTAGACCAAAGCAGGCCAAGAGCAAACCCTTTCCTTGCTCCAGGGAGCCAGCAGTCCAGAGCAGTGTGGGAATTGTTCTTGTTGGGAGGCAGCTCTGCTGCTGCCAAGCCTCATTCCTGCACCTCCTGGCCAACACTTTGTCCTCATTCAGTGGCTCCCAAACCAGCAGCTGTGACCTCAAGGGAGATCACAGCAGTTAATATAGGGTCATAAGCCAAATAACCCTGTATTTCACAGTCAGGAGTACAGAACTGCTGCTCCACCTCTCCTTTTTATTGATCTACTGATGTTCAGGGACCAGGACATCACAGCACATCTTCAGGCTCTTTAGCGACGGACTGTTTCAGATCCAGCACCAGTAAACTTACAAGAAATTCCTTCCCCAGTATGCCATTTGCTAAAACAAACCCTCAAAGAGCCTCAGAGGGTTTGCTATGAAAATTATTTAATTTGCAAGAGGAAGAACTGAAAAATTATTGGCAAAGTCAGTATTGTTGGATATATGTGCTTTATGTTTTCAAAATGAAGCTGTCCAAATAACCATTTTTGTTTACATTCATGTCTCTAATGCTTACCAAAAATTCAATTAGGAGCAGGTCTTCCACACTTAGGATTATGAAGCTTAAGTTTTCTTCAACTTAGAAATGAAAATGTAAGGAGGAAACATGATAATTTGAAAATGTGATGTCGTTCAAGTTGGGATTTTTAATCAATTGCGCTAGTGAAGAAAGGCATCAGTTATTGGTCTACTTCTTTTACTTACCTACATTAAGTCTTCTCCTCTCCTTTGTATCTCATTTAATCAAAGCCAGACAATGTAAAACCTTGGTGAACTCCTTCAGCAAAAATCCTGCTCACTGTCTGTTAGAAAGTACATGTCTGCAGCAGAAATAACCTGGGTCTGCACTTTGGTGCACATCTGCCTCTTCCCTTCTCTCTCCTCTCTTGTTGGTCTGATTCTGCACTACCAAGCCACCTGCTCCACTTAAACTCGAAGTGTTTTCATTCATTTCACTGCATTAAATGTATATATGAAATCCATGCATCCAAATGTGTGCACTTGGAAATATAATAAGGTGACTTCCTGAGGATTGAGGATGTGTACAGATCTGGGCCTATTTTTCCAGCAGTTATTACTCATTCCCCTTCAGGCAGAGATCCTTAACCCTTTCATAGCATAAAACAACTCCCATTGTTCAAAAAATTACTCTCAGCTGCAGAGGGCATAGCATTGATTTTGTGACTGCAATTCTGTTCAGATTTTAATCCTATTCACAATGGTGCCTCAGGAGTACCAGATACGCAGATAAGGAATTCCCAAATTGTGCCCATGGGGCCTCATGCCTTTACCCCCGAGGTTGTGACAAAAATACCACCAGCTTCAGAGATTCAGAATGAAGCTTTTCATTTAGAGCTCAATTAAGTTAAGATCTCAAAAGGAAAGACATCAGAAAAATGTCAGCCTCTTAGTCACTGAAGGAAACCGTCGCAGCAATTACTCATTACTGCCTTAATGGATACATATTAAGCAATCAGATATGTTTAATCCTGGACTGCTGAGAACTGATGAGGAAAAGAGAGTCCCTGCAGCAATGTACGTACCCCAGGCTCACAGACAGTGATGAAAAGCCGGCTGCAAAGCAACAGGGAGTGAACAGCTGAAGACACTTGCAACTCCTGTTTATAGCTATTTTGAAAACATTTTTCTTCCTGGTGCTGAAGAGGAAGAGTCTCAAGAGTCTTTTTTCCCCTTGATTATGAAAAGAATTTGTTCACAGCTATGAATATTTGCTCACAGAGAAATAAATGGATGCCATGCTCAAAAAATAAGAACTAAAAATAGGCTTTTAAAATGTCAATTTATGCTGCTCAGTCTAACACGATATGACACAAGCCCAGTCACATGAAAGAAACAATTATTTCTGAGACCATCCACCTGGTGACCTGTTTTTGGAACCATGAACCCCAGGCTGAAGCCTGGTGCATCTTTGAAAAGAGACTTCACTCCTGTGTCTCCCAGACACTGCTGCAGCTCTTTGTGGTTAGTAAGCATTGTTTCTGAATCTTGGTACTCTCAAACTTTCAGAGTGACCATAAATAACTCCTGATCAATCCCAGGATCAATCTCAAACCTTCTCTTTTCCTCTTTGGTTTTTTTTTTTTTTTTCCCACCAGAATGGTGCTAGCAGTTACTAGCTCATTCCAGTTTTCAAAGATATAAATACAAAGTGCACAGAGTGAGATAGAGCTCTTGAAATCTGAAATGAGAAGGAAATTTCACCAGAGATTTCTCAGTTCTGAAGAACTGGCATTTTGACCTTAATAATCCAGCACAAGTCACCACTGTGCATGTGGACCTCATTATTGAATAAGCTGAGCCTTGAATAGGGATACATTTCTGTATCTGAAAGAGAAAACAATCTGATGTGATTAAGAGTGATTTGGATGTGACATACAATGGTGCAGCATTTTTTAAAAGTTATTCCAATTCTATTACGTAATGAGTTCCTTAATTCTAGCAAGAAGGAGAGGCGTAAAAATACCAACTGAATGTGAAAAAGGTAGATTGTCAGAGCCTTCTTCAGGAAGAATATTCATTCACTACTACAAAGGAAAATCTATCTTTGTTGTGGAAGTTAGCAGCAATAACCTATGACAAGATTAATGAAAATATTCAAGTCTCTCTTCCCAAACATGCCTGGCAGAAACATGTTCTGTCTTTCCCAGTGATGCTGCATCTATCAACTCTCACAATTTGTCTTCACAGATTTCATTTGCTATGCTCTTCAAGGACAGAGCCAGTCTGTTCCAAAAAAGTCCGAAATTTATTCCAGAAGACTTTTATTTATTTTTATTCTGTTTCCTCTCTGCTGGTATGACTGATGTTCTTTCTTCCAAAGATTTTCCATGAGACCAAGTTACTCAAATTACTATTCAAATTGCAACAAACATCAGAAATGGGCCTGAATATTAATCATCATTGGGTCTTACAGGTATTATTTAAAAACTGGAAAGATTAAAGAAATGAACAGAAAATTGCTATGTATTTTCTGAGGACTGCTTTGTTACCAATGCTTATTTTGCCCTTTCCTGATTTATCAGTGCAGTTCTCCTAAGAGAGAAATGTTACATGGCCTGTTGCAGTTTGGCTTTAATGACCAAACTTTATAGGGCTCTATTCCAGTAACAAGAATCTCTGGAAGAATTACCAAGGGTAAAGTAAACTCCAAGAATTGCACATATGAAAAAATCAAAACAGCAGAAAGATACAGCACCTGAGGAAAGAAATATGCTTATTTTTGCCTACTTTCTTAGCTTTGTAGGGTCCTGGAGATTTTTAAATCAATTTCCCCATCTTTCTTCTCCTTTAGTCAATTTGTATTTGTCCTTCACACCATAGCTCCACTATCCCAAAGTTTTCCAGCTGACACTGAAACACAGTAAATCTCCTTTTGCCAGCACAACTCTCTGAATTCAAATATACATATTCCACAGATGACAAAAGGGGCATAAATGGATTGATGCTACCACAGAATCTATTGAACATTACAGGTTCCTCCTTATTTAGGTATTATACTTCAATACAATATATATATATATATATATATATATATATATATATATATATCTACCAGAGGCTTCATTTACATACAATTTATGATTCTTTCCAGGCTGGTACAAATTTAATCACATCAATTCTTGGAAAGTATTTTTTGTGCTCAAATGTTATATGCTGAGAAATTATGGGATAGGAAAATCATACAGCACAAACTTTACAAGGCAAGTGGTTATCCTCCCAAATTAAACCGGGGACATTTGCTTAAGGGACAGAAGAAGTAGCATTTCAGCTAAAGCTTTTATTTGAAATATAAATTAAACAAATAAATTCACTGAATCTTTCCAGGTTAATACTGAAGAAAAAACTTAATCTTCAGCCACTTACAAAGCCACTATTTTTTCTTAATTTACATGCTGCCAGGGTTACAGAAAAAGTATAGAATTTTATAAACTAACACAAGAGATTGTTTCTGCTTTTAAAAACAACAAACAACATTTTGGCTTCTAGTTTAAATAAAATCCACATTTACAGAAATCTGCTGAGCAATTTATGCTATTTTTTCTAGCTGTCCATCTCAAACCGTACCTTTGTTCTATTCCAAAGGAAGTCATGGCCATACCAAGTAGATGATCTGCCCAATGTGTAGCTATGATTTTATCCAACTAAACACTTACTTGTCACCCATACTATCCCCCTGAAACACATAAAACGTATTCAGCTTTCATCTCTACTGCATAATATTCTTAAAAAAGTAAGAGCATCTTGTCAGCAAAGTGTTCCTCTTATATGACATTATTCTACTACCTGGCTGATCACAAAAATCAAAATGGAGGGAAAAAAAAGTAAAAGGGTTATATTTTTAAGTGCTTCTAATCCCTTGTTCAATTATTTCGTATTGCAACATGGATTTTAATTTGAGACATATATCTCTTCCTGCAAAAATTAGTGAACTTGCATTTTTACGTATCTAACATTAAAGCTATTTTGAAAACCTTCAGTGATTTTAGTTATATTATGTTTGCATTACACCATTTACAGGAAAGACAATTTTATGAATTAGTTTGTAAGTAATGGGAAAAATGCTGTTCAAGCACCTGATAAAGGCGATTCTGATCAAACCTCTCCTTTCTGAAGTAAATAGAATTCAATGCACCTGCTTTTTAATTCCCTAGTCCAGTGAAGTATTTCTTTTTAGCCAGAGAAAAAATGGTTATTGAGATAACTAAGTGTAAAAATACATCAGCAGTGAGATTGTATTACTGACAAGAAATTCTTCTATGGTGGCCAAGTTAAAAGTGCCTCAGAATTGTGTCCTTGAGACAATAAAGGTCACCTGCACACTGGGTTGCATTAATAAGGCTGCTGAACAAAGCAGTAGGCTGAGCAAAAATGTTCCTTTGGCTCTGCTGCACTCATAAAGCCTCATGTGTAGAAATAAGTCCACCCTAGGGCTCCCTGGAACAAGACAGGCATTGAAATGCTGCAGGAAATCCATGGAAAGGCCACAAAGTAGGGGGCTGAGAGGAGTGGGCGCAGTCAGAACCTGGATTTCAGTCAGGCTGTGAAATGGCTGTGTTTGGAGATGCTTAAAGACTCACAGATGAGGGGCTGAGAAAGCTGCCAAGTTTGAAGTGTGCCCTGTGTTGAGCGGGGTTAGAAGAGATGATGAATAAATCATTTTGCAGTGATTCATCCTCTTTTAAAATAGTTACTTAGGAAGTTACCTAAATCACACTGACTTAGAAGCCAGGTAGAACTAGAGTTTCTACTATTTAAAAGCCAGTTCCCTACCAGATACAAAAAACTGCATCACTTGACTGAAGGAGCAGCCTGGATTTTGCACCTCTGTAGGCAGACCTTTCATTATCAACAAACTGTTTGCTTGCCTTTACCCAGCACAAAGTCCTACACCAGGCAATGTCCACGTGAATGTCGGGGTAATCACTGTGGGATGGAAGGAATTCAGCTAATCCTAATTCAGCACTTCTCATTTTGGATTAGAACATCAATCTTAAGTAATATTTTAGGCCAAAATCCTAAATGCCAGTTGTCTGTCAGTAACACAGTGTCCCCCTGAAACTGTAATTCATATGGATCTTTTGATAGCTTGTTTTTTACTAACACTAAGCTTGTCAAAATAGTATCTGCCACTACAGGAGCCTAACAGGAATTAGTTTATTTATTGTGAATGCAATCCTGTTCAAAATCCAGTCATATCTGTTTATCCAGACCTAATCCAAGCCACTTGAATAAATTCTCCTGGGGGTGCAGCATCATAACCAAACTGATCACCTTGCTTTAATGAGAAAAGTTCAGCAGACTCATGCTCTCCCCAGTGAGGGACTGCCATAACAAGATCCCATCCTTCAGTACAAAAGACTGAAAGAAATTCTTCACTTCTTCCTTTGTTCACCCTGGGGAAAATTACTGTGAAAGAGAGCCAGCTCTCAGAGATACTGTTGGAAAGAAGTGTCTAAAAACTTTTACAGAGCTTGGGCTAAAGAACCACTGTGACAACTGACATCTTTATCGTGCCCTGCTGCTTCCAAATTTAACCTCCAAGCCTCAGGGGCACGTGGTGTCACACCAAACAATCCGTGCCATTTATGTAAGCTAAAGGAACATGCTTCTAAGTGAAGGCAGGAATCTATTAGAAGTCTAATTAAAGTCTTATTAGTTGAACTGATGACTGTTATTAGTCACACAACTTGTTTCTAATAAAGAGAGTTAAACCTAGCATTTACAAACTTTCTAATGTATATCTTTTTCTCTGATATTTCTCTGCTCACTCTAGGTTTCTACAGTCCTCTTCTTTCTTTGCTTTTCTTTCTGTACCCTCCTAGGTTCACAACTTATGGGGCTGAGTTACTTCAAGGAGAAAGAGGGACAACAATTTATCAGCATCCCACATCCTCTGTCAGGAGTATGATGTTCATCATCTATTCCACCTCACTCCTGGGTGCGCATGGGGTCAGGTTTAGCATTATTTTTAACACAGCACCTACTGCCTCCCTTGTCATGGGTTCACAATCCCATATTATGTGTGAATTTACTGTATACAGCTCTGTATTTTAATGGTATCTCTGCTATCCCTAAAACTGATTTTAACATCTCTCAAGGTCACACTAATTTAATGACCATTGATGAGTTATTTATACCTCTGATACCTGCCGTATCATGCTGTGTCTGTACTTTCAAGACCTGTGCTATCATTCTGTATTTGTGCATTTCAGTAACCTCTGCTGCAAGCTGTGGGTTTGTGATAAGTAAGGTTTTATTAGCACAGGCTAATCATACGTATATCTTTGCTCAAGGGCAGTAATAGTTCAGTCTTCAAAGTATGATATATTTGAATACAGACACATGGAAACACAGTACTCTGGTAACAACTTGCTGCACCAGTAGCTGCCAGCTGCTGCAGTATCTCCAGTATGATATTGAACTTGTCTGACAATAACATACCCACCACTGACAAAGAGCACTAATGAAATTCTCTTCAAGGTGAGGATTTTCTAATTTTAATCCACATTTTTGTGCTCCATTAATATGAATTCATTAAATCTGGGGACTGTCTTCATGAACGAACGCCAAACACACCAACAAGCACTGCTCCAGAGGGATTCTTTTTAAAGCTTGATATATTGAGGAATTCAGATGTGAATAGTGTGCAGAAAAATGTTGATATACAAGCCATTTTAAACAATAAAACATTCAAAGAAATATTTGAGTTTAGATGAAGTCTGTACTTCTTTCCAGATACATCCCCTGTGACACAGCCAAAAGCACATATATATACGTGTATATATAAAACAGTGATAGTTAGAGGTGGTAGAGGGATGGCTATAAAATACCCCTTTGAGATGACTGGTCTGGTTATGGCCAGACACATGACAAGAGTCAGGACACATTTGGTGTTGTTGGCTGAAGGAGATGCTGCCAAAAAGGCCATGGGACTGCTCGGTTCAGGATCCTGAGGAGGAAGGAAGGCAAACAGCGAGATCACCACCCCAGGCTTGGAGATCTGCTGGTTACCTTCAAAGCTGATAAGAGGCTAAGCTGTTGCTGGTGAAAATGCTCAGATTCATTATCACAGCCTTTCCCTGATGCTTTCAGAAAATTCAATCTATTTTGTCTTGGCACTGAGCAGGTAGCACGCATATGGGGTGGGTTAACATGCCTCAGCTGACAACCTGTAACTTGTCTGAGAACATATGAGCATACCAGAAGTTTCATCTTTGCACCAGAAAAGTTCCATCAGTCTCTGGCAGGAGCAAAGCTGCAAACTGAACAAATATTTGCCAGAGTTCAATCACAATGGACAGAAGTGACATTTGGCAAATTGAAGTTTATTTGCTAAATAACTTCCCAAAAAAAGGCTAGCAACAAATAATGTCAAGAAAACATTAAACATAAGGACAGGTTTACTTTAAATTTTGCCTCAGATTCCAAACAAAACTCAGAAGGCCTTTTTGGATCCCAAGCGCTATGCTGACATCAGCTGCAACAACAACTCTGTGATTGAGTTCAGCAAGTGCATTACATGTGGAGGCACAAAGAAGAGCTGCAGGACTGTGCTGAGGGATAACAGTGGATGAAATTCTGGCATGAAGGAAAAAAACCCACAGAGTAACCTACAGAGAGACAGGAGAGACACAAGAGACATGGTAGGATGACAAATGAGGAAGATGAATTTACATTTATGCTTTGCAGAATATAAAACCTGATTATCAGAGAGGTGGTTACAGATTAAAAAGAAAGGAAACAATGACTTACACAGAAACATTTCGCAGTACAGATAGAAACAAATATTTCATTTTGAAAGGCTGTGTACAAAAGGGCAGGATCTGAATGCAGAAGGTATCTTTAAAACATAGATATGTGAATACAGGCAGATTACAGGGAACAAAGAAGTGAGAAGTGAAGGAGTAGCAAAGTAACGTTTTGGCGGGTGGGAGATGGCAGGAGACTGCAACAAGTAGTTCAAGTTTTATTGTATTCAAATTCTTCTGCCTTAGAAAATGTATGAGTAAACCACAAAGGGTTTACTGCTAGAGTCAAAAAAGAGAAAATAAGACTAGAAAAGGTATTAGGGTTTTTTCAAAACAGATCCTATAAAAGCAATCCATAAAGGATCAGAGGACTAGAATAAAAATAGTAACATGAAAGGAAGAGCATGACCTAAGTTGACATCATTTTATTCAGTACTGCTGTAAATTTTCTTGAAGAATGAAGAGGCTGGGAGAGAACTGAGGATTGCTGAGAAACGATACAAGATTCAGTCACAGCAGATAAGCAGCCAACCATAAAGGAACAGGTCAGAAAATATGTAGGAAACAATAATGCAAATGGAAATGAACCACTTTGTCAGTGGGTAGTTGGCAGTGAATTAAGAGATGGCCTGACACAGAAATTTCTTAAGAACTGCTCAACAATTCAATCACAAAAAGAAAATTTATTGGAAGAAACGTGCAAACGTGAACAATGCACTTTGAACTGCAAGGCACTGATGTAGAGCAGCAGCAAGACTGTAAACACTGAGACACAGACATTATCCTTGTTTGGGGAAATGTAGCACCCAGTATAAATTCTCTGTAAGAGAATTCTCTAGGAGTTCAGCAGAACTAAGTAGGCTCTGCCATTCTTAACTGTTATGTTAATTTGTATATATATTTTTAAAGTAACACTTCCAGGCTAAACATGAAGTTTGCTACAAGATACTTTTTTGGTGACAATTCTCCTTTCTGCAAAGGCAAGAAGTCAGAGAAAGCAAAATGGAGGAAAACATTATTCCACATGTTATCCAACAGCTCTATTTGGTGCAGTTTTCTACATGGAATTTGTAAGAGGAATCTGTCCCAGCTAAAATCCTTAAGTCCTTCTCCTAACAATGAGAAGAGTTGTCAGTACCTTATCCTTTTCATATCACCCACTCAGTTTCTTCAAGGCTTTTTCAAAATGAGCTATTCCCTTCAAATATGAATTCAGATACATAAACTAAGCTTGTGCAGAATGCTGTATTAGGAAGGTTGTATTCCCTGAACAATGATCTTGCACCAAATTGTTTTGCTTTGGGGTTTTCTATGCAAATCTGTGTATTCCAAGTAGTGCCACACCCTTCTATTTGAGCTGTAGTTCAATCACTCATCAAAGATCACTGATATTTGGGAGAAGCACCTATACAGGAGGCCAGCAGGGTCCATGTTCAACGCCTACATCCCTGCTGACCTTCACAGAGAAGGAGTAGAACAGTTCAGCTGGAAGGGACATCCAATAATTGTCCAGTTCCAACTGCCTGACCCTTCATGGCTTCAGATTCAGGGAGCAAATAATGTTTTGTACTCTTTTTATTGGTGTGAACTTCCCCAAGTGAATTAACTAAGGAATCTTGAGCAAGAAGTGAGGATTGACTCCAAGTAAAATCTAACTCCTTCCCAACTGAGCCAAATTGAAGGAATGGAGAAAATTTCCTAATTCATCCCAAACCAGCCCAAATTTCTAACTTCCAGTTCCATTCTATTCTATTTTGGAGCCCATTAGTGTATTGCTGAATTTAATCATTCTTGTGACCACAGGGAAGAAATACCAATATCAAAACTGTTCACCCGTCTTCCCAGGGATTCCATTCCCTCTTGTGTTAACCAAACAGCTGTGGTGAGAACACCCTAATATGGTGACAACATTTTGCAGTTCTGTGTGCACATTTGCTCTTCCCTCTCTGACTCAGTTGCTCCTCAGCATCTCCCCTATGTAAGTACTACCATTGCCATCCCATTCCTGAAAATTCTATGTACAGAAAGCCACTATGCAAGGAAGATAAACTAGTTAGTCTTCAAATAGTATTCTTTAGGCTCTAGGGACTTCTGCTAATTCTGTATGCTCATTTCTGCTCTAGCAGAACATTATTAAAATTCACCAACAGGGGAAAAAAATAAAATAAATCTCTTTAGAGTTCCTCTGCAGTGAGTGCATGGTCAGTAAGCTGCGTGTGTGTGCACTCTGCTTCTGTTCTGCTTCTACTCTGTAAACCCCACCTGTCAACAATGCAAGGACATCAATTAGCAGGTTCTTAGGTAAACCACAGGAAGTTTTATTTGAGCTGCCTTGGAATGATGGAAGGCTGAAACAACCCAGTCTGGATGTGACCCTCATGTTCTTTCTGGACTTTAACCTAAAAAGCTGAATAGCAAATAAAAGCTTAGATTTTTAAAGTTGATTTAAATGCATGGTACACTAATATTCACAGAACTCAGTCAACTAAATCCACAAATGGCAGATGAAAAATATTAGTATTAAACAAAGCTGAATGTTATATATGCAGAAGACTATAAAACCAACTACATTTATTTTTCACTCACTTTTCATAAAGCTACACAGTCCTTCAGCTTCAGAGCTGCCATTCACATCCCCAGACCAATAACCAGTAGGGTCTGTGCTTTCAAAGGCTTTGTTCTAATGTTCTCCAACAATTATAGTATGCAAATATCTTTCTTAACTACACTTGTTTTATACAGCTATAAGGAAGGTTTGCCATGTTTGACTTCATTAAGTGACACAGGATGTCTCCAGGCATTTAGCAAGGTCAGTTAATGAAATAACTGGCATATGCTAATAACAGCAAAGCACACTCAACCTACCACAGCAGGACTGAATTAAAGAGCTCAAGGCAACATATATCATTTTATCTGTCTGCCTGAGATTCTTCTTCTCACCCAAAATGAAACAAATTCACCCTCTTTAGACCTCTGTGCTACTTGTTTACTACTTTATTTTACTAAATATCTCCTTCCAACTGATGCAGAACCTGTGACTTTAAGAAAGGTCCATCACATTGAATAGGTGTTGTGTTTAATTTCCTTTCTTGCTTATAAACTTTATCAGGAAACTGATTATTTCCATGGCATTCAGCACTGTACAAAAGACGCCAGCTTTTCATCTCTAATATCTCTTGCTCTGCCAATGACACCTGCATTTATTTTGCATCTCCTTTCACAGCATTTTGAAGGATAATACAGTCAGCTCAATTTATGCCTTCGTTCTCAAGACACAGGGTAAGAATACAATAAACATAACTTTAACAGTCTCAAGTGAAAACAAAGCAGGACAGAACAGATGTATCTCCTACATTTCATCATTCCTTATTCAATGCAGGTTTGTAAGCAGAAATCATCTGACTGAAAAAAAGGACATATCCTTTTAAATCATGAGTATTGTGCACAAAAGGATCTCTCTAACCCTTCTAAAGTGCCTGATACCATCCTTGCCATGTTTGGACAATCAGTGTTAGAAAGGCATCAGATGTCTACAACAGATTACTGCAATTTTTTTTTCCATAAAATCATCCCATAGCTAATCCACAGGAGCTGGGAAAGAATCTCTATAGTTTCTCATCACCTGTGCCTTCAAACACTTCCCTTTTCCTTCAGATCATCCAACAATAGATTCCTTTTTTGTCTAATTCTAATTCTGTTTACTTTCATCTTCATGTTTTGAGCTGCCCCATCAGTCCCCTGTTCTCACACATTCCCTGGACAGCCTTGCACAACCCAACAAATACCTCTGAAACATCTTCAGCACAAGTTTTAAGTCTTTGTAGCACAGCACCAGCACAATCGTTAGAAAAGGATGGAGATCAAGACATGGAATAGATCTTACTTTGAACTGAATTAAAAATGAGCTGTGGGCTGGAATCAGCAAATCCTGATTTCCTGTGTTGAACTAACACCAAATGAGAAAGTCATGATTTTACCAGGCATATTTTTTCCTAGGACCAAACAATAATTTGACTCTCATCCTCTGTTACACACAAAGGATTATTCCAAGCTGTGAAAAGCCTGAAGGCATAAAAGAACTAAACAAACATCTAAAAATGTAAGGCAAAAAACAAAGCCAAAGTGGATATACTATATTAAAAGATAAAGTTTTACAATTTTTATTAATCAGCAAGTCTATAATGATTTTTTGACTGGTCAGACTGGTTAAATACAAATAGTGTATTTAACAAATACCAGCCCTTTTCTCTATTAAACATAAAATATGACATAACTGACCTTAGTAGAAACTTAAAACAAACACACAAACTTGATTTTTACTCAGGCTTCAAGCAACCCTTGTTCTTTCTTATGCAGTTTGTACTGATGAATTGCTGTTTCTACTGAGCAATAATTCACTGACAAAAATGGCAAACATATTAGAAGTAAAGCAACAGTGACATAACAGGAAAGGCCCCAATAACCTCACCTGTGAAGGAAGACAATGTGGGTTCGGAGTGTCTGCTCACGGATTTTGAACAAAGCGCTGAGAAACAGATGGTGAAGCAACCCCAGAGCTGCCTCGCTGTTCTCTTCCCTGCTGTAGCAACAAGCTTGTGCACAGTGAGACAACAAACTTGTGAAGGAAAAAACAGCTGCAGAAAAACAGATAAAGGGGAAAGAAACCTAACTTATTTTACCACTGCACTGAATTCACCTGCCTGCAGTGCCTGTCCACTTCTGAATCACACTTCTTACAGCAGATCCTGTATTATTTTCTCTTCTGACCATAAGCAAAGGTACTAAAAACATGTTCATTTAGGACTTACATACCTATTTGAAAACTACCACTATTACAGACAGACAGACAAGGCCCATCTTTTTTGGATGTGCATCTGTTCATTCTTAAACTGCCAATAAGTGCTGAGTCCAGAATTTTCCATGCTCCAAAAGTTTGGCTTTTTTTCTAGTTTTAATTGCTGTCTATGAATATTTTGTTTTATAAACAAAATATTTTCAAGATTTATGTAATAGTTCCTCTCACAGCTGACCAACATATGGTTTTCCAGGGAAATAATTTTCTGATAAAACTGGATGCAATACAGTCATAAACACAAACATGGAAGCAGTTGTATTTTCACCAACGCCATCTGCTAAAGCAGCAGGTCATAACTTTTTTAAAAAGTAAAGGGATGACAGAATGAACCATACTGATTCCAGATAACCAACACAATATTTTAAAAAGTGCTTTCCTTCTTTACTTGCCTCTGGAGCTCCACTAGCTGATACTATACATCAGTTTTGCACAGAACACTGAACACAGAGCTCAGTTTTTCATACATGAGATATTTTTTCTCATATCTCAATATTGTCCCAGCAAAAGTCAGTGTTGTGACAATTTGACAGTATCAAATTCCCTGGGAAGGTTTTGTGTTTATCTCCAACACACTAAAGGCACCCAAATTCAGTTAAATTTGCACCTAACACCTGAAGCCTGAACACCGTGTTACCTGCAGATCAGCATCTGTAAAGTTTATTTATTGCATCACCAAGCAAATTATTCTCCTTCTTGAGGCCAAACATACTGCTGTAACACAGACCAGGAGTTCCCCTTCCCACTAAAATTAATCCAGTGTAATTGCAGGCTGTCCCTAATGGGCAGCTGTAACCCCTCCAGGTGCCAGCCACGTCAGGGGTGATTTAATGACCCTGTGCCCACATGATCCCCGGAGCAGACGGGAAGGGAAGGGAAGGGAAGGGAAGGGAGATCTGTGGTTGGAGATCAGGTTGTCACTGGCACAGCCATTATAGGCAGGAACCACAACAAAGAGCAACACATTTTTGGGTTTTCAGTCAGTTCAAGGCAGCAGTTTTTTCTGTTGTGCATGCACTAAATGCTTAAAATACCTAAAGCCCAAAGAGATCTCACATCTCAATATTCTGACATGCAGAGACAAATTTCTGGTGTTGTCTTTGGAAATAACCAGCAAGGTTACTGAATGAATTTGATTGAGAAATACTCTGGTGATATAGAGAATTTTTTTTTCTGAAGCAGTTTTCAGATCCAAAAATATGCTTCTGTCCACTGCTGAATGCCATTTTCACATGAACAAAAGGTTTTTACTTTATACTGAAGAGGACTTCTAGCTTTTTCTCTGGTAAAGTGATCTTTCTAAATCACTTGGCTTTCTCTTTTATGGAAAAAAAAAAAAAAAGGGTAACACGGGAAAACTAACTCTGCTTTCCTAAATACAAAAGTAATGTCAAGTCTTTGACTTCATCTTGAGACTGCTAAACAAGTGGCTGCTTGCTGCCTTCTGCAGGAACACTTTGTTTACAGGTTAGCCCCCTGCAGCTCCCAGGCTGTACCATAGGGTTTTCCTGGGCAGGAGACCTCCTGAAAGCTGAAGCTGTGTGTGAACTGCTGGCACTGCATTATTTCCCTGGAAAACCCTATGTTGGTCAGCTGTGAGAGACACTATTACATAAATCTTGAAAATATTTTGTTTATAAAGTTGATGGTGTGGAATCACTTATATCCACCCTGTACAAACTGGTGCTTCCCTCTGACACTGGAATATCTGCCAACCTGCTGCCCAGGTCCCCCAGGCAGAGAGCCACACCGAGAGAGAGCCAGGAAACAAGGGAAGCTAAGAGGGAAAGCTGAATGTGTATTTTCTCATATTCCTGTTAAGAACCTGTCATGTCATCCAGGGAGGGAAATCAGGCACTGTGAGAGCCTGGCAAGGCAGCTGAAGTGTCCCTGGGGTAAGCACTCACATTAATGTATAGTGGCTTGAAACCTGAGAGAAGAGACTTTCTCAAACCCTCTTTTGGGCAGTAGGGGTGGGTGTAGTGCTGCTGCTAAAGAGCAGGAACCACTCCAGACCAGGCAGGGCAGCTGCAAATGCCAGCAGTTCACACACAGCTTCAGCCTTCGGGAGGTCTCTTGCCCAGGAAAAGATGCAGTACAGCCTGGGAGCTGCAAGGGGCTAACCCGTAAACGAAGTGTTCCTGCAGAAGGCAGCAAGCAGCCACTTGTTTAGCAGTCTCAAGATGAAGTCAAAGACTTGGCATTACTTTTGTATTTAGGAAAGCAGAGTTAGTTTTCCTATATTATCCTTTTCCTATGTTATCCTTTTTTTTTTTCCTTGTCTTTAAACAAAACATTTATCAGAAATTGTCATTCAGGGAGCACTTACACATTATAAATTGTTTATCAAACTATCAAGTATGTATCAAGTAGGATACATAGACCAGTGTTCATTAGTGACCTCTAGAAACTGAACCCACTCTTGGCTGAAGGGTTCCCAAATAAACCTGTACTTGATGTGGAAAGAAAGTCCAGGACAAGCTTTCTGAAGCAATTTAATTATTCTAACAAAACCGGTTTGCATGAATAACACAATTTCACCTCAATTTAATTAAATATTTGGTATGACAAATCCCCATGAAAAAGGTTTGCCATACAAATGCTAATTATGCTGCAGTTCAAACATTTACATTCTTCCTATGAAAAAGTGATTTTTTTTTTTTCTCAGAATACCAAAAGTGAATGTATATTATAACACATGATTAGAAGTCAGCCATTTACTGTAATTTAACAAAAGTCACACATGATGGAGTAATATTTTTAGCAGGAGTTCTCTGGATCAAAGCATCAAGCCTTTGCTCACTTAAGCTCTGGGAGTTCACGCAGCCTAAACAGATATCCTGATTCAAGCAGCCCCTGCTCATGAGAGAAATGTTCAACATGGGTGATAAACTGGCCTAAAAAGCCAACTGTAACAGAGCAGTCTAACAGGCTTTAGACTTCACAGCAGTCAACACCCAGGAAATAATGCAGACAAACCAAAGTTTGAAACCAGCTCACGGTAAACCCCCCTATTTTGTATTCTTTTCCTGCAATGAACCAGATGAGTGCTTTGAGTTTAGAAAAGATGGGGATTCCAGAATGATCTACAAGTGACCTCTTGGTTCTGACTGATTGACATTGAATGGAACAGACTCTGCTGTAGCCTGGGACCCTCAGAGTGACCCCAGTTTGACATAAGCATTAGATTACAAAGGGAAAAGAAAGAAAATAAACAACAAACGTCAAACTCCCTGAAGCAAAAATCCAATTTCCTCAGCAGAGTCAGAAAATAATCAACACAATTTTTTCTTGGCTTATTATTCTTTCAAAATAAAGCAGAAGCTTCAATTTTCAAAGAAAAGGGTACAGTAGAAATGTTTGTGAGCTGCTGCGCGCTGTTGAATCAGCACAGAGATTAGCATCCTGATAACCCTCCCATATCACAGATTAGCATCCTGATACCACACCCTCCAATGTAGTTCCACTAAAATTACCACCAGGACTTCTCCAAGATCCTTGTGCTTGATCCTAGAGGCCAGCACTATTCCTGATGCAGGAATACGATTAAAGGCCCTGTTTTGTGGATAAAGAAGAGCGTATCATGCAGAAGTGAGCCCTAGATGTTTTCCATCTTCTTTAAAATCTCTCTTGCTTCTTGGACATGGCACAGGCAGCTCTTCAGTGTATGTATCTCATTGCCAGAAAATGAGCTCATCCTTGAAAGATCATGAATTAGACACATATCTTAGAGTACATTGTTTGATTATAAACAGTGCTAATCCATTTCCCCAAAATAATTCCAATACTTGAGCATTTACTCTCGGAGCACCCAAACTGGGGCAAGGTTTACACAAATTAGCCACTGCTGAAGACCCAAAGCACAGGTCTCAGGAACACCTGCAAGATTATCAACAAAGATTGATGGGGCTGCTTCTTGAGGGACATCACAGCAGAGCACGAATTCCTACTGACTCTAGATTTGTCCATTAATGATTTATCCTAAATTATTGGGCTTTCTGTGTTATTCAATTTTGAATTTATTTTCCAAAGAGGCAAATGCTTAATTCAGAGCCCATTAAAAAATAGTACAAACCAGTAACAGCTTTTTAGTAAACAACTTTTACCTTGTCTTACAGACAGAGCTCTGTTACTAATTCTATTTCCTAGACACCTTTTAAGTATTATATCAAATTTTCTCTCTAAGCTATATGCTTCCTTTCAATGAAAACATTCTTTGTGCAGTCTTATAAAACTTGAATTATCACAAGTTTCAATAACCACTTTGCTCAGCAAAGATACAGGGAATAGACTCTTGTGCCACTGACTGGTGTAAGAGGTTAAATTTTAGCTGAATGTCAGTATTGGTTTAGAGACTGTTTGATGATGGAGATAGGGCTTTGTCAGATCACAAATTCAATTAGCTAGCAGTGATTAATTCTCAGGGTAAGGAATCCAAAAGCTTAGTTTGTAATACCCTGATACACATTAGAAATAATTATTGCAACATTTTATTATACTTCTCAGGCTGAGAAATACTAGGTTGTCCTTAATATTGCAGTTCTGTTCATTTTAATTAAAGAGCATGCACCTGCTGATAAACAGAAAATGCCTCGTCATTACTCAGAACGAGTAACCTAAATGATGCTTTATGTGAGCCCTGGCTGTAACACTGGGGTTTAAACCGTGAAGGGGCACTGATTGATACTTTCACTGTAATGGCAATTTTAATCTGAAATATGCATTTGAAGTAGATAACATAAGTATCAGTTATGAAATTATTTGAAACATCTCTTATCTAAAAAGTATTACCTACATTTCAATACCAACACATGCAGTTCCGTAATTGCACGTATGTGAGGGCAAGGGATTTGTACCCATAAAACACTCTTATTTCTCAAACACAAATGATTAATTTTAATCCCAGGATCTAATTATTTTTGAATCACCTGAGTGGAGGATTGTGTATATACACACATTGGTGCCTGGTAAACAGATATGATGTACCAAGGATTTAAGAATTTGCTTTGACAAAGTAATTTCTCTCATTTTCGTCCAGAAAAGTGTTTTGATATGAACATTTTTAGGGTGCTAGACAGCCATGCTAGAGACTGTGAGATCCTACCATTTAAGATTTACTTCCTAATCAAGATAAGGGAGACTTGTCTACCTGCAAAATTCAGTGCTCTTTTGCAGGGCTGCTCTTGTGCTCAGGTCTAGAATTGCCCCAGCCCAGGAGCAGCACCTTGCACTTTTGCCTGTGGAACCTCATTAGGTTCACCTGGGCCCATTCCTCAAGCTTTTGACTCAAAGTACCTCATTTCAGCTAATTATCTCACTGCAAATCCTGCAACAGCAGCAGCATCATGTACTTTAATCAATCTTATCGATCAAGATTTTGTGTGTGTCAGCGTAAAGCCTCAGAGGAGCAAAGCACAGCCCAAACCCCTTTTATGCTTCATACTCAACTCGCTGTTCTATGGTGCCACATGTGTAGGAATAAAAGCAAATTAAGATTTTTTCCTCTCATTTGCTTGAGGTACAGGCACTGTCTTTTCATAGGTAAAATATCAGAGAAATATACAGTTGCCATAACAACCATATTAAATAATATTGAGGTAAAAATGTCCTTCACAAATGTTTTCAAGCGATAAGCTAATTTAAAAATGTTCACAGAGAGCATTTGAAAAATAAGATATACTGGGATATGAGCATAATACTACAGAAGTGTTTCTATAGTAACCCATGGTGTAAAGTGCCATTCATGCCTTGTGTTCCTGAGTAGATAAATCACCCTCATTAACAGTGAGGTGCATCTCTGCAATAAGTTGGGAGAGTAAAAAAATGTAACAGACTCTCTAGACATGCTTGTGTCATTGCTGTCTGGAACAACATTTTAAAATAAACAAAAAATAGCAAGATCCTGAATATACCAAAAAACCCCAACACAAAGATTTGGATTAGCTCTGTGATTGAGAAATAAAACCTCAGGAACTCAGGAAAGCAGCTCTCAATATTTCTGACAGGTTAAACTGAATCTAGGTAGGACATCATGCTTTTTATGAAATTCATTTTCTTTCCAAAAATGATTTAATGCAATCATTAATTTCAACTATTTATCAGTCCAAGGTTTGTATTTTGTCTTTGATTCTTTGACCAAAATGTATTTCAAGAGTTTCTTGTGTGGAATGGCAGCAGCAGAAACCAGGTGTTCGCATAGAATCAGAGAATCCTGGGCTGGAAGGGACCTTGAGGATGGTCTAATTCCAACCCCTCTGATCTCACTGGATCAGGCCCCATCCACCCATCCCTCTTTGGTTGTCTTCATTTTCCTTAGACATGAACAACTTCAATTCTAATTGAAATATTTCTCCTCAAGAAAAAATCACAGAAAATGTCTTAAATATATAGGATGATATAGATTTCTCCCTTATCCTCATAAATTAAATATGAAACTGGAGAATGCTCTGGATATTCTTGGAATGTAGCAACTGCTGGAGATCAGGCTCACACTCATTTCAGACAGACACATAAGTAGCTTTCAAGAAGGCTCCTGAGCAGTTCATCCTCGAATGTTAGCAATGGCTCCTGGGTGCACAGCACTTTTGTAATGTCACATAAAATAAAAAGCTGCATGAATCACAACCTTCCTCTGTCTAATTAATGCTATAAATTTTAGATAAGTTCGACAAACAGAAAAACATGCTTGCTTTAAACCTGATTTAACATGCTGAGATATTAAAATAAATAATACATATATGATTAGAAGACCACACATAAAACTGCCCTAAATTCTATCTGTTCCAAACAGACTTTTAGGTAATCCTTAGAAACCACAGACATAAGCAATATAAATAAGAGTTTGGACCATAAATTGAATCTACCTTGAGAAACTGAGGGCAGAGCTGTAGCGGTTTAAGACACATGATCTGACTCGTGCAGCAGTCCCTGCCCTTCTCTCTGGGACCATATATCATGGCTTAACCTGGTTATCCCACACTTCCCAAAGCCCAGCCCGAGTGCAAGCCCTCAGGCTACAGCAAATTCAAGTCAGTACTACTCAGATTATCTCCTTACTTTGCATGGTTAGATGTATTAACACTTAAGTGTGAGATCAACCTGTTTCCATTAAAATAAAATAATGTATGGAATTATCAAATTCACAAAAAGCCTGGTTATGGTGAGGGGGGTTGTATCAAGTTTCTCAATTCCCCAGAAAGAAGACTGGGATAGAACTCAGAAACCTTAATACAAAATATGAAAGAGTGGTTGATTTACTTCATGCAGTACTTATCAATGCTGTATTTAATAAGCTAAATTTTTGTCCAAGGCCCATTTAAAAGAGCAATTAAATACACTTGAAAACTGACCATTTATCTCATACATAGTACTAATGGAAAAACAACCATTCCACATAACTCTGTGACTTTTGGATTAGCCCACAGTAGTAGTATAATTCCAGAATAACACTGAAACTGTAATTCAGGTGGACAGTAGGAACTGTCCAATCCAGCAGTAGCAGAAATATAGAAATTCCTATATTCAAATAATACCTAGAAATTTATTACACAGCTAGCTGACAGCTTTAAGTCTCAACAGCTATTACAGGTGATTTTCTCTGATACCTCAAAGAATATTTTTGACTTGCCTTTAAAAACTTCATTATTACCTAAAATATCAGTTATAATAAGAAAACACAGCGAGGCATCAGCAATTTGGAACAACATTCTCATCGAGCCCAATGCTGCTCTCACTCCAATCAGAGTCTGTGCATTTATCACAGTTAGCTGGATTTCTATTTATTGAGTGCACGTGGGACACTATATATAGGCATCTTGAGCTGGAGTGGGAACACCTGGATGGATTTCAGTGACTGCTATGCTGCTTTCCTTCAGCAATGCCCAAGCATATCCTTGGACCCAAAGGACTGAGTGAAAGATTAGAACTTGGTTTTATTAATGATCAAAAAACCCCAAAAATACGGGTTCTTCCAAAGCCTGTTATTGTTCTAATTTAAAGAGCACTCAGTAAATTATGTCATTAATAAAAATCTCTGTGTTTGCATAGGACAGATAAGAAAATCAGAAAAACAGTTACAAACAAGGTTCTTGCTCTCTCCTTGTGCTCCTTCTGCAGTGCCAGCTTCACAGACATTTAGAGAGCTGCACAACCAATGTTCCTGAGATACAAACTGGCAAAACCCAGACATGCCCCACCAATCAGTACCCAGCAACATTAAAAGGTAACATAAAAAGGCAATTTTGGTAAGGTAAAAACCAAACACTTCCAAGTATGGAGAAGAAAGAAATAAGGGCAAAAGAAGAAGGGGAAAAAATCTTTCTTGCTGACCAAACTTAAGTCCATCAAACTCCCCTTGCATTCAAATGATGGTGTACAACCCCATCACCCAAACATCAACCAGAAACTCAAAAAGACATATGCCTCACTGGTAAACCAACTGCTTTTAATACATGAAGAACACATGACCAACCTATACATTATGAGAGGGAATATCAAAAGCAAAAATATGGTATGGATAAAATTTGCAATGTATTATCTGTGTACTAAAGTAATGATTTAATCTTTAACAGTACTTTCTTTTCTCTACAAGTCACTCATACCACTTTCAAAGATGGATAGAGCTTACAGTTCAATTTTTAAATTCCTCTGTAAGAAGAAAAAAACCTAATTTATTTCCACAGAAAACAAAAAGAAACATAAGGCACTACAAGAGAGGGCTTGTAAAATGTACATGATCCACTCACTCTTTTCTGATTTATCCTAACTCTTTTTAACACATGAAGCTTTTGAGAAGATACCTCTGTATTTTTAAGATTCAGGAAGCAATTTGATTAAACTTCAGAACAGGAAAGCTATCACTTATTACAGCTTTCAATTTATGTTTTATCCACCCCAGGTGAATGCTCAGTAAATTCATTTTGTAAATACACTGCTGAGATTTAACATGCCACAATTCATAACCAGGAGTAGCTAGGTAAGAAACCAATGAAGAGAAGTGCAAAACCCAACTTGGATGCCCCCAAAGTACCTTGTACCTTTACAAACTGGAATTTGCTGGTTTTACAACTCAGTGCCTGGAATTACTACAAGAGAGGAAGCAGGGGTAGAATTTCTGTGTGACATTCATACAGCAACAGGTTAAAGAAAATCTTGCTAACATTACAAATAACTACTTAAGTGACTCAGCGAGAGAAATGGAACCTGACGTAATTTATTCTTTTCAACCGATCAGATTAAAAATGTTGATAATCCTTGAGGAGAGGTGAGTACAGATTGCATATCCACGCTATTTCCATTGAGGGTAAAGAGATTCCTACCACATGCAGACCTGCATTCAGCTTAGGTGGAGGGGTTTTATTACAATTGAATTGCATTTCAGTCCCCCAAAGCCACGGGATATCACATTGCACCTACTACCATGCAAGCATAAAGGGGGAAAAATTCCCCCCTTAGGTTGTTTTCATAACAGATCAGGCTGTACAAATTTGAAAATATAAATGATGGCTGAACAAGTGAATTTTCCCAAGGCACGAAAGGCCTTTTAAAAATCTGTCCCACAGAAAACCAGTACAATTCCAGCCTTTTGCATGGGAAAGTACTTTTATCCTAGTGCTTTTTTACATTAAAAAAATTAACTGGGAAACAGTGCTTCTCGTTCTGTACTGCCCTTAGGTGAACCACAGGATGCTTTGATAATAAAGATAGTAACTCTCTAAAGAGTGAAGAAAATGACATGCAGCCCAGGGCCCTGCTTTCTTTCCCCAAGCTTGAATTAGCAGGTGCTGCCTGGTTCTATTTAATGGTATCCTTAATGTTCTTAAGTGTTATTGCTTGGTGCTGAAATATTATTTTGGCTTAAGTTTCCACTGTGAGCAGGAATGTTTCATGCCTACAGTTTTGTGCTACTTGCATCTAATAAATGTTTATAAACAATCTCTCTACAGGAAAAGAGAATGAGAAATCTCATCAGTGAAATTGTCTAGAGATGTAACAAAGATTTGACTGAGAGTGGTTTTGTTTCAAAAATAGCTATATTCGGTGAAAGAAAGTGCTAATATAACTACTGGTTGGGTGTAAATTCAGTCTTTCACTGAAGTTTTCCCAATAATTTCTTCATGGCTGGTTCATACCTGTGGTGTGGACCTAAATTATATAAAGTTAATTTGTAGAAATTGGAAGGAATTCCGTAGAGATTTTCTGTACTTTTAGTTACTAAGAATTCAGAAGTTTAGCTGTAAAAAGGTGCTTTAAGTAGAACTGTCAAATAAGCTACGGTGTTTTTTCTTACAATAATAAGAAAAATGTACTCTTTGAAAGTCTGTTATTTCCACTAGCTGAAAGGTCATTCCACTCACCCAAGAGATTTCAAATCAAATTTACCACTGATAATCCCTTTATAACATTCCCATATGCTTTATCATTTATTCCAAGGAAAACATGTGATAAATGACTCTTTATCATTCTCCAAAATATTCTTTTCAAGAACGAGCATGCAGTGAGTGAACAGTGTCTATTATAAGTGTCTGTTTGTCAGTGTAAATACCTTGTGATGTTTACAACTTGCTACTAAAATAAAAACTCCATGTGGCCCACAGGTATTTTGTTGGTATCTGTGTGGTTGTATCCTCAATAACCATGAGTCAGTAGAGTCTATTTTTATGATAATAAATATTATACATGAGACTGAGCAGGATAAGCATCAGCTTCTGTGAAATCTTACCCTTTGTTTTGGAACCGTACAAACAGCTCTATTCTTCCTTGCACTTTGCAGGTGACTTTGAGAATATCAGTCATGTAATTGTCTTGTAACTTACTGTCAGCAATAAAAGGTGTTACCATTGAATTCAGCTACTGGGATACAAGATCACACCCCTGTTAACTCTAATGACTCTTAATGGCTACTTGAAAACATTTTCACTTAGAAGTTATTCTAAGTATCTTAAAAGAAAATTATACTTTCAACAGCATGATTATTTTTTCTGAGAGATTATTTGCTTTTTGAGAGAAATGTCACCATTTCATAAAAAATAATAATTTCCTAAATTATAATTAGAAGCCCACTGCTATAATACCACATGTGAATTCTCTCTTTTCTAGCCAGAGGCTCGGGTGAGGTGAGATTTACATCCCAGGGTTTGTCACAATGGCTGGAGATTCCTGCCTTGCCCGGCACTAAAAAGAAAGAATATGTGTGCTTCCAACAGAGGAGCCCTGGAAGCCACAAAGCCGTGGGGACCGTACTGTGTCTAAGTTATAGCCATGTTTTAGGTACAGTGGCATTTTCTTACATTAGCAATGAATTTTGAGCAAAAACACTTTACAGCTTCACAGAAAATCAGTGTAAATGGAGGGGTTGAGAGGAACAGGATACTTCGACCAACTAAAGACTGTCAGCAGGTCTGCATTAGTGAAAGGTGATGTACAGATATTAGAGAGCTGTGGAGATGTGCATAATTAAAGCTGTTGTTACAAGAAAATACACAAACTGTAGGAAAGATTTTTAGTGACTGTCCAGGACAAAGACTCTCCTTTGTAGCTTACACAGTACCAGTCACTCTGTCAGTGAAATGATAATTGATTATACACAACGTATTTCAAGCTGATGTTGCACGTTCACTAAATTTCCACTTAAAGAGAAGTAATTGTGATTCTTCAGCTACAAGTTTCTCAGAGGCTGCTCTCTCTCACTACCTATAACTGTTGCATGCTGAACTCTTCAAAAGAAGAATACCTTAAATTGACCAGATCTCAAAACCTCTGATATTTACACAGCAAATATCAGTTTACAGAGCCTTTCATGAAAGACATGGCAAAGTTTTCCTCCAAAACCTCATATTGGAAGCCATGGGTATTTTATGTCAGAAGCTTTGATGAGTTTGTCTGACTTTGCTGCAGTTTGTTCCTTTTATTTGCAGTCACTGTAGAACATTAATCTGCAAGAATCTGCATTTAACAGATCTATAAATAATAAAAATTCTCCTAAATAGAGTATTAGCATACAAAGTGACCCTACCAAAAAAACCCAAAAAACACGTAGACAAGTCTTGCATAGAAAGAAACGTGTGATTCTGCCAAATCCTACAATATTCATGGTTGTTCCTTCTTGCCTATTATCTTCCCAAATGAGAACTTTCAGTATTATTTAATGGTCCAAAATGATAGAGGAATAAAAGGGAGTTTTAACAGCATCCTCAAAAACCGCATTTTTACAGTTCTGGGAATGTGATCAGTGATAAGTGAAAGTGATTTAAACCTTCCACCAGGACAACCATGACAGAATTACTTTTATTCTATACCCTGATGCTAAGAGAATACAATTCCTTATTTAATGAAATAAAACACAAAAATTTTTAGCAAAATACACTGTTTTTCTTCTGTGGCCATACATATAAGTGAGCAGGATCAGTATTTTAACATTTGGTCCCCGAAATCCCTTTCTCCATATTGGGGAAATTTTCTTCCCTCTACAAAGGGCTTCCCCTCAGTCCCTGTTCCCTCCAAACAGACTTCACTGCTTGTTCTCCACCCATTGTGACCAACTGGAGAGAATGTTTTTACTTCTCAGGCCTTTTTGTTGGAAAAAGAAAATAATCTTCTTTGCAGTTAGGGAGCTGAAGCGCATGAATTGCTTCCCCTGTTTTTCCCAGCAAACACAAATTGTAAAGCACAAAACCAGAATCTACTTATATTTCGCTTAAGAGTTTTGCCTGCAACCCACAAAACCTGGCTGCAAAGTCAAAGAGGATTTTGCAGGCTTGGAACTGGAGAAACAAATTATTTTTTGTCAAACACTCTGTGCATGTGTGTATCCTTATTTACTCTTCTTCTGCATTAGTCTTGCAAATGATTTCTAGTAGGTTATAAAATGATTTTTTTTTTTTGTGCAGAGATTAATTTACTTACAGTGGAAGATGTCTAAAACTTATATGTGAAGGATAAAATACACACATCAGTAAAATTATTTAAGGAAGGGATGTCAGAACAAGGACCAAGTGAATGTGAGAAGAGAGGGAAAGGGGCTGTACCTGCACCACCCAGGACTGTTTCAGGTCACTGTTCCCACCCAGCTCAGCCTCTCCCCCAGTGACGACCACTGTGCATTCTGTAGATGCTAAAACACCAATTAACATCTCACCTATCACTTTTTACCCTTGACGTTCTTCTGTACACTGGATTGGTACAACTTTCTAAGTCGCTGCCCTTTAGCAGACAATTTACGAGGTGGTAGAACAGATGCTTCTCTTTCCTTTTCTGTGACATGATAAGCAAATACTTTCCAGTTAAAGATAGAATGCTGACCTGAATAGTTTGCTGCATTTAAAGAACAGAAGCAGTAAAGACATAATAAATAAAAGCATTATAGCATAAACCTTCTTTGAGTGGTATCTCCTCATTTGAAGAACAGCTAATTGACTATGTCACTGTAACAGCTGTTTTGAACTGACGATTTGCAGAATGCAGACGGGTTATTTAGCAGCTGGGAAAAAATTAAAATTGGAAAGGCAGCATTACCAACTCTGGTAGAGCAACTAGAGCATAGCTACACTAAGAGTAGGTGCACTCAGTGAAACCCTTATTAACATGAGCAAAGACAAAATGCAAAGCAATGGCTCGGTTTAGGAGTGAATAAAATATGGGGGTAAATGTGCAGCTTACAGGAAAAACACCTCTGCAAGTAACTAAGGTCTTGCATGGCACTGATTATTGCTTCTAACAAACATCTTCTATGCCATTTGCTTTGAGTACAAGAATAAACAGGGTTAAGCAAAATATTTAACTACTTTGTATTACTGAAATCCCATTCCTGGCCAGGTATTTATTTTCTTTTAAATATATTACTGACAAAAAATGAAGGAAAGCACTGATCTACCCTGGGTGAAAGTGTGTCTCAGCCATACTCACTGAAGCCTGCTAGAGTAAATAGGTGTAACTTTATTGGGATAAATGGAGCTGAACCAATTTTAAGCTTCACTGAAGCTTCTGGAGCTGAGGAAAGACTATATCCCTTGTTTTGTAAAAGGATAGGAAAATTTAGTAAAGAGGAATAATGATAAATTTAACTGCATCAGGATCGCAAAGATGCAGTAGAATAATTTATTTCCCAAGTATTCTGTGAAGAGCTGGCAGTGTCAAACTAAGTACAGAGTTATTTTTACTTACAAATGCTGCTTGATTGTTCCCTTCAGTTGATTTTGTTTTAGAAGAGTGAGGCTACAGATTTAAATTCTTTGCAGGAATTCTTTGGTATTTCTGCAAAAACTATCGATACTCCCAGCTGAAAGACCATCCTTGTGAAACTTCAAGAGGTTCCCAAAGTATCTGATTGACTTTCAAAGAAAATTAATTGCCTTGTTGCCTTGCATTCTTATAGGGGGAATCATCGGCTCAACTCTTGTTTTTGTGACTGCTGTAAAACACCTCCTCTCAGTCATGGGCAGAACATATGGTTAGAGATAAAGGCAAAGGGAAAGTTACACACACAGTTAATTCAAATTATTCACCAAACAAACAATGAAACTTGCAGGTAACATCAGAGCTCTCATTTCCCTGCTAGAGTAGGAGATCAATAAAAATCTTGTTTACATTGGAATGGTTATGAAAATAAAACTGATGTGAAATTGGCTTCTTTTACTCTGAATAACAAAAATTGCTTTGTATCTATTCAGAAGCCTTTGATCAAGATATACTCTCCAGCAGTGTATTCTGGGTTTCTTTCTTCCCTCTCATTGTCTTTTACTGTCCTACTTACTGCAATCACAATTTTAAATGCACAGGGGAGAAAAAAATATCCATTTGAAAACAATTACCCAGTCATCAGCAGCCAAAGACACCGGGTGTGTCACAGACACAGCGATGCTACACAAGTCAGCCCTCTACTGTTGTTATGATTTGGAGGGGTGACAACAGAGTAAAAAACTGCTCCATTCTAGGAGGCACTAAATCTGTGCAGTAGGGGCTGCAGCAGAAACACAGAGGAAATGAGAATAGGGAAATGGAATATATGTGTTATCCCATACTGCTGTGCATATGGAAAGGCAGCAAAGGAAAAGCTCAGCTGTGGCTGGAACCTGCAGTGGATTTCTGTGACCAGGCCGTGCCAGAAAAGTGTTACTGGTTTGGCCTAAACTGGACTCTTGGCCAGACCCATGTTCAGAGAGTTGTCCAAGAGAACCCTGTGAAAAGTGAAAAGAACTTTTCACTCTTCACTTATCTGCAGCTTAGGAATTTTCACTGCTAAACACTGCATCCTCATCCAGATACAAAATACCAGGAGCTATTTACGGAGAATTGAATCTGGACTGGTGTCTCTAGAGTAGACTGAACTAAATTTTTGTGTGTGACAGGGTTGTCTATTTAAAATTCAAATTCTGGATGCAAGAGCAAGAGCTGCAACTCATTTTGACCACTGTCAGCATACCTGAGCTGTGCCCCTACCATTAATCATATTTACAAAAGCAACCTAGTATTTATTGATACATGAGCTGGTCTGGATTTCTTTGCCGTGCTGTTACTTCCTCCACAAGCACACAAATTTTAAAAAGCCTTTAAGAGTCAGCCCTTTTTGTCTACTTTACAAATACTGACATCTCAGCAGTCACACTGAAATCAGTGTGATTGCTCATTCCCCTAAAGATGCACGTATGGAAGTCGCCAAGTTGTTGCCAAGTGCTCCTTTTTCTGATGTTGTCTTCAGAGGGGAAGAGGAAGCTTCAGGTGCTCGTCCTTTCTCAGTTCCTTTTAGGACTAGAAGCATTAAAGGAAAGTGTATGAACATTTTCAGCAGCTCCCTAGAGAGCACATGCTAAAGATTAGTGGTATCTTCTTTTCCACTCAATTATAGAATTTAGCTAGAAGAGATTTTGAAGGAACTGTTTAAGCACTTAATACCAAAGTTTTAGGGGGCAATTCTGGGAAGTATAGATATAGCTGTAAGTCTATGCTACTCCTACTTCACTTTAATTTAGAAATAGATAGCTAATAAAATAGTAAATTCCTTAACAAAGCAAATAAAATGGCTTTTTAAAATAGAATTTGCTCCACTTAAAATTCTTACACACATTACAAGAGCCCTATCAGAAAAATGCTGGTTTAGGATAATATACTTACTTAACTCAATTCTAAAAAGGACAGATAATTCCCCTCCCCTTATAAACATAAAATTTAAAGGGCAATGTTGTAGTTATTCAAGCTGTTTCAACTGAGGCATGTATGCTGATTACAAAGAGTGTAATAACTTCTTTTAACAAATTTGTAATTCTAATCAGCACTGGCTTTCTGTCAAGCTGTCAATGTCCATCCTATTATTCTCCTTGATAATGAGATTATTTAAACATCAATCAAGCATGAATGTTCTATTTTTGCTTGGAGAACAGCACATTAACATGGAGAGAGTAGTTAAACACCTCGCAGTGCTTAATGAATGGATCTCATCAACCAAAATTATCTACCTAAATACCTGCATGCAGATATTCGTGATTAACAGTTCAGAGAGATATGTATGGCCATCTTTAGGAAACCTCAAGGTTTCCAATTAGTCCTCAAGGCACAGAAGACCTAGAAATGGCAGAGAAATCCTTGAAGCAAATCCTCCAAGAACTCTGACTCTACAGATGGCTTCAAGTGAGACCAAAATGCTCAGTAAAGGACCATGAATGAAGGACAAACTACACGGGGTTCTCTGGGGTTGTGCTGTACATCTTGTTACTTGTTACAGGCTAACTGAGAGCAGAAGAAAGACATCACCATATTCCATCATTTGCCACATATAAAGTATCATGAAAAAGCATATCTGAGATGGCTTCTGCTCCCACTCTCAGGGGGGCACACACAGCTGTTTCCCACTCCACTGGAACAGCAAGGACTTCCCCTGGGGCAGGAGGGGAAAAGTCCAAAACCTGCTGCTTTTCTGTCCTGCTCTAGCATCTGATGATGTGCTGAAATTGTCACTGAAACACTGCATAAACAGATTAAGGAGGTTTATCAAACTGTATTACAAAGGCAGACTGTACATATGTGCAAACACACATTTGCAGTTGGGTAAATAATGGAAATGGAAAACACAGAAAACAAGAGCAGAGGCAGGAAAATTCTGGCTTCCTCTGCTTAGGAACTGAGCTAACCTGAACTGTAGTGTGGAAATGCAGCCTGAAAAAATGTCATGTGCATTCAGGGCTTGGATCCTTCGCTAATATCATTTTCAAGTACATTTGGCTCTGGATAAATGGGATACACAGAGCTCTAATTTAGTCTTTATGTGTGTACTGAATACACTACTTGAGTTACCACCCACGTTATTTTCAGCTAATTCAATACCTTACAAACAATCTTTCCTCTTTTAATATATTCTAAAGTACATTTAGGTATCTTAAAAATACAAATCAAATCTCTTCAGAGTGCAATAAAAGCACAATAAAGCAGGTCTAACACATAATCAAACATAATAACCACATATTTAAAGGTGGAAAATGAACTCCTATAACACTTGCAAAACTCAGCCAGCACCCAGCATTTCAGAACAAGAAAAAAATCTGCAGACTGAATTCATCCAAGCTATCCAGATTATACTTCCAACTTTCCAGTTCTCTTTTTGTAAAATATACAAAGATTAAAAGGAATGAGACAGAAACTTTAGAATAGCAAGAAACTACTGATTCTTCTCAGCCTACTAGAACCATGTATACTCGTGAATTTATTCATCATCATTCAGAAATATAGATATTTATTCAGTAAGTGGGCTGTGCTTGTCTAAGAAACATCTAATTCATAAGATAGATAAAAGGGAAAGACAGGTCTGTAAACCACTGAAAAATGCATGAATAGATTTAACTTAGCTTTTTAGCACACACTTCTCATTAAAAAATTACTTCAACAGAGAAGGAAAACACAATTTATCCAGAAATATAGCCTAAAATTTATGTCCACTTGGTTTGGATGTTAAAACACCATACTGTACCTGTGGAAATTCCTATTGATAAACAGATGAAGGTACTTTCACTTAGGTAGCGTGTTCTAATGGCAGATGTAAGGTGAGCAATTCTGCTGTTGAGTGAATACACTCTGACACTTTTCTGGTGGCTTTTCTGCATATCATAAAAGCACATTCTACACCAGACATTCTCCTCTGGAATTCTACAAATATTCACAGACAACTAGAATATACATGTAAAATTGGGGCATTTCAAAGAAAATCACTACCTTCAGTGTGCAAATGACAGGAAGGATGGAAAACGACAGAATTTAAAGAATAAAAAGATAACTTCCATTTCTAAATTTAGCTGTAAGAGCTAAAAGTCAGAAACTATGCACCACTTAAATTCCTCATGCATTTGCATAAATTGCAGCAGAATTCCAAGGGGGCAACCTGCTGCAAGTACAGGTACTTAGAGGAGCCAGCTGGGGATCTGAGGGGAGGTGAATACTGCAACGGCTTTTGGGCCCTAATCCGGACATACCTGAGCCCAAAATTCCCTTTTCCAGATGTTCTATTTGGCTAACCTGACCAGTAAAACAAGACAATGCCACCAACACTTCCAATCACTTGAACAGAAAGTGCAATAACTGCTCTAAAATAGAAAAATATCTCAGAGGTTTTAGAAACCTTTGCCAGGAATAGGTTCCCTGTGACAGATTCCTTTTTTCCCCCTGATGTTTCCATAAGGAGTTCTGATTTCCACTCCATCCATAAGAATTAAGAAAAATGGGTTTTAACTAGGTGTTACAACTTTTATAGCAGAACTTACTGGGAAATAAGTACTTCATTTTTGAAGGAGTTGTGGAAATATTCCACCCTTAGAACAAAATGGACTTAACTTACCTACTGGAGCAGTTCTTAGGAAGCACATCTCATTCTCTGTATCTGTCCCCTCTTAGGGTAACTTCAGGAGTGGCTCTTGCAGGAATGGGAGAATCATTCAAATGCCACGACTTGACTCCAGAACTGGTGGTTGCTTGGAAAAGCACTGCTCTGGAAAGCAGTAAGTTCATGGAAAACTCTTTAAGAAAATATAAAACGCAATAAAAAAATAAATATGTGGGCCTAGGAAAAGATGCTTTTAATTTTTGCCTTAGTAGGACTGTTTGCTGCAGACAGAAATTCCTACCTTTACCATGTATAAAGACTATGAACAGAACACCCTTTGATAAGATCAAAATATTTTTGCTCACAACTGCTACAGTTATTCCTCCAAATCTCATTTATCCTCCATGTGACCGTAAGTTATAAACTTGCCTCTTGTCAATACAGTTGGCAATCTCTAAACAAACTGACAAATGCCATTTATTCTTTTTCTCCAGTTCTCCCAGGCTGATATTCAGGGTTAAGTATGCTCCTGACAGAAAGACTCCAACTTTTAGTCCATTTGCTAAGTAGGTGAATGACTTGGCACGTCTCTAAACTGGATGAAATGTTGTAACTGGAAGCTTCCCACCATTTTTCTGAGCAACACATGGCTCCACAGACCCCAGCCTCATGCTGGGTAACAGGTCAGAACTTCTTCCTGATGCTAAAGTATTTCTTTAATGTGTCACTGAGCAACACCAAGAAATGATCACATGTACCAAAGAGCCCCTGCCACACTGAGGTGATTAAGTCAGAGATCCAAAGTTCATTGCCACCAACCAAATACCCCAAAAAACTAATTATGAATTCCAGTTTAGAAATAGAGCAATGACTCCTCCATTTTTTATGTGTATGGTGTTCTGAGAAACATCACAGTGCAGCAATTACCATTTCACCTGGACTTAGTTCTGATGATGATGGAACCCCAGAAATTGAATTTCTGGTATCAGGAAAGGTCACCCTGAGTATTGTAGCAGAGATGAAGTAAAATGAGGGGAAAGCTGCCCTTCTGGAGTGTGGCCACAACTCTGCCTAGCTCCCCCACGGAGCAAAGGAATGAAACATGAAACACCCTCGTGTGCTCTTAGGACTGAGGACGCCAAAAACATTGTCAGGAGCTGCTCAGGGGGGAAAGCTGCCATTGCAGGGAACAGGCTTTAGATCACTTTTCACCTAAAGAGGCATCACCAAAACATGCATTTCTGCTAGCTCCTGACTGCTGGGTGAAGATACACAGCTCACAGATTTGTTTCACAGTTGTGTTTTAAGTTCATAGCATTCCACTTCTTCAAAACACAGACAAAACAGAAATGAAAGCAAAGTTCAGTTTTCTAACTTAAATGAGTCAATAAACAAAAATGGCTCTCCATCCACACACAGCATATGGATTTTAGTTGCCTGGACTAAAATGGCAAGGCAATAAAATAATGCTGTTCTGTTGTATACTACTGAAGCCAATTGAATTAATATCGGAAAATCTTCCTTTGAAATCATGTTAATAAAGGGTTATTGTAGCATCAGTTTTGCATAATATTTTATGTATGAGCTTATAGAGTGCAACAATAAAATTCTTAATCACATAAGACATTTCTGTTGTTTGAAGGAAAATACTGCCATAAAAACATATCCCAATTGTTAAATCAGCAACCCACCTCTGAAACCAAAGCCATCCTCACCTTGTCAACTCATCAATAATTATAAGGCTGTTGGGAATAAAACACTTCCAGTACTGCTAATATCACCTCTTCAATAGCTCATTTAGAGGCAAAAAGCCTTATTGTTTTATCACTGCTTGAATAAGCTCTTCACATCTGAGAATTTATTGCTTTAATTACAAAAAGTGTTCCCTGTTATTTCAGGACTATCGAAAACCTATTTCTCTACAAAAGTGCAAAGATGCTTTCATACTTGTGGGTGTATCACCAAAAAATTAAGTTTTTTTTGATGGCATAAGTTTGAAAAACACAGACTATCAGACTCATTTTTCAGTTTCTTGCAATTCAACTTCTGTCACTGGCCTGATTTCAGAAAGTCCCTCAAACAAGGAGTCCAATTTAAAAGGTTGCCATCTGGAAAGTAAAAGAAGGTAATTACTCAAAAGAATGAGAGTGCTTACAGGGCCTCTTTTTTAGATAGCAATGAGGCATGCTCTTTCCATATTTTCAGGTATAAATACATGGGTGAAAGCAATACTTTTGCAAAGATGTATCTGACATAATGAAGAAGGTGTAGGAATAAACCCTGCACTTACCAAAAGAAAACCCAAACTGCCACCCACAGTAAATACACTATTAAACACAAAAGAGAGGGGGAAAGCAAGAGAACTAGAAGGGTCAGGCAAAAAAAAGGCAGCAAGAAAATCAGCACTCTATTTCAAAGGTCTAGGTATTGTCACATCACTGATTATCCATATTGCCATTAATCCATAAATTAATGAAAATATAAGACAGGCAGAGAGAATTTCAAGAGCAACGATAGATAGGATTCACTGAAATATTTGTTAAAAGCCACTAAAAACAAGAGCAACGTAAGTAAAATATCAATACACTTTTTAAAGGGGAGAAAATAGAAATAAATCTGGAACCTTGGAAACTACCTGGGAAATTCAAGAAGCTTGTGCCTTATTGCTCTCTGGAAAGAGAAGCACTTGAGCTGTAGGTGCTACAGCCATACATCACAGCAGTGTGGGGTTTTTCCTTTAACCCTTAGGAAGGATGTGAAGAACTTTTAACTGTGTGCCTCTAAGTTCCATCTGAATTCTAAGCCATATCATGAACTATTAAAAACATCTAATGGCCTGAGTTTAAAAGAGAAAGATAAATAGCAGTATGGAAATCCTGAGAGTGACATATCCTAAGGAAGTAATTAAACCTCAACAATATTTATCAAATCTTGAATCATTTCCTCCATTGTTGGGTTCCTTATGGAATAACTCAATCTAGCAGTTCCTCCCAGTACTTCACAGACTGGCATCTTCCCACACAGAGAACACTGTTCCAAATTGTTTTACTAGCAAAAGTTAAGAGATTTTGCATTCATTTGCATGTGTCTGGTACTTCTCGCATGACTGATGACACACTGAAGAGTTTTATTTTTGCAAAGTTACTCTCTGTAATATTGTGCAAATATCACTGCCAGTGATTTCTGCTCATTCTTGAGTATGACAGTGAACACGGATCCCCTGGGGTAACCAAAGATGAGCCTGGGGTCAATGGAAAGCAGATGAAAACAATTTAGTAACTGAGTATTTCATTAAGTTCCTTGCCATTTGAAGATAAAGTATTCTGTCTCAACAGATTCAAACAGCTGAACAACAAGTCACTTGTAAAATAATATGCAACCAGATTTCTTTTTCAAACAAAAGCTGAATTTCAGAGTCTCTCTGTAGTAAACTCAAGGATCTGACTTAACTAGATAAAAGCTGATAGGCAGCTGATGAACTTTTATTTCCTGAGGGTCTTAAGTTCCCAAAATCCATTAAGACTTTTCAAACCCCAGGATCTGTCCCAGCCTAATTATCTAAGGGAGTGAGTCATTTGACAAAACATCTCTCTGGTTCATAAGTTACTTGCATAATTTAAAAGCTGCTACTGCTTATCCAGCCCACACCACTACTGGTGAAACTAATATGTGTAATGGTTGTGTTGGCATACTCGAGAGTAATACATGAGAGGATTCTTTTCTCCTGTCTTTACATCGAAATTTATACAGATATGTGTAACTATAAAGAGAGAGAGAGAGAGAGAGCGCAAAACTATCTCACCATATGGTGCTTTTAGCATAAGGCACCTTATCAGTACCTTATCAATTTAAAAATGAAGAAAAAATCCAAAACCCTTGTGTCCTGGGTTGCAGTGTATTCTATTAGCATCCTCATGAGCTGTTGAAATCAGGTGGGGCAGTGTTTCCTTGCCTCCTGCCCCCAGACTATCTTTCTGTTAATGGCCCATCATTGTCCTGCCGCCTGACTCAGAGATAACTCCCTCCGAACTATCTTCTGTTAATGAGCCTAATCAACACCTGGCCTCATGACTCATTATCCCATTGTGAGATGCTCCACCCAGAGGGACAAACCAAGCATCCCATCGTGGATATAATCTGAGGCTGAACACCAGAGACAACCCTTCTACTGGATTTCCAGAGGACAGGAGCTACGCAGCCACCACTGGACCTGAGGAGGAGCAGACCCTTTTCTACAGGATCACTGCTTCAGAGGACTGCAGCCACCACCCTGACTAACAGGGACTCAGGTTGTATCTTGACTGTCAGTTTGAAACAGTGTTTTCTTTTAGTTTTTTCCTTTTCTTTAACTTCCCCATTAAATTGTTATTCTGACTTGGTGCCTCCCACTGGTTTGTTTTCAAACTAGTACACCTTGATAATATTAGAATACTGCCATGCATATAATCAGTCTTTTCCTTCTTGGACATCCCTAAAGGATTAATAAGCAAGAGATGCTTGTTTTGATAAACTGTAGGATCTCAAAATTTCATTTCTATTTTCAAATTTAAAAATGCTTGTATTAAACAGAGTGTGACCTTCTCCTACTTATTCCTTGTGAAAATTACTGGGAATAAGGTTCCCAATGGCTCCTGATTGTCCAGACTGATATTACAAGACAAATATAGATAGTATTAATTGGCTTACAATAAAAAAGTGTCAAAAAATAATAAATTAATTAAGAAAAGAGGAAGTCCTAAAGTAAGGAGAAAAAAAGTAAGAAGACCAGTGATTAAACCCCCAGAATTTTAACACAGGGATATAATGCTCTAATACTAGATAAATTTCTTGGCTGTATAACCAGATTACCAACTAAATTGTAAATATTTACTCTGCTAATACCACAAAGTATTTTTCCCTGCAATTTGAGCTCAGTGGGATAATCAGTGCCCTGAGTTGTATTTAGGCTTTCCAAGCTGTGGCAGTCTCAGCCTCCTGTGGCTCTCTCTATCACCACAGTGGAACAGAACTCCTCAAAGGCAAGTTCTCTTAACCTTATGTCCTCCAGAGGGTAATTCAGAGTATCCTCTGTCTCTTCACTGCCTGTCTGAGGTGGCCTAGGAGACCACAATCTCTTAGATACCAGCTGGATGTTTAAATATAGATACAGGAACTGTTTTCTTGCATCCCCAGAAGTGCTTAAATTACCTCCTAGGAGAGAACATGAGCAAGAAGTGAGGAGGACTTCATCTCTAGTACCTTCTTTAAATTAGTACACCTAAGAAGAAGATAAAATGGAACTGCAAGTGTCTAGTGAAAGGAAGTGGTGGGAAATCATTTTGGGTTAGCACAGTTCAGAAAGCAGAATTGTGCTTAGAATTACGATTTTCTTTCCATAGGTAAATCCTCTCCTGTGTGCTTTGTACTTTTGTATCAAAGCCCATCAAGACACTATATTTTTTTTTACGGATAATGAATATTAAACCATTTAAGAGCCCTAATATTCCCCATCACTGGAAAATAATCTTTGTAATACAGATAGGAGTATATTCTAGCTGTCTATAATATTCTCCTTTGTTACACAACTTCTGCTTGCTTTATTTCTTCCTTTTGTACATTGTCAGTATAATAAAAAAGTTGAAGTGAATCATGGACTTGGAAAAGCCATCAATGACTTTTAAAATTTCTCAGGAACTGCCTTACTTTACAAGAGTCAGGACATTTTAATTTCAAGAGAATGAATCAGGGAAAAATACATCTTTCTAAGCAAAGTATAGCATCTTTTACTCCAAATTAAACCTCAAATGATGCAACTTACACAGCAGTGATCTCTCATTTATCTATCACGCGTTCTACCCTTGTAACCCAAACACTTGCAATGGTGTCTGTACTTCAGACACCTTTCTGTTCTAACTGCCTTTCTTAGCTCTTTTCTACCAACCAGCCCCACAGAAGAGTGAGCGCAGAGCTGCCCAAGTGCAGTGTGCTAGTAACACTGGGAAATTGCGATTATCCCTTGACGCCTGTGGGAGACCTCATTACACCAAACACAACTCCAGCTGTATTTGTCCATAGAGCAGACAACATTATTCCAAGTCAGGTGAAAGATTTGTGGAGAAAAAGACCTTTCCTCATCTTTTGTCACCCCTCAGCAGTTCACTCAGAGAGATGATGATCTGTTTGGTCTCTGATGTGCCACCAGCCTATATCATAAAGGAAAATCTGTGGATGCTGAGCTGTTGGGTAAACAGTCCTAGCTCAGCCAGAACACACAGCCCTGCTGAACAAACAGATGTTTAGATACAGGAAGGTGTTTTAGTTTGGTCCGCAAGTATATTTGGCCTTCTCAAGGGATCACAGAGAAATGGAATAGTCTTTTCAAGCAGATCAGAGCTGTTTATATCTCAAAGTGCATCTGAAGGTATTCCCCATTTAACAAGTTAGCAAGTTATAGCTGAAAATTACTTTAGTCCTCAGGCCAGGATTAAACTAATGGTAGATGGAGAAATATTGTCTTACAGCTACCACACATCAGAGACCACCACCATGGCCCTAAGGACTTCTGCCTAGGGCTGTGCCCAAATTCACAGTCCGTATCTTCAACACAAAATTAATTTTGCAATCATCGTCCTTGAAGGAATGGATAAATGAAAGGAAGATAACATGGCTCACCATTTCATACTTCTGTTTTGCATTGAAGAAGCTTTAATCACAGTCAAAGAATTAATAATGTGGAAAGAATGATCCTCTGTTCAAAATCCAATTTAGGTAGGCTAAACTTGTAGGTGTCAATAGCATGCAGTATTGTACTTAAGAAAACTTTTAAAATGGAAGTATCTATCAAAATTCTGACACTCTGAAAAGTGGAAAAAAAAATTAAAATAATTGTTCTTGTTTGTTAAAATGTAAAATCATGTGAGATATTAAGTCCTGCATGTAAGTAGAAAATCAGATGGAATGTCAGGTTTGTATATTTGACTGACAAAAACTTCACCATTTTAAGTACCATTACTCCTTGCTTTATTCAAGACAACTGAGCTCCTATTTTTTCCCTCGTGCAAAATCAATTTACGTGGTACATGTGAAACATTTCAAATCACTTTATTCTTACTAATGTACAAAACAATTCCATAATGAAACCACCATGGACAATGTATTTATTAAATTGTATAAATTAGCCTGGCAATATTAATGAAACTTCGTGAAAGTCTCTGAAGACATCTCCCACATATATTTCCCCATTAAAAAATGACAACTTCTAAAGAAATTTTCCAGACAAAAATATTTTTTATGTACACGTGCATGTATGTGTTATCAATGTGAAGGTGTGGGGTTCTACATTTTCAGAGAATCAGAGAATGGGTTGGGTTGGAAGGCACCTTAAAGCTTGTCTAGCTCCATCCCCTGCCATGGGCAGGAACACCTTCCACTATCCCAGGCTGCTCAGAGCCCCATCCAGCCTGGCCTTTGGACATTGCCACAGCCAGTGGTGCAGCCACAGCTTCTCTGGGCAGCCTGTGCCAGGGCCTGTCCACCCTCACGGGGAAGAATTTATTCATAATGTCTGCTCTAAACCTCCCTTCTGTCAATGGGAAGCCTTCCCTTTTGTCCTTTCACTCCAAGCCCTTGTCAAAAGACCCTTTCCAGCTCTCATGTAACTCCTTTTGGTACTGGAGGGTGCTTCTTCTCCAGGCTGAACAACCCCAACTCCCTCAGCTGGTCTCTTTTGGGGGGAGGTTTCCATACAGTACAAACTGTTTTCCCAAGCTCTCTCTACAAAGCCTCGTGTAGCAGAAATGAAGAATTTCCTTGCTCTTGCTACACGGGAGAAAGGCAACTGGGGTAAACATCAGAGCTAAAACAGGACAGGGGAAAGAAACACAGTCACAAAAGCTCTCCCACATTTACTGCAGGGTAGGAGTCTTGACAGCTGTGAAAAGCACAAATCTTTGAAGCTGACCACTGTGCCTACATGTGGATTGTGTTGGATTTGTTTAACAAAATTAAAGGCAAAGCTTTTCTGAAATTAAGCTTAGCATGTCAAGTGTTGCCTGATCTGAAACTTTCATACTATCTTCTTGAAAGGAATCCTTTGCACTTCAATTTCTACTTGAATGAGATTCATCCAATCTTGAAAAGGCAAATCAGTTTTTGCCAGGTGACAAGAATAGTAACAAGTTTAAAAATCAAAGAGAAAACTTTTATTGCCTACCTTTCTCTCTTTGGAAGTTATGAATATGCTGAGGAGCAGCACATGAAAGAGAAGCAAATTAAAAATATGCTAATATATTGTATTTCTTTTATGACATGGCAGGAAGTGTGCAGCTTGGATAAATCAAACTATACAACATAATTAAAACCCGAATGTAACATTCAAATGATGACTAATAGAAAATGATAAAGAGTTAATAAATAGGAAGTATTAAACACAGTAATTAGTACATCAGAAACTGCAAGGGAGCTCAGTATCTTAAAAGCGAATGTCTGCTCCCCCCTTCAGTGAGAAAACACTCAAACTAATCAACATAAGCTTACGTATGTTGAAAAATAGCTTCTGTTCCTTTAATTGCTAATGAAATAGCTAAACTTAAAAGCTTGAGCCAATTATTAATAATCTACTATTGCCAAGTTAACAACTTTTGTCTTGGTTGGTGAGGTGCTGTCAGGAGCTACACTTAAGGAACCTCCTGTAGATCATTACTGTATCCAGCCCCTCATGCATCTTGAATTGTGTTCAGCCTTGGTGATTTCAGGAGAATCTCCCCAAAGTCACAAAGCACTCTGGGTTTATTTGGGTCATTCTCATGAAGGGTTTCCAGATCAGTTCAGAAGTGAGGTCCTGGTCAGGGTTTATGAGGAACAAAACACTTCAGGGTGAAGGTGAGTATTCTCAAAGAAAATGAGAAATTTGGTTAATTTTCTTAGACTACTTACAAATTCTTTATATAGATATGTTGTTATTTTAAGGTGCAGAAACAAATTATTATCAAATTTATTCATTTAAGTATTTATTCTACAACTATTTTGTTGAACTTGCAGAAAAAAGAGCAGTGAAGGGAAGAATCTGTAAAGCACTAAAGTACTTTGATATACATTAGAAGCCAAAACAAACAAAAAATTTTTCTGAAGGGCAAAAAAGAACCCGAAATAATAATTAGAAACCCCATAATCTGAGCATATACAAAACATCCCAGAAAGAAGCTGAACTGGAAACAAAAACTAACCCTATCTAAAGAGAAGTATAGTTTTCATCAATTAGAACCAAGATCAGCTGAAGTTCTAAAACCTCTAATCTTTCTACACGGTTATAAATGCAGACCCCACCCCATCTCACAAAATGTATGTATGCAAAATGCACACAGAGCTCTTATGGAATTTTTTCTGGAAAGCCAATAGCTCTGCATTTTGGGCTGCAGTGCCACCAGGGCTGATATCCAACACTCAGACTGTGTGAGTGCCAGCGAGCTCTGCTCACCTGTGCCCCAGCTGCATTTTCTTACCACAGTCAAGACATTCAAAACCCAAGCACTGAAAAATCACCATAGAGAAATACCTGGTACAGGGGACTGGAGGAACCAATACAGAACATATGAGAACATAAGGAGGGATCCCAAACTAATCCTGATCAGGTTTACTTAAAATTGACAATTTGAGGCCTTAAATATGATCATGTTTCTAGTTTATATATTCAGTTATATGTATTCAGTTTATATATTCATATATATTTATATATATGCTTCTTTTTTCTGGGATAATTCTTGCAATTATTTGAAGAGCACACAGAAAGAGCCAAATGTCTTGCTGAACAATGAGTAGTAAAGCACAAGTATTGTCAATATCCTAAGTACACTTCCTGATTTAAATCTTTCTGACAATCCTTTTGGAGGCAGGATAAACATTCGCCTAAATTCATTGAAGTCCACTAAAAACATTCTTCTTTATTCTCCTGGGGTAAAACCTGTGAGGTGATCATAAATACATGGGGTTTTTTTAACTTCTGGCTTCTTTTAATGGATATATCAGCTTTATCTAAAAAGCAGGAGAGAGAATGAAAAACCTGACAAAGTACACAGCTGAATTGGATTAATATCATGGACAAGTGCAGTAAGAAATTCTGTCATCAAAAGAACAAATGTCTCTTTGATACGGCATTAACACTGTTTCAAGACAAAGAGCTTGCACTCAAACTACAATTTTAAAAGCTGTCAAGGACACTGAGCTATAAAATTGTTACCAAAAAGGAACTGTATTACTATGTTCATCATTAACACTAAAATCTCAACCTTTCTCAAGAATGTCAGAGAAGGTAGGTGCTCATTCTCCTGATGACTAATGTGCTGACAGTTATCAACAGGGATTAAGTGCTTGGTCAATAAAAACCTTTTTACTTTTTTTACCTTTCTCCAAAATCTAAATTTCTGCTCTCCAAAATGCAGTTTGGGGAGCGCAGGAAGTTCTCTCCCTGCCTTCCTTTTTGCCATCAAAAGAATGGCATAATTCAATTACTGAAAATAATCCCAAATAAAAACCATTCAAATAGTCAATTCTGGGAATATAACCAGTGTTCTGACTGTAGAAACAGTTGTCCAGGTGTCAAACACAAAGCCATCTGCAATACCACACATATTTAATCCTGGGTGGTTTTTGTCAAGGGTTGTTTTGTTTATGGTGGGTTTTTGGTGGGATTTTATCTTTGTGGGTTTTTTCCTTTTTTTTCTTTACTCCATAACTCCATAATTGTTACCACAGAGCTATGAAAGTGCAAGGTACTTAACAAAAACTCCACTGTTCTACCTGCCTGCCCCACAGAATTAAACATGAAGGTAAAACAGCTTTACAAAGGGATCACCCGATAGCTTTGGTCATGACAGCAGGACTTACTCTGTCTTTAAATGTTTCCATTCAAACAGATTCACTTTTGTTTGGCTCAGCAGCTTGCTTGGGCAGATGTGGTTGCTCAAACCTAGAAGACAAAGCTCTGTTTCCTAACCTCACCCTGTACAGAGCAGCTGGGCAGCCATAAGGCACAGGAGCCTCAACTGGTACCAACTAATTGCCACATGTGTTCATGTTAATACAACACACTTGGCTACTGGTTCATCAGAAATTAAATTCCCCTTGAAATATCAGCTGCCAACAAAAGGAAACCTTCACAACCCTCCAAGGCCTCATTACTGTACATCAAAATATTCTGGGTTGTAAGATTTAAAATGTAAATGAAAAGGCATTATTAAACAAAGTTCCTTTCAGTACAAAAACTGAACAATTCTTTTATTGAGTAGTAACATGAAAGTTATTTGAACTTTTTTGGTTGGGATAAACCAGTAAGAACCAGGAATGTGAGAGCTGGCATTCACATTAGTTGCCTGCCAGTTCTCTGGTTTGAATTGCTCTACAAACACACTTGTCTGAGCACAAAGTAATGCTTCAGTCCTAAACTCAACCAGTCCAAGTCATCTTCTTTAGATGTCTGAAAACAACAGCAAACATCCTGGAATGTTAAATATCCAGTGTCATCTTATTAACATTAATGTCTGAGTCTGCATCCAGAACGTGCACACAATTATAGTTTCCAGTTTGGGAAAAATAACAAGGGTCATCCCTGCTGAATCTGAGGGCATCTCATCTTTAGCAATCTAAAGCCCCCATGAGTAACACATGGCAGGCAGGAAATTAAACTGACTTTCACACAGGTTACACCCTAGGCATTGGACCAAATTCACTATGAAAAAAAGTAATTATGAATGAAAACTAACAGCATTCGAATTCTCTTTGTAATCATCACTGAGGGAAGGGAAGGTGAGGGAACAAATACCTCACCCCACCAAAGGTTTTACTAAACACTAACTTACTGAGGATCACTTCAAAATAACACTGAGTACTCTGGGTGTGGGTCCCTCAGGGAGCTCTCACAGAATCCTGCACGACACCTACCTATTTCTGTTCTTTAAACATAATATAATTAAATCAGGTATTGACTGCCTGCCCTCCATGGTTGATTCATTTCTAATTAACACTGCTGCAACAATGAAGCACACACAGAGAAAAAAAATTTAAATAAAAAAGTCAACAACTTGGGTTAAAAGAGCAAGGTCAGGGCCTTAAAACTGAAAATGAGATTTCCTTCCATATCTTAAGTTTAAAAAGTTGCTTTTGTGAAAGTGATAATCTGTTCCTTATGGACATTCACAAAATTAGCCAAGATACACTGTAAAAATCTGTTAAGTTTGAAATGGTGCTATTTCTATTAAAAACCCAAAGAAAACCCTGACCATGAATTTTACCAGTTGAAATTACTAACCCCTGCAGTTTTCATGCCCAATTTCTTGGTTAGGTTCCTGAGAATCAGAACCACATCGAAAATCTTGGCAAAATAGAGTTTTCAGTGTTGGCTTTTAAGAGCATGGTGCTGACAACACCAAGGTCGCGTATTCGATCTCTATATGGGCCATTCAATGAACAGTTGGACTGGATGGTCCTTGTGTGTCTCTTCCAGCTCAGAATATTCTGTGATTCTCTGAAAATGTCTAACATTGAAACAATCACACAAAAATTTGTCATTTGAGTTTACCAGAATTATAAATTTCATTTCTGCTTGCCCTTGCAACATGACAATCATAATCCCGTGAATTTTAGATAAGGGAAGCAAGCCCTCCATTCATAAACTATAAAGTACCTCAATCCTACCTGAGAGAACAGAAGATTGGGATATTTGGTTTTCTTCTAAAGCACTATTTTTATTTGTTCTCCCTGCTAGTGAAACATATATTCACCTGAGAGGTAATGCTGAGAAGACAAAGATAAAAGGAATGATTAAGATGGCAGGTTACAAATCACAAAACCTATTTTTATGAAAAATCATGTGAGAAATTGTGAAAGTTCAAGAGGAAGTTGTCAGAAAAAAGTTTTCATTACTAAAACATTTACTCCAAAATGTGTCTCAAAATGGGCAAGTCCACAATGTCCATTTAAGAGAAATAAAAATACTGAAGCCTTAATTAGTTTTGAGATATTCTGCTGAGAATCAGAAAGTGTGGAATCCCCTAAAATCCAGTTCAAAAAGTCTTTAGATTCATACCAGACAAATCAGTGGAATTGGCTCAATTTTTAAAATGTGAAGAAAGTTACTTATGATTGATGGTAGGAGAAAACACTTGTTTTAGAAAAATTATGAGTACTTTGAGACCAAATCAAAGTTTATTTAAAGGGCGATTCCCCTTCCAATTCTTGTGACCATTGGTATCTGCTATTCTAACAAAACCTCCCAGAGTAATAACACCAGATCATTTCAATTCGCTCATAACACAATCAGAATTCCAGTAAGGCCATCGAAAAATGCCAAATGATGAGTTAAAATTCTCCCCTTCAGCTCACACTAGACATTTCTTGGAGAATATCTGTTCTTTTTTTACAACTGACTGTCATCTTGAGGTGGTTTCCTTGTTTTGACACAAATAATCTGTTGCTGGAGAACAAATACCTGAATCACGTGGTGTTTAAATTTCAGATATATATGCATTAAAGCCCAGAGGAGTTGAATGTAAGCTTTCTGCCATCCTTCACTTCTGGCTGCACAAACATTCATCTGGAAGTATTGCAATTCCCTCAGAATCTGGTAGAGATTTCCAAGGCCTCTCCTCTTCCTATTTTGAGCCTTCCTGGAGAATGCAGCCTAACAGGCAATAGATTTTAATGGGCCTTTGGAGATACCATGGCACTGCTAAAATAACATCACTCAACAGGCAGGGGAGGGCTGTGTGAGCTGCATACTGTGGCTTCAGAGCAGAGGAAGATCCTTCTTCAAGGAATGAACTGCAAGTTAACAGAGGCAAGAAAAATGTGATTAGGAGACAGATTTCTTCATACAGGTACTTGATTTCACAGCAGTTGGTCTCAGAGGTGCTGAGTAAAACTACACTTGAAATAATATAATCCCTAAAGATCCATACTGAACTGCAGGCAGAATGTCTTGAAAGAATGGAAATTGTAGCTCTGTTAAATTTGTTTCTCATACACACAGAGAGCATTCTTGCAGCTTAAATCTTTATTATCTTGACAGGATGCGTGACAAAGGGAGGTATTTGTTAAGCCAGTGACATTCTAAACCTGCAGCTCAGATTTATGCTTTTGACCAACCACCAGTTAGACAAAAGCAGGACTGAAGCTGCCCCTTCCTCACTTTGTTCTAAGATTTTCAGACTAGGTTTTGCAACTTACTATAGAACTCTGTCTTCCAGCATTTCAGTCTAAGTGCAATATAATTTTGTTCAATAGTCTAATAACAACGCTTCCAAAAATTGGCTCCAAGGCCACTGCTGGATACAGGCATTGGTAGGAAAAGAAGATATTGTTTCAGTAAAACTGAAATTACTTCAAAACACAGTTCTCAGTAGGCTGGTGAGTCAATGCCATTTTACAGAAATAATTTGATTTCATTAAAAACGTGGTGGCTTCCTCTGTTGTACAGCCTCCTTGGAGCTCAGGGAGGCTGAATACTGCTGCAGTTTAAGAACAGATACAGACCCAGGGAAGCCAGACAAAGCCCCTTAGAAGGACTTACACAGACTTTTGACTGTAAAACAGCACAGGCTCAGGCAGTGCAGAAAATGCAACCCTGTTTTTAGCTAATAGAATGGCAGATTTGGAGAAAGTGTAAGACTGGAGATCAGAAGTTTTTGCTTCTACTGCTATCTCTGGCTGTTAATTTGAGCTCTGAAGTTCTGGTATCTCTCAGGGGAAAAAAAGACCCTCCTTTTAGGTATTTGTGGAAAGCAGTTTAAAATGAGCAGATTGAAAGCATTACTCTGAAATCTAGATATTTTTCATTTTGAAAAGATATTTATATGATGTTTGAAGACTTTCTGCAGACAGAGGAACCTTTCAGTTGTGCTGCTGCATTCACTTTCTCCAGCATGAAGAGTGAAAAATATTGATGCATCTTGAACTAGTTATTTGCTGTGTCTGCTTCATACTCATTGCAAATTCTCTGCATAAATATAAACAAAAAAAACCCTAACTAATGTATTAGGTTTGTGTCTATTAACACAAAGCAGAAGCCACAAGTTTTAAGCAGTTCTGACCCATTCTGTGACCATTATTTGGTAACTGCATTAGTCTGTAAAAAATGGAAATAAAGATGAGATCCATAGGGAACTTTAGCTTCCTCTACAAATCGGTCAATGCCAGCTGGTCTTTCAGAAACTGCATCAGTAACTAACATTATTGGGAGCACACAGTAACACTGACAGGAACCACTCTGCACATACACTCTGGTGTCCCTGACAGGGTTTCATAGGGGAGGAGGTGGCATAAGAACAACTTTGCCAACTTAAGGTACCTCAGTGATGTCCTTTCCTGGCAGCTTTCTGCTCTATATTTTGTCCTTCAGGGGTATCACTCAGAAGCATCAACAGACTGGCATTCCTGTTACTTATATTCAGCCTCAAAAGCTTATTTTCATTTTTTTTTCTTTTCAGAGAATGATTACAATCAATACAAATTCTTCCTTGCAAGTACATTTATATAGCAGTGGCAGAATCTCCACTGCCACCCACACTGCCTCACAGGATCCTGACTTAGAAGGCCTCATACTCTTTGCAAGGTGTATGCGACATTTCTAAATTACATACACTGAGAATTTTTTTTTAGATTATCATTTGTTAGTTCCTCCTCACTCACCTCCTTCCTCCACAGAGTGAGAAAACATCAAGGAGACATATGACGAACTATACAGGAAGTGACTGCCAAAATGTTTCAGTGTGGATCTAAGTGACAGTTCAGAAAGTGGAAAATCCTTTATACATTTCTCATGTAGGAAAACTAGTGCATGCAGATTAGAGTGCCCCAGTTTCTTTGCAGAGGAAGCTGTCTTCAACCACCTTTTCTTTTTACCAAATTAGATGCTGCTTTTCTCACTAACACAGAATCCGAAATTCAAACAAGATTTTAAAAGGATTTTGTTTAGCAGCTGAATATAAGATTACTATGCTCATCTGATACTACAAAATTATGCACTCCTTTTTCACTCCAAACTCTGTGACTGCTTCCATAACAGAGGGAGCATAAACCACAGGCATACAAATGCAATCCAACCTACGTCTGATCTGGTTTAACAATCTCTTGATCATCAATTACATTCCTCAATGCTCTTAAATTAGCAGTATCAAAAAATATTCGAGGGATAAACTATTAATAGACCTTTAAAATCTCTGTCTGCTTTTGCAGTCTGCTCAAAAGCTTTCCAGGCTGGCAGTGAAGAGACAGACACAGAGACAGCATCTCCCTTAAAGAAAAAGCAGGGGAAGCAAAATAAAGCAAGAAGGCAATAAACAAAGATAACTGAAATTTAGAATCCTCTGTATCACAACATAAGCTAATAACTAAACAGAGAAAGAAAAATACACATGCATTTGAAGTTGTCTCCAGCAGGGTATTTTTGCTGGTTTTGCATCTCAGATACAATCACCTACAAAAAGGAAGACAGTCCCAAGGAGCAGCAAAAGGAGGCTGTTTTGTAAGGGAAAGTGAGGCAGGAGCCAGAGTCACAGCAAAGTAGAAGGGTTGTGCCCTCAGCAGCAAAGGTGTGATCCTGCAGGACTCCAGCAAGGCAGACAGGGCAGGGCCAGTGATGGGCACCAGGCTCTGCAACTGCCCACACTGTCAGGCACGTCTCGGGTCGGTCTCTTCTCCCAGGCAAGCAGCAACAGGATGAGAGGACAAAGCCTCAAGCTGCGCCAGGGGAAATTTAGGCTGGACATTAGAAAAAAATTCTTTACAGAAAGAGTAGCTGGGCATTGGAATGAGCTGCCCAGGGAGGTGGTGGAGTCACCGTTGTCGCTGTTGTCCCCAGGGACGGCGAGAATCATGACACAGAATTCAGGTCCAGGATAAATGGAGTTATTTAATTAATTACCACCTTGTTTATAGAACTTGATTCACAACAGAGAAATGACATTATTGGGTGCTTGACCATACACCTCCCAGAGTGATTGGCTGAATGCTTCGACACCTATTTCAAAATATTTTCTTCAGTGAACCAAAACAAGACTGTGCAGGTGCAAGATAGAGAGTTAGTTTACGAAACCATCTTTCACTGTTTCTCAGCTAAAGCATGAAAAAGGAAAACTTCACAAAATGCTTCAGCAGCTGGAAAATTCCTGTGCTCCTGCTTTTTAGCATCCCTGAAGGTGCTTAAAAATGAAAGACTGGATGTGGCACTCAGTGCCATGGTTTAGTTGATAAAGTGATGTTAGGTCATAGGTTGGACTTGATGATCTCCAAGGTCTTTTCCAGCCTAGTTCATTCAGTGATTCTGTGATTTTGTGGGTAAAGAGTGAGTTGGAGGCATGAAGGATAAAACAAATTACCATTTTTGTTATCAACCTGCAGAGTAGTTCTCCACCAAGTCTCTTTACTCTTTTGTTTCTTATCCCTCTCCCTTCCTGTTAAATTCCTCACCCACCTTATGCTGGGACCCCTTCCCTACCTGTCTGCTGACTCCATTACAATGGGGTCTAGTACGAAAAGCAATAATACCATTCCTCTCCCCTTGCTGTAAACCTGGAGCTAAGAAGGGTTCATATTCAAAGCACAACTCATAAAAAAGCTGCAATTCCATCATATGTTCAGAAAAGTCCTTATGAATTCAATTTCTCCAAAATGAACCTCATGCATCTGAAAGATTCCAATAGCCAGAGAACAAAGATCATGACCGGTTTTAAATAAGGTTTCCTGATTATCAGACTACAAAGATAAGGTCAGGTCTGTTGTATCCAAAACTTTTTTCCTCAAGGGCAGCACAGTAAATAAAAAGAAACATATAAAACCAATTTCACTTCTGCCCTGAAGATTTACAGAAGGAAATTCCATCTGCAAGATAATTTTTCCGAAAACATCAGGCACCAAACCCAGAAATTAAAATAAAACTTGTCTGTAACTATGACAGTGCTAACAAGATGCTCTAACATGGATTAATATTAAATGTGGTAAAATTCCAAAGATTTGGTTCACACAAAAAGCAAACAAAAAGTGTTCTCAAAAAAACCACTGAAGTGTTTGAAGGATGCAAAGAATGAGCAGTGCCTGTCTCTCTCAGAGTATTTAGCTTTTAGTACTTTTCCATCTATTCCAAAAGCCAGCAATCACTTGGGAGAACGACATATTGATGAAATACACAAAATCAGACACGCATTTGACTGCCTGATGGAAGAGCAACAGGATTAAGAAAAATCTCAAGAGGACAAGGTCACAGACGTGAAGGAGTGATCCTGATAGTTTCAGAGAAGTAGCTTTGGCGCTTAAAATATCCCTTTAGAACAAGAAGCACAGATTTTAAAACTAATTATGACAAAGATAAAACTTTTTGATGATCAAGTAAGAATGTCATGTGGTTGATACATCGTAATTCAGTTCATATATAATTAGAGAAAAGTGAATAAAAAAGACTGAGTTTTTTGTAAAGTTGCTATCAGCTGTTTTGATGTAGATAACTAAAGACTCCTATTCAATGAGAAACACATAAAGTGCTCTTTCTGAATGGTTTCTTACCCAAAGTGTTCTTGTATCATTTCAGTCTAACAAAACAGAAAGAGCTGGGCAAGACTGACTTTGATTGTGGATTTCAAAGCCATCAGCATTTACTGAATTTGGAACAAGTGTTGCTTTGACAATCTCAGCTCTGCACTGGGTGGGGGTCAGCCCCTTCACAGCTCCAAAAGTTTTAAGTTATCCTCAAATCTTCTTTACATCATTTAAAAGTGTGTAACTTATGAACACCGCTGGAAAAACAGCTGTCTGATTTTATCAGAGATTGCCACAAATCCAAATTGTCACCTTTCCTAAGAGAAGACTCCCATTCTTGCTCCATATGTGACATCAAAACACCACAGAAGACTTACAGGAGTGTTGAGGCAATGTTCAGGAAAGGAGTGGGGCCGATGACATCAGCTGGGCTCTCAGAACCATAGACTCATTTAGGTTGGAAAGGACCTTGAAGATCAGCCAGTCCAACCATGAACCTAACACTGCTGAGTTCCCACTGCAGCTAATTAACACAGGGAGAATATCGGGCTGAGGGCAAGCACCGGAGTGCTGCTGGAGCAGTGACCACAGCTGGGCGTTGCCACACGGGCTGTGATGCACAGAGCAGTGCCACAGCATGACTGCAACAAAACTCTGATTTCTGTTCAGTGATTCACGTTCCACTAAGCAGAAGACACAAAAGCATTCCTTGCAGTTGTTCGCCTCTTGATTAATTTTTGGAGCAGGAGACAACTGTCATCAAATACTGAGGGACATAAAATGGGTTTAGTAGAACTAAGCTTGGGGTGCATGTGTGAAAAATCATATGGTTCTTCTAAAATGTCACTGAGGATGCACTTTCCTTTAATCTTACTGTTCCACCAAGTGATTGTGCAACCCTGAATGGCTCTTGCAGCAGGTATTCTACGTGCAAACACTGGATCTTCTGTGCCTGTCTCATTCTCACCAAAACCATATTCTCTCTAATTACAACTATGTAGATTAGGAATTCTGCATGTGAGAGTAGCAGCATCAGCCTAAAGGAGGATTTTAGATGGATAATTTTTCTTCTTAAGGCTAGCAGTCATCTGGCAATGCTTTGTTCTGTCTGCTTAGACAATATAATCAAATGCTGTTTGCTCAACATGCAACGAAACATCGCTGACAAAACATTCCTATTTGGCCTGAAAAGGAAGCAAAATCTTTCCACTAGAAAATTTCTTTCAATGTCTTTCTTTTCATTAATCTTTGTGAATGGATAAGCTTGTCACTATTTCTCAATATGTGAGTCACAATTCCAGTCTCACCTGAAAACGCAAGAATTATCACCATAACTGCAGTGATTTTTGAAAGGTCTTCTGGGTTCAGTTTTGGGGCGGTGTCATGGAGGGGTGAGGAGGATTTCTGGGGTCTTATAGGTGGCACCCACAATAACTACACCCAGAGCGAGTCCTCAGCTACTCAGTAACACTCAGATTTCCAGTCATGAGTGGACAATCAGCCATGTGAAAAGCAGGAGTAAATAAACCAGACAAATGACTTTGAGGACTCTGGGACTGACCCTGATTCTTTCTATAACTTGATAAAGTTTCATGGAATGTGATCCCATAATGTCCTGTTTCCAGAGTCAGGCAATAAAAGCTAGGCATTGCATACCATAATCCAGGTTTTTCAGATACTGAGCAGCTGCCTTTTTATAAGCATCAATAACATCGGCTGTAAATGTTTCCAGCCTAATCCAAATTTTGATAACTCATGATAAAAACACCTATTTCAAATTTTGCTCCTAGAAAATCAACCACTGAAACGGTATAGTTAATGTTAAAGAATAATTTCCTGTGGAAAAAGGGAGGTTTTACTGAGAGGGCCAGACATGAATTTCTCAGGCATCTCTGAGGCTTTCCTACCAGCTTCCACAGGGGTGAAGCAAGGCCAGCAATTGCTGGTGCTCAACAGTGAGTCCCATGTGCAGCAGTTCTGTGAGCTGGATAGATAGGGGTTTTGGGATTTATAAACCAGGATTATACCAAAACTTTTGTTCACTACTGCTATCACCAGGAAAAGTCACAAGAATGACAGACACCATCCATAAATGTGGCAGAAAAACAACCAAAAAATCCGATAAACAACGTGGGGGGTGGGGAGCCCATAGAGGTGTGCTGTATGGGCTGATGGAAACAGGGGCTTCCACTGCTTCAGACTGTCCTTGGAAGTGGTCAGCTGGCAGCGTGAACACAGGAATTCTGCTGAGTTTCAAGTCCTTCTGACTAAGACATGCAGAGTTAGGCAGTGGCAGAACACGGAAATCTGCCTGGAAAGAAGCTACAGATATTCTTAGACCTGTTCAGTGATTCCACAGATGATGTGTCAACCCCTTAGGGGAGAGCCAGCTGAAATGTTACCACTTGAACTGCAGCCCTCCAAGAAGGTAGGAATAGGTACTGTAACAGGGCTAAAATAGGAAAAATTTGCCTAAAGAGTAATTTCTGGCATGGTTTTCTTCAGGAAATAGATCTGCTAAATATAAGGGGAGAAAAGGGCTGTTGTAACCGTCACTAACAGCCCACTGCACTGCTATTAGACCAGAAAAGGGAAATGCTTCCAGAAGCGGAAAACACGGAGTCTAACCGGGTTAACTTGAATCTGGTTAGAATATAACTCAGTATGAGTTGTATCCTCAGAGAGGATGAGAATGGGGAGTTGTACTGTGGAAATACTGCTGTACAAACTCAGCTGTGGAAGTTATCAACGTGGAAATTGCCAGGGTGATCAAATGCAAAGCTCTGGCTGGCTGGAAAGGTGAGAGGCTGGGGAAGCTGCACACAACAATGGGAACATCTCTGCTGCAGAGGGAGATGAGGAGCTGTGCCTTAGAGCAGAGGTGCCACCCCTCTGCACTGTTCAGAGAGAGGGCAGACTCTGAGCTCATGTGCATTATTCATGTTCCATCTCAGGCACAGAGAGATGGGAAACCAAGTTTTATGAACCTAAGAGAAAATAATGCCTATTTTTAGCACAGTTCACAGAAAGAGATCATGATCGTTTTAGCAGCCTTGCAAAGCTCAGTATGTCCTTTGCCTGCTCACGTTAAATTTTGTGCGTGTGCCTTATTTTGGAAAAGATAAGAATTCAGAGAGGAGAAAAATTCTTTTTTTGGTGATCCTGCAGAGAGCACTGGACCTTACAGAGAGCTACATCAATCGCTGCCTTTGATTTCGGCCAGGGTTTGGACACATTGTTGTGTTTAAGGCTAAATTGTGCAGCATGAGGGTCTATTTGAAATGCTGCCTGTTTTCCCTACACCTGGATGTGGTGTAAGTCTGCTTGATTTAGGCAGGAAGTGAAACAGTAATTCATATAACTGGTTAATGTAGTTTTATAAAAAAAATCAAAACTGGTCCGCAGCTACTTGAAGGAATCACATTGCTAGTGGAGATAATGTGTTAGAATCACAGAAGGAACTTGCAGTCAAGCAAGAGAACCCAAACCATGTATTTCAAACTCTTAAAAGTGCCCAAACTTCTCCATCTGCAGTCTTGTTCTAAAGTGAGCAGTAATGAAAGAACCTGATTTTATGAACACTGTGTTGACATCAGCATTGCTTTGGTAATTTCTGACTCATTTTTTCATATACACAACAAATTTTTTTGTTCTAAGAGCAAAAAACCCTCAGGTTACTTTTGCCTTATTACCCCACAGACTTTCACATTAACTGTGTGACTAATAGTAACAATCCTTTTCTTTAGAAACAACCAGATAAAAAAGCCAAACCCCAAACAACAAAAATAATTTCCCTAAATGCTATCTAATTTTCCATTTCTATGTCCCTATTGCACACTTTCTTTTGTATTCTACTTTGATATTTCACCTGTGCTCTGAAACATTCTGATATACTGCATATTTACACATAATTTTTTTAATGGTGTGACAATGGGATAGTTTCAAGTGGAAGGAACTACATTCATCTTTTATGGGAGAACAGATTTAGTATCCAATGAAACAGACACAAGTAAATCAAAACCATGAAAAATACTCTGTAGGTGTCATTCAGGAGCACTTCCATCTACCTGTTTCCAATTACAATCTCTATTCCATCTGAATCTCTCTATTCAGACCTGGGTCCGGAAATCATTAACATGCAACTAGTAGAGCCATCTGTGAACTGCTCCAAATTCCAAACCAGAACAGGTTGCAGTACCTCAGGGAAGTGTTAACAGCCCAGAGAGTCATCCAGACATCAGGCTTGACTTCATTTCAATTTGACAGCAGCAGAGAGTCACCCTGCCATCGAAAGCATATTCTCGAATCTATGCAAAAGCCACCATTATTATTATGCTTGCAGTTCCCTGGACACATACATGTATACATCACAAAATTCCTCTCACAGATGGCACATTTATAATCCCTTTGGACAGAGGCTGCAGAGGTCCTGAGTAAACATGATCCCCTATTAGTCACAGTCAAAGGACGCTATTGAGTTATGCTCTAAATTCGGTTGTAGCAGAAAGTAACACCCACATGGCTGAAAACACGGTATATGGATGTATTCTTCTTCCTTTACCACCAATGTCCATCAAGGTATTTTTTAATAACTGATTCTTTTCTAGATCAAGTTTTTAATCCACCACAACAAAGAAAATACTTTCCCCTTCTTGCAATGCCTTGTGTTGCTCATAGGAGCGGCTGTTGGAACACACACACCATGTCTGTCCCCTGGGACAAATAAAGACTGATCTTACAACAAGCAGAGACAGCCTGGAGGGGTCACTTGTGCTGAAGGGAGTCGCAACTGGCTTTTCAACTGCAAGACTTCTTTCCTACCGTGATGACAGGCTTGTATAAACCTGAGCTCTATGGCTTGCCCTCTCTACTTTCTATAGTTCACACAGTCATTTGTCATAAGCTAACCTAAAAATCATGTGGTGTGTGGACTCAGACAGCAAAGAAACCAAATGGCATACTCAGTGCAGGAGAAAGGGTTTAATACAGGGTTAAAAGATTTAAAATTTGATTTTTCTTTGCCAAAAAGACATGCTGAAGACACTCTTCAGTTGTACAGCTACAGATTCTGATAGAAAGTGGCCTTAGACAACACAGGTAACACCAGCATGGAACTCGTTTAGTCCTTCTGCAGCTACGTCCCTTCACAAGCCATTCACTCTGCCAGCTGTTGGTGGAACTGGGGCACAACTGCATAGCTTGGTGTTGATCTCCATAAGACCTTGATGGAAGTTACACACTTTTCAGGTGGTTCAAAATCCCATCTTTCCCCTCTGGCAATTAGTAAAACTGATTTTAACATCTACTGAAGACCTACTGAAATTAACTAAAAGACTTTGATCGGCTTCGGATCAGATGTGGTGTATGAGAGAGAGAGATACATGAAAGCTCCCTCCCCTTTAAACATTAGAAAAACTCAAAACAGCAGATGACATGAAAACCTCATTTCTCTTTGAAGTCAGTCTGATTCATCAACCCTGGTGGGCAGACACTCATAAAATTTTAATTTCCTATGCCTTTAAACTTATTCCCTTGTTCTATGCAAACGTCCATTTGACCTATACAAAACAGAAGGTAATGAAATCAAGATTTCATCTCTCAAAAGTTTGAAGGGCTCAGCTAATTATTCATGTTTACTAAGTACAGAATTCTGTCTCTACATAGAGAGAAGATTATGCACTTTTAAAACATAGGGTACCAGAGAAATTTTATCAAAATCTTACTATCTTTTAAGAATACTTTACTTCTTGAAGTGCCTTTCAAATAGAAAAAATTCATCTGTGAAGATGACTGATTAATGCAATAGTCAGAAGGCACAACTTACCCTTTTCCAGTCCATCTGTTGGCCTTGTGTTCCTGTGTCTGACAAGGTCTCTGTGTGCAGCTAGTCCATAAAGCTGAAACCTGGGACACACATGGAGATTATTTACCATAAAAAATATTCTCCAGGAGCATGCGTTGACCTGCATATCTGAACCGCCCTTAGTTACAGGAGAGAAATACAATTTTCCCCTGTATTCATAATAAACCCTTGCCTTTGGAATGCCATTTTCATCCAAGCTATTTTGTAAACAAACAAGACATCAGGGAATAAGTGGTGCTTAAAAGACTGCACAAAAGGTTCTGTTTGAAACTCAGTGTTGATTACTTTCATTCTTCTCTTCAACAGAACATTCAAGCACCTTTTAAAAATAAGGCTCAAATAGAAGGTAATGGTTGGCTCTGCCAAAAACTTCGCTTCTCATCTGCTGCTTCAAAATAAAAGACAATTAGAGAGCACTAAATTTAACTCTTGAAACATACTGAGATGTCTGAAAATTTGTTTGATAGAGAAAACTAAACCCTGTTAGGCTGCATTGCAGATAAACCTGCAGAAACTGAGGGGCTGCCCTTAGGGGAAGGCATCTCTTCCCCAGGTAGGACAAGTTGTTCCCTCACCTTCCCACCACAGGCTCGCAGCTCCTGCTTTGAAAATTCTGGTGGCTCTCAGCTGAACTCCTCAACTCACTTCATTTCTCCTTGTCTTTGCTGTATTAGGGGAATAAAAACTGTCACTGGACACCAAAAAACAGGCCTGTGTCCATCTTCTTTAAACTCTCCCTCCAGGTATCCATTTACGTTGATAAGATCACTTCCCTCAGCTGACTGCTTTTCTTACTGCAGAATCAGATTCTAATCAATCAGTTTAGATTACCAGCACCATACAATATCATTTCCATTAGATTAAACTAATGCAACAGGTGCACAAAGTGCTGAGCAACCAGATGAAGTTTCATACTTTTACTCTGAAGTATTCCTTTCTTTTTGCCAAATTTTTAAACATCAAGAAATTAAGAATTCTCTCTTTTTTTTTTTTTTGTACAGAACATCTACTAAACAAAGTCAACTCTATTTTATACATAGCAAAAGTATTTGACAATATCCAGTCAGGATGTTGCTAATATAACTGAAACAAACTGTTTAATGCTATAGCCAGTTGTTTACAATAAAAAACATCATGTAAAGCTCAACTGGTTGATGCAAAATTAAAACCATAATAATTACTTGTTGCACAAAATAGAAAATTGCATTTATCAGCCAGAAAATGTAATAAAAAGTCAGAATACAGAGAAATAAAACTTGACCCTACTTTACAGAATAAAACTTTCAAAATATTTGACCTGGTTATGAATAATGCCTGTACTTGTATTTGAAACAGATTTAACGCTGAATCTGCAAGAACTAACATTATAAAATCATCCCAGTGAGAACAAAATCCGTTCGCAGAGTTCCAATATTAAAATGGAGAGATTTCCAAAGATACCTGAGGCCTGTTTAGCAAATGGCTCATTCTCAGAAATGCACACATAATTGTTAGATGTTATTTCAGCATCCACATATTCAAAGGCTTAACCTGAACAGAAAAAAATGTAAGGGTTTAATTAAATATCTCTTATTCTTTAGCTCCATTTGGGACAATAATTAGAGCTTTCTCTGCACCATTTGATGTTGCCTTCTGGTTCTGCTTTAGGCAACTCCCACCCACCCCATGATCTCAGATACAATAAGAGAAATCTATACTTTTTTCTCCAGCATTTCTCCTGGACTTCTAAAGGAAGGACAGCAAATCTAGGTGAGAACAGTATAAAAACACCTTTGTTGGTAATCTCAACCAAGTATTGTGGACCAGTCACTGGAGAAATTGCATTGCTTTAACAGGATATTGCTAAATATTCCATCTGTTGTTCCCCTGCAAACTATCCCAAATATCAATGGCTCAACAAACCCAAATGGACAAGGCTCCCTTTTGTAGTGCTCTCCATGTTGCATGGAACCATCTCCTACCACCATCCTCAATTTTTACAGTTAGTGATATAAAGACAACAGCCAGGTCCTAAATCTGAATCCCTGCTGCAATGAGCAGGATGAAGTTTCTCCAAAGCCCACTAGGATGAATATTGAAGCAAATCCCTTTTAAGTGACAGTAATAGCAATAAGCACTTTGACCTAGTTTTCAAAAGAAGTATAAAAGCTAGAAATGGAAGATAGAGTCCTGATCTCTCAGAATCCTTTGGAAATCCGAGTCTTTTCTCTATAAAGCAGCAACACATGAAGCAATTTTTATTCATCTCAAAGGCACAGCACTCAAACATTTAATTTCTCTTGAATAACATCCCCCTTGAAATCATTTATTTGAGAGCACTCTTCCATACAGCTTGTACTGGGTTTTTATCTTTTTGATAAGGGGAGAAGTTTTTAATATAGGATGATTTATCATACACTGGGTCTTTCAACATGATATAAACTGGTGTGAATGTTTTTCCAAACCAAATTAGTTCCTACATTTAATACAACACCGTAACCATAACTACAGGATCAAGTGGATGTTGCTAATGAAGACAGAGAGATGGAGATTTTAGATTAGACACGTTCAGAGTAAGATTAGCTTCTACTGCTCATGCCACCAGTGCAGCTGCTACCAGCAGACAGACCCTGAATGCTGCAGGGAACTTCAGCAGGGCACGTCTGGTGTCACCTGAATTAGAGAGTAGCAAGGGTCAACACCAGCCTAACAGAGAGAACTGGAATTTTCAGTGGCATTGGCATATTCAGCCCTGCTTGTAAGAGATTTCCCAACGCACTCCTCTCACAACACTCTCACTATACACTTAGTACATGATAACCAGATTAAATCTGGCTGTTTCAGTTTAATTTAGCTGCTGCTATCCAAAATCATGCAGCATGGATATCCATACAAGATAATCTCCCCCTCACTTTTGTGACTGCAATGAAAACTTTGTCTTTAAGCCACAACACTAGTAAGGATCAATTCACTGTTTCACTTTCTTTACTTCCCAGAATCTGTCTTTTTTTTCAGCTCATTAAGGCCTTTACAAGAGAAAGCCAGCCCTTCTTCCTGTGAAAAAAAGAACAGGTGTGATCATGAAACTTAAAGTGAGGTTTTAAAAAAAGGAAACTAGGGTAAGAACTAAGCTTTAATGTACTATAATTATTACAGTTCTTCACTGGGAACACAAGTGGCAAAAAATGAAATCATATCTGGTTTGTGAAGAGTTTACCAGATTAAATTTTATCAACTTATTCTTTTACAAATACCAAGTTCCTTCTTTACTTCACTCCTTCAGCTGCACTTCTACATATCTGATACTGTCTTAATCATCATTTAGAAGAAACTGAGGAACCCTAAGATATCTATATGGTACACTTTGCTCTGAACATCAGCCAGCTGGAGCCCTTCAAGTGTGGTACCAGGCCAATGACATAATTACAGTGACATAAAGATAAGCTCCAAAATAGCCCAGCACTGAGGGTCCCTGAAACTCAACATGCCCTGAGGATCAGCTCATGCAGGTGCCTGCAGGAATGCTGTTTCATTTCTCAGGAGAAATATTATCATAATAGGAAGTTTATGGCAAAAAATGTTTTACTAAATCAGTCATGACAACTGACCAAAACAGGCAATTACATTTTTCCTCACATGCTGTATCATTTTATCTTCATAAATGATACATCCATTGCTTTAATCTTTATAAGTAACACCACACAATACAAAGAAATATTTTACTGAGATCTGTTTGGGATGGTCTGAACTCTTTCCACCTCACTCATGCTGCATATATTGGTCACCACCACCTTTTGTTTCAATTACTCTGTGTTTCCAGTACTTCAGCAAACAGAGGTTTTGATCCAACCTCCCCTGGTTTCAGGGATCTCATCTGCATCACTTAGGATAATGATCACAACTATCTTACAGAACAACTGTAATTGGAGAATTAGATTCTTCTTTAAAAGTACAGTAAAACCTCTAACAGTATTCTCCCCATCAATTGTATTTTAATACTTGCACTCATTGCATCAATGGAAAAACAGAGCACTATTATGAAAAAACCAAAGATCTCACTGGCTCTTCTTTTACTGTAGTGCTTCAGTTTGAAGATTATAATCTCTGTCCTCACACAATTTTCCCTGATTATATAGATGAAGTATTTTAATTCACTTTCGCTCTATTATTTGTATGCATTAGGGAAAGTAACTAAAACAGAAAAGAGATGGCAATAAATGACAGAAAAGGCCCATAATTTTCAGCGTGAACACAGATACTAACCAAAGATGTAATTTTATCAAAGCAATATCTCTGGAAATTAAAACTTTAATGAAAGCAATAACTGAAGCATAAGCAAAACAACATGAAAGCCCCAATATAATTTTTCATTATATTAAAGGCTTAAAACTGTTCTCCTCTCTTAATTCTGCAGTGCACTCGAAGGAAGTTATTAGTTTTTAATATTATTATTCAGTTGTACATACTCGGAGAACAATCTACACATACAATGTCACTAGGGAGTTATGCAAGCAACAAACTGTAAAAACTGAAAAATGATCAGTACAGAATGTGCAAAAGTATTTTAATAACAGGAACGAGGCTCTTTGTTATTAATGAGATGCATCAAAAGCAATGCTGCTGATTCCCACAATAAGAGCATTAAGATTCAGTTCAGAACTGCTAGGAAGTCTCTTTGCAATTTTTCAAATTAAAAACTCCTCAATTTTATAATGAACAGTAGGGCTTATCAATGACTGCAGTTTTTCAAAGACTAGTATCGAGACGTTCAAGATTCACTTATGACATAGATATAGCCCAGTAATAAATTGGTTATAAAAGAAGAAAGAGGAATGCACATTACAATTAACCTTTTTATTTCCCTTTGATAGGAATTCATCATTTTAATTTGTAGAAACATTAGGCTGAATCCCAAAACATAATGAGTTAGAGCATTTTGCAAGGTAAATGGAAGTTTTCTTTAATTTGTAGCAAAGCTACTCTTCTGAGATTCTCTGTCAAGCCAGAATGATTGTTCAGAGATTTTCCAATCCCCGCTTAAAGAAAAATCCAAACCTGTTTTTTATTTGTATCAAATCAGCAATAAATTAACAGGTTTGATATGTCAATTTACTTCCATATAAAATTCTCATTTAATTTTTTTGTCTTGGAAAAACAAAATGTACTTGAGTTCTGTGCACGAGGGAATCTTAATTTTCTGCAGAACATTCCATAAAACCTATTTTTTTTTTTTAATTTAAGCATTTGGGGAAATTAAAACGCATGCTTAAAACAGTAGAAAGAAATAATTTCCATCATTTTTACAAATTGCAGGTTATGGAGAAAACAAAGCTAAACCAAATATCATAAACTCCTGTGAATTACAAATTATCAAGGTATACCTTGTGTCCACAAATCAGCAGTAGAACGTGGCAGTCAGCAGAGAACAGAGGATAATTCAATGGGAATTACAGGTGACTGACAGTGAGATAAAAATAAATAATGAAGGTACAAAACTTTAAAAGAATTATAAACCAAAAATATGAAATGAGGATTCAGCAAGAAGAAAAACAATGAGAAACAGGCCCTTAAATTTCTTCCGGGGCTGAAATCTCTCTCCCATTTCTCTTTCTAACTCATCCCACGAATTTATGTGGCTTAAGGGACTTAGTTCAGTTCAGGTGGATCAATGTGGGATGCATGGTTCTTAGCAGTCAATTTATTTTGATTCCCTCACCAAACTGTGCATAGCACATAGCACGCTGTGCATGGGCTCCCTGTGACGACAAGGGAAGATACTCTGCTTTGGAAAATGACTTTTCCTGCTTTGCTCTCTGTAGATGCTGCTAAGACAGGGCTGCTCCAACCCTGCTAAGGCATGGATCTGACAGGGTTTATATAATTGCTGGTTACATTTGATTTCTGAGGAGGTTGTGAAAGGATCAGTAGTATAAAAGTATTTTTTAACAGTATAAGGTGGTTTTTATATCATCGGTAGATCAGACTTAGATTGCCTGGTGAGCTTTCTTCTACAGAGAGCAGTCTGCTGTCACAATAGTCAAGACACACCCTCAAAATCAGAGTTAACTCTGTAATCTTTACATAAACACCCTGAACCTCAAGTATTTGCTTCCCTCAGAAACATTTTATTATTAAAATCCTTACATGAAGAGCTGAGGATCTCCTATTGTTGAAGGTTTGTTAGTAATTAACACTCTGACACCTACTGTGTAAGTCTCTCCACAAGCCTTTGTAAGTCTATAAAAACTAACGGAACATTTGTTCAGCCAAATGAGTTTGATTTTTTGATTGTAAAAGGATATAAAGTGAAACCATTGAGGACTAATGGAAAATTATGCAAAATACATTCTAATCACCACTGCTCATTATAAAGAACTGACCCTAGGCCATTCAGAATATATCATACTACTAATAAAATTGTTAAATTCAATCCATCTAAGAGTTTTTGTTGATAATATGCTCTACCAGACAAGAAGTGCTGCTACATGGTAAATTTAATGCAAAAAGCCTCAAATTCCATTCTCAAAATCACTCATTATGTAATACCACTTACTGAATATGTCCTAAAGGATTTCATTGTGTTTTAAGGGCAATTACATTATCTTATCTTTCCTCATCAATAATCCAGTTTCCTAGCTGTGCTAAATGATAAGGGCAAAGGACAAATAATTATTCATTTAAGAATCAGCTTATCATGCAGGAAAATGAAAAATTATCTACATTCTCATGTAAATTCAGTAGATGAGGTTTTGCTTGATGAATTTGATCGTTTCTGCTATCCCTATTTCGGATCAAAAGAACTCAGGACATTTTCGAACTATTCAAAAGGAAATCCTGACTGCTTTTTCAAAAGGTGGTGGCTAATTTAGAGAGATGATAATTTAAATGATAGTATTAAATTAACCAAGTCAGCAGCAACAGTTTTACCTTGTGGCAGTATAAGAGAGTAGTGGTTTATCAGGTTTTCAAGCAGAATCCATTTTATTTTTGTCTGGGACATGTAATCAGATTTGCTGTCTGCCTACAGGTGGCCAAAACAACATCCTGATTTTGCTGGAGGTGCTAATTTAACTTGGATGGTGTTATCTCAATGCCATGCAAGCTTCCATGCCTGGATCTATAAACCAACTGCCCTGACTCAGCAAAGGGCTGTGCAGGTCCACAATACAGATCTGCTTGCAGGAGGACGTTGAGGTACAGGAAATATTTCCAAAAAATTTGAAGAGTTGATATTAAAAAGGTAATATTATTGTATTGCCTTCCTAAAAGTTGTTTTCCACTTTGAGTATACCTATATTGTCCATGTCTTTGAAGCAAACAGCCTCAATTTTTGTAATAAGACTCCAAACTTACTGTCTCCATCAGGACCATAGGAATCTGCGTCTCATAACATTTCAAAACCCATTGGCCATTTCAGGCCTCTAGTCCCAAGCTTTGTGAGGTTTGGGGTTGTTTTTTAAGGTCTATTAGTAGCTCTTCTGCCATTAGTTAATATTCTAGGCTGCCTTAAGTTTTGATTGAAAGCAGTCATCTCTGCACATTATTTGATTTTAACTTTACTAGCTTTTCTATATTATTTTCTTTTAAAATAATATATTCCTCTTGGCTACAACCAAGGAAACCATCTCCATGCATGATTTCCTAATGCTTTTATACCTGCTTTGAGAACTACAGTATCAGTTTATCTCTTGGTCCTGAGTCCAAATCAAATTTTCAATGGCTGCAAGTTATTCAGGTATTCTCACATATCTTTACAGACCCTAAAAACATTAAGCTATACTGCTGGGAAATTCAGTGAGACAGAGAAATGGCAAATAAATACCAGCATTTCTCTGTTCTCACATGCACTGAGTGTGCCCTAATTAGATGGGTGCCCTAGAACAAAAAACACCCCAATTTTACGTTACTTGAACAAAAATCTAGGTATTAACAGTCATACTCAATTGCTGCTTCTAAACAATGTTTAAGTTGTGGAGTTTTGCAGAACAGAATCTGCATACAGGGAGATCATCAGACTAAAAGAGAGGGACACAGCTTTCTGGTCTGGAAATAGCTTCAGTAAAGTTGCCTGGATTTGTGCTGGGGTTGTGTTTTCTGGGAAAGTCTTTCATGTTTATTTAATTGGTCAAGTCATATTTCTTCCTTCCCAGCTGATCCTTAGATTATTGTGGGTTTTAAACCCTGAGTTACAGGCACTTAAACTCTATCTAATAGCAACTTTAAAAGCTGTTGAGGGACAGTTAAGTTTTAATCAACACCAACAAAAGAGAAAGGCAGGTTAAAAGGTTTGGATGTCCCCAAAGGAATCCTGGGCCGTCATCACTGGGAGCTTCAAAAACACACCAGGAAATGTGTGTGGTACTCTGCAACCTCATTTAGGTAAAGCAAAGAGAGCAGTGCTACCATTTCCTGGTCTAAATGGTCCTGGAAATGCAAACTGCAACTCCAACTTCTCAACAGCACAGTCTTACTGCTCTTTCACGGCAAGATGTTTACGTTGCTGATTCGTAGAGTATATTACCTTTTCTGTACAGATCTGGTGAAAAAACTTCTATGTTAACACAAAAATCACGTAGGAAATATGTAGATACAAAAATGCTGCTAGCAAGGATTTTCTTGCTATTTTCTAAGCCTGTGAGAGACTTTTCTCTCTCACAGAAGAGGCAGCAGAGTTCTGTAAACAATGAAACATCTGCAACCTTGAAAAGTCTTGTTTATAGTACAGTAGAAAAATACTTTGACAATGGATGTTTTAGGATTTTAGCCAAACACCCCCAAGGGGTGGCTGATCCTTGTCCAATTAGACGATGAAGAAAAAAGCCTATAAAAGAGTTTGTAAAATAATTAAATAAATCAATCTTGCTGCACAATTCCTGCCTGCTGGATCTTCTCTCCCCCTCCCTACGGCTGTGGGACACAGTAACACGCCCTAGAGCATTTTTTAATAGAAATACATGTCCCTTTCCTTTAAATAAAAAGCCACAAAATTTGTATTCTCAAAAAATGCAGATCAGAGAAAGCAGTGACTATTGGTTTTGTGAGAACTCACTTTTCTTTTGTTAGCCTCCATAAAAGCTAGAGAATACTGCATTGCAAAATGCCTTGAAAATGTAGTGGGAGTAAATTTCATAATTCAAAATATAATAATCACATATGAAGGCTTTATGCTCGGTACATCTACCATCATATGAACTAACTGCGAAGAGGAATATTTGAGTGAAAGTAACAGTTCTGAAATTCTCAGATGTCACTGGGCAAAGCATTCACAAAACAGATATTTTACACTAAACACCTACATTTTAAACTAAATATTATAGTTCTGCTCCTGCCAAATCTTTCATTGTGCTGTAAAGTTCATGAAAAATAAGCCAAACTTTTCTCCTGTATCACAACATCAATAGCTTCTCCAAAGTCAGAGGGACTACTCAGAATAAGAACGGGCTCCTGGTTGAAGGAGCAGGTAATTGGATTGAGATTCAGCCCTCACCTACCTGAAGGGGATAATTGAGAAGAGCCTGTTTGCAGTTTCAGTCTCATCTGAAGGCATCAGCCTTTCAAAAAAGGTATCATGGCAATCAGTTCCCACCAAGAGGATAAATCCACTCTTGACCCAGCACATTCATTTCACACACCCTTCCACGCTGCCTGCATTTCCCTAGAAGGGAGCAGAACTGGGAGAACACATCCATTCTCTGCACTCCCACATCTTCCACCCTTCAGCTCTCTTCATGCAGAGGCTATTTTCCTCTCTCAGCTCCTGCTAGCTCTGTACACACTGACCGAGGACTCACACACAGTTCATGAACACCTTCATGCCCAGTACCTTTGGAAACCATCTTTTAAATGCATCTTTCAAGGTGGCGAGCAGATAGCAGATAGTGCTCATGCATACATGGAACAGCCTCCTGGTGCAGGAACTGCCTCTTCAGTGCTAGAAAAGCACCTGCCAGTGCTGATGTGGCTGAACGCTAACCAGGAATGAACATAATTTACCTCATACACTCCTGTGGAAGTATACATTTCATGGAAAAGCACAGGTAATTAGGCAGATTGCACATAATTAAGGAGCGAACCCAATAACAATAGTAGTTCCATGTCTGATAACTATTTTGTTTTTGTGTTTGATATTCAATGCATTTGAGCTTGGTTTACTTACTAGATGTTTCTGTAACAATTTTCCTCTTTATTTTCTTGCTGACACATTCTAGGATTGCTTTCTGTGAACATACAATACATTTAATGATCAGGGAAAAAAATTACTTCAACAGATGAGACTTGCAGGAGAAAATATGCCGCAGAAAATCAGAGTTTGTAAATAGATTGAAAACTCAGAGGCTGTAGTGTCTGACTATCCTAAGGTACAATATACATAATTAAAATCATGATGGTGTCTTTAAAAATAATCTATCAGTCCTACTACTAAATGTTCACACAGGAAGAAAATGATGGCTTTTCAAGAGACAGCAATGCTTTTGAAATTGCTGAGGATGGTAAGGAAGGTGGAAGAGCTTGCTAGGAGCAGTATAGCTGTTGTCCTTGATGTAATTCTGTTTCTCCATAGCTCTCTCTATAACCTCTCTGAGATCAGCTGCCAATGTACCAGGAGTCCTAGGCCAGCTCTCCTTGTGCTCCCGACTGAAGTGCTCAATTGTTGAACACACCTCTTACATTGCTGTAGCTCTGTCTCAAAGTGACAGAATGTTATTTGATGATTGGCTCACAAGCTGTATGCACACACCTTATTGCATCGAAGAGACTGATTCCTGCCTTGTGGGAATGGTGCAAACACCACCAGCATATGAGAGAACTGCAGCCACCACAAAAAAAACCAAAAAAAAACCCCCCCAAAAAACCCCCAAAAAAATAAAAGAGAAAAAATTATGGATGCACTTCTGTGTAAAGTAAATACTAAAACCAGCACCAGCCAGGAGAGACCAAATCCATGGAAAAGTGCATATACGTGGGATGCTGAGGCTGAAGATTAGTAGTGTAACTACATAAACATATCCATACAATGAAGAAAAATCATTAAGGAGCAAAATGCTGTGAAAAGAATAAAACTGACAGATCCTGGTCACTTTCAGAATAAAAGAGTGAGTTTTGTGTCCTGAATGGAAGTGCTTGCTCCAAAGGAATGTGCCATCCCATAACCTGAACAGCATTTACAGTTGAGGCTGTGCTGAAAACAGAATTATTTCTCAAACCAGTGTCACAGCTTCTTTATTTCATGTTTTGCAGAATTCTAACAATTAAGGTTTTTGTATTAACCATCCTCATGTCTTCTTCAGCTGTGACTCAGTAACAGAACGTTCTGTCTCATGAGTGTATTTGACTCATCCCATGAAGCTCAATATGTTTATTTAAGAATAGCTGTGCTTTAGAACAAGCTGTTTAACAGAGGATGATGGCACCTAACCAGAAATGACACCAAGAGACCTTCAAGCAGGTTGTATCAAGAAATTTGAGGAATGTAAGAGTTTGAAATAATCATCTACACAAAGCCTGATTTTTTAAAAATCCTTTTAAAATTGTAATGTTCTATAGAATATTTCCATCATGATTTCAACAGTTTAGCCTAGAAAGTGCATATTGGCTAATGGTGATAAACACAGAGCTGGAAAGTTTAATTTTAGTTTCAAATTTGACATGCTTTTCTCCAGACTAGTGCTTTGACTCACTTGAAACTCCAGAGATTAACTCGTTTTCTTTTTTTTCCAAAAACCTGCTTAGGAACATCTACTTTTTTCTATTCTCATACATTTTATGTCAGCCAATGGAATGCAAAGAGGTTTCACCTTTTCTTGGACATGTTACTCTGCTTTACCAATAAACAAGCTCAGTTACACAAAAGTGGGATGTGCTGCTGGTTTGAGCAACAGCATAATTTGGTTTTATTTCACTTACAGAAAAGTTCTTTCACCACAAAAACTTCATCAAGATGTCTCCAGAGATGTCACTAGTGAAAGTGCTTCTTAATAAGCAGCATTTACTGTTACTGCTTGGCTGGTTTTCATTTACCCCCACCCTACCTCCTGCTTTCCTTGACAGTTATAGATAATAATGGAATTATTAAGGCAAATAAGTAGCAATCCTTATTACTATGGAAAATGGATGATAGAAATTTTTGGAATAAAAGGAATCACTTGGGATTTTGAATATAATGAAAATTTCAGCAGCCAATCCCATCCCAGAAATCTCTATCTCAAATTCTGCCTGGCATTGAACAATGAGCTGAATCCCGCATTCACAGTGGCTGTCACTGCAGTCAGACCAGCACTGTATCTTATATATTTCTAAATTATTCTTTGCATAGGTCCCTTGTGTTTACAACAGTCACCTCTATACTGGCTCCCCAGCTTCAGCCTGCAAGCCTGGCTACAGTCATTTCTACTCCGCTCTCATTTATACCCCTGGGGAGTTACAGAATTTTTAATTTATTTATATTCAGATCCCAGCTCTTGCATATTGGTCTAGAAGGTTCCTGTGTCTGCCCTCATCTGCCAAACTGTCTTAATTCCAAACTGTCAGACACCTCCAGTGACCAGTCCTCTCACACACAGCAGAGCAGTTGGCAAGGATCACCACACTGTGCAGAAATGCAACTTCCTCAACAGATGTATGCATTTATTCTTAGCCCTTATTTCAAAATAACACTTTGAGAAGACACAGAGAGATATATCAAGTGTTCATTCTGTGATAGGTCATGCATACCATCCTGCTGAAAATGATAGTAGTTGTAAATTATGAAAAGCTGCAGTCTAGGATCTCATAACTGGGTGGCTGTCATAGGTTAGCAAGCGTAGTCCCGGAAGGGACGTCCTTGCTAAGGGGTGCTTACAGTTTCCTCTGGGAACTGACAGAACCTATCAGCTGGCCAGTTTGAATATGGACAATTCTCTAAGCCACTTAAAGTTGTGATCACCTCTGTTATCCACATTTAAGAATAGGCAAACTCCCCCTCCAATCTCTCTCTTGTTTCCGGCGCTGGCACAGGTGGCTGCAGGCCCCGTGCGGGGCCAGCGGGCCCGGCCAGGCCCTGCCTGGGCCAGGCCGGGCCGGGCCACGGCCACCCTGGAGCCATGGACCTGTTCCAGCCGTGGAACCCCCCCCCCACTGCCTTGCCGTGGGCAGCCGGAGCGGCTCGGCTCTCCCCCCTCTCCACTGCGATAAGAAAAATTCAACATTCCAGCTGCAAAGCTGCAAGGCCGAGGTGAGATTAACCCTTTTATTGCTGTGAAGAGCTGAAAACCTGAGGGAAGAGAGAGAGGAGATGCTTAAAGCTGAAATTCTCTTGTGAAGCTATGATATATCAGAGTATCCTGTTGTAATTTCATGAAGATATGGGGGGTGGAGTGTTCAACTCGTGAGCAAAAGCACCTGCGCTGAGATAGGCAGATGCTGACGCAGCTGTAATTTCATGAGAAGTTTGGACAGGGAGAGATGAACCAGATGAGGACTTTTGCTCCAAACGGGAAAGGAGAAAACCTCAGTCCGTAGAGATGAACCAGATGAGGACTTTTGCTCCGAACGGGAAAGGAGAAAACCTCAGTCCGTAGAGATGCTCCCAGAGATAGTCCTAAAGATGAAGATGATGAAGACCCTTTGCTCCCAGGGAAGGAGAAGGGCCTCTGTTTTTGTTTCTGAACGGCTCAACCTTAAAATTGTACCCCAAAAAACTTCAAGAGTGGACCCTCGAAGGCAGTTGCGGGAAAAGCTGCAAGTCGGGGGAAAGGACTCACACGCAGGCAGAGAGACTCCTCTTCCTAAATGGACTGAACGATATTTGGAAGTGGGCGGCTGTCTCGTTGTGATAATGTTTTCATAGCATGAGCAAGAAGAGACTTCTCTTTCTAAATGGACTGAACAAGGTTATTATGGAAGTGGTAAACAGACTGAACATCTTAAGGGTTGTCTTTTCACATCGTCAGTGGGAGAAGGGAGGAAGGTGGGGGGAGGAGGAGAGTTCTGAAGGTGGTATAATTTTTTTTCCTTCTTCTTTTAGGTCTGTTAATAAACTTCTTTATATTCTTTCAAGTTTGGTGCCTGTTTTGCATTTCTCCTAATTCTTATCTCACAGCAGATAAACAGTAATGAGTATTTTGGACCAAACCACTACAGTGGCCTAGATATTAACAAGAATATACATACTAATGATGATGAAGCAGTTGTCCATGGAAAAGCTGATTTAGAGAATATTCAGTTTTATCTTTCTGACAGCTCACATGGGAGCACATACTGTTTCTATTTCTGGTGTAACAGGTGGATCACAAAATTTGACCTTGGTGGAAGCCGAGGTGAGCCTGACTGGAAATGAGTGGAAGAGACATCTCATTGTGACTGGCCCAGAGGCCCCGTGCATTTTGGGCATAGACTTCCTCCGGAACGGGTATTTTAGAGACCCAAAGGGACTCAGGTGGGCTTTTGGAATAGCTGCTGTGGAGACAGAGGGCATTAAGCAATTGAACACTTTGCCTGGGCTATCAGAGAACCCGTTTGCAGTCGGCCTTCTGAAGGTGGAAGAACAAAGAGTACCAATTGCTACCTCGACAGTGCATCGCCGACAGTACCGGACAACTCGAGATGCTGTGATTCCCATCCACAAGATGATCCGTGAGCTGGAGACCCAAGGGGTGGTCAGCAAGACCCACTCACCCTTCAACAGCCCCATCTGGCCTGTGCGCAAATCGGAAGGAGAATGGAGATTGACTGTGGACTATCGTGCCCTGAATGAAGTGACTCCACCGCTGAGCGCTGCTGTGCCGGACATGTTGGAGCTCCAGTATGAGCTGGAGTCCAAAGCAGCGAAGTGGTACGCCACTACTGACATTGCCAATGCATTTTTCTCCATTCCTCTGGCAGCAGAGTGCAGGCCTCAGTTTGCCTTCACCTGGAAGGGCGTGCAGTACACCTGGAACCGACTGTCCCAGGGGTGGAAGCACAGCCCTACCATCTGCCATGGACTGATCCAGACTGCACTAGAAAAGGGTGAGGCTCCAGAACATCTGCAGTACATTGATGACATCATTGTGTGGGGGAACACTGCAACAGAAGTGTTTGAGAAAGGAGAGAAAGTTATCCAGATTCTCCTGGAAGCTGGTTTCACCATTAAGAAGAGCAAAGTCAAGGGACCTGCCCGAGAGATCCAGTTCCTAGGAGTGAAATGGCAAGATGGACGGCGTCAGATTCCCACTGAGGTCATCAATAAGATCACAGTAATGTCTCCACCAACCAACAAGAAGGAAACACAGGCTTTCCTAGGCGCTATAGGTTTCTGGAGGATGCACATTCCCGAGTACAGCCAGATTGTGAGTCCTCTTTACCTGGTTACCCGCAAGAAGAACGATTTCCATTGGGGCCCTGAACAGCAACAAGCTTTTGCCCAAATCAAGCAGGAAATCGCTCATGCGGTAGCCCTTGGCCCAGTTAGGACAGGACCCGAAGTGAAGAACGTGCTCTATTCTGCAGCTGGAAGCCATGGCCTGTCCTGGAGCCTCTGGCAGAAGGTGCCTGGTGAGACTCGAGGTCGACCACTGGGATTCTGGAGCCGAAGCTACAGAGGGTCTGAGGCCAACTACACCCCAACAGAAAAGGAGATCTTGGCAGCCTATGAAGGAATCCAATCAGTGCACTAGAGTCAAATTAGAATATTGTTTAAAGATAAGGGGCAGTATCGTCTCACTTGTGTGACCTACTTATTTTATTTAATGCCTTTCAATCTTTAGTAAGAATTTTTGGTGAAATTCAACTCACAGCAATACAAAATTTCAGTAATTCTGTTTGTACAAACAAGATTTATTCCAGTTTTATGCCAAAATAACTGAGATCAGATTGTGACCTATAGCAAGTGTGTTTCTAGATTTCTTCCTTATCCAAACATGAGAAGAATATGAAGGACAAAGCATTGAATTGGCTGCCCAAGTAGCATTATAGCTGAGTAATATTTGTATACTGGGTTGTATTAAAGAATTAATACTAATTTATAGCAACATAACTTTACTGCAATTTTATCATTCATGCCTGAGACAGTTTTGGAGACAGAACCCAGAGTTACAACACACGATCCTTACAAAAGCATTATCATGACATACTATGTTTCTACTCTTAAATGTTCCCAACAACAAGATCTTGTGCCCCAAACCAACAACCCAAATATTTCCTATTCTACTATCTCAGAGACTTATTCTTTAAGATGTATCAGAAATAACAGTTTTAATTAATTTTTCACAAGTGACTTAAACCCTCAAGTAGAAGTTCAAGACAGTAAAAACCAGAAGCATGTAATGGAATTCTCTCTCTGAATTTCTTCTTCACCACCACTGACATATTTGGGCTGATTTCAAATCAGGTCAGCTGATTTCAAGATCAGGTCAAAAAATGTTACTGCACCATATGGCACTGAAAACTCAGGAAGAATTTTTTAAAAAGCAGATCTTAAGGCTCACTGGCCTAAGAAGAATTGCAATAAAGTTATTTGCCACTTGAAATGTGGTTTGAAGTAGAATAAGCCTGTGGCTTTTCTGCAACAGACATACAGGGATTCAGACCATCACAAAGTGCTGTGTGCGAGAGCCCAAGTAACTGCTTAGATCGCTGCACTGAACTGGATCTTCTCCTGGTGTGCATCTTACAGCATAAGATTCACTCCTCTTAAGGACACAAGATAATACAACTAAGGCAGAAGAACCCGTGCTCTTATCTAGAACACACTGCAACAGTAGAAGCAGAGAAACTTCCAGGATGAGATGTTAAAGATACTTGTTTATTCTTAGAATTTGTCACTTTCCCCATCATCATCTCATGCCATGAACACAATGCGTGGATGTAGAAAATGAGCTACTTGAAATACAAAATGCTGAGCCATCCTTCAGCTCCTCAGAAACTGATTCACAGCTTGACCAACATGCTGCAAATGAATGCTAAGAACATGTCCATTTCTCATCCCCTTGATGAAGAGCTTGAACTTCAGTCAGCAACAAGAAATTGATTGCAGTTTAAATACCAGAAGGAAGCTTTTTGTGCCCTCTCGCAAACACACTGATATGTAAAAACCTTTTATTTTCACTCAGAGTTACATAAATTCATTAAAACTATGGAGAAATAAATTAAACCTTCTCCAAATTACCTTTTAAAGGCCTTGATTCAAGCACGGACTAGTAATATTGCAGCAAGAATATAGCTACAGCAACACAAGTTAAGAAAATGCATGTATCAGAAACAGGATACAAAATCAATTCACTTTTCTCATTAAAAGTATTTGCTTCTGAAAATTCTAACAAACCCAAGTGCTTGAGGAACAGCTACTGCAGAGACTGACACCTTCCTCTGAGATCAGGGTATTACTTGAAAGCCCTTTGCTAGACTAAAGAACAAAGGCAAAGCACAGCAGAATGAATAAATGCAAAAGTATTGTATGTGTTTATAATGAATACCTGGCCAAATAAAAGCACCTGGTTGCATATCCCACAGGTAAAAGTAATGGAGAGAGAATTCCCAATTACCCCCAAGATTATCATATATCATCCTGTACAGTGCATTTAAAACAGCATCATTTTCAGAAGGAGATGGTAAAAATATTGCATCGAGAAATCTTTTTTAATATTCCCTTATAAAAACCAAAACATCTGTAAGTACATTTGTTGACATGTTTCACTTTCAGTTATTGAGGACTGAGTTACCTGAGATTTGGGAGCAATTTATGAAAGATCAACCCAGAGAACTGTTAACAAGTCAGCCTGATTTCAGTCCTTGAAACCACATCTCTGGGCCCACAGCCAGTGTGATGGCTGGGGACTGGAATGGGCCTGTAAAGGGTAAGTCATGCCTGATCAATATGGTTTCCTTTTATGATGAAATGACTGAATTTTTGTAGCTGGGGAGAGCAGTGAACATAATTTATCCCAAATTTAGCAAGGCTTTCGGTGCTACTGCCCCAGTACCCCTGTTGTTCAAGTTAGGCTGTCATGGTCCACCTCGGTGGGCAGCCAAACAGGTAAAAAGCTGGCAGGAAGACTGGGTTTAGAGGGGAGGGAGATTTAGTGGCTCCTGCTCCACCTGGATGGTGGGAACAGGAGCAGGATCACAGGGCTCAGATTGTTGCCATTTTCTATCTTTATCTCTCCCACTGGAAACTGGAGGAAGGCATGGCTACAAGATGGCACCCCTCGAAGCCTGCAGATGACAGGAACAAAATAAATGGAACAAAATAAATGAGAGAACCTGCTGAAATATTCTCAGCAAATCTGGGAAGCTCAGTTTGCCCTTTCATTCCTCTGTATACTGCCACAAATAAAACTAAAGCTGATGGAAGAATCGAAATTCCAATACATGTCCTTTGATCACATTACTTGACAAGTGTTTACCTAAAATCAATCTTTTTTGTTTTTCCTGCTGTTCCCTGGTACATATTTCATTTTCTAAATTCCAGCTAGGAAATTAGGCAGTATTTCAATTAAGATTCTTTGCAGAAAAGACTCCAACTGGTGAATAAATTACCGAATAAGACAAAAATAATTAAACTCCCTACCGAGTCTGAAATTCTGTTATTATGATTTCTTTCCATGGGTTAAAAAAAAAACCCAAACAAACCCAAAAATTTGAACTGAAAGCTTAATTGAGTCAAAACACATTTTATATGTTGGTCATAATCAATGCAAAGTTACAGAGCAAAATTAAAATTAGACAATACCAGCACCACTTGTCTCTTTTAAAAAATCGAAGAAAACTGCACTAAACAAGCCTATTGCTCTAGTCAGAGATAGGAGCCAAAAACAAGACAAGGGAATAAATCAACAACAGATTTTTATCCAGAGCTATTTTTCACATTAAAAATGGGAGTCTTTATAACGACTTGGCACAAAACTTTCTGTGAGAGAAAATGCCATCTCTCCATACACAGTGAAAAAAACCCATAGGAATAAAAGTATGAGAAAAGTCTCGACTGAGAGCCCACAATGAAAATGGAAATTCCATTCAACAGACTCAGCTGAAGAAAAGCCATTATTTGGACAGACTGAAGTGATTGATCCAAGTGATTAAAAAAATGACAACCACAACATCAGGTTCCTCTGAATCCTATAGATAGCATACATTATCAGCTCACAGCATATGGTATGAAAAAAACAGATGAGGTTTTACATCCTCGTGCTTTGGCTACACACAAAGATAACAGCTCACAAATAACAAGTGCAAAGCTACACATAATGTTTTAACACTCGGGTTCTTGCCTGACGAGCCAGAACCTCTCAGAGCCTCTCTGGCCGTATCATACCACACTCCCAGGGCTGTCTAAGGCCTGCATCCTGCCAGCAATCACAGCCACTCAAGGAAATGAGCTGACTGTAGCAAAGTTCTGCTTATCACGCCTGGACCTCATCATTCTGCCAATTTCATGGGCAAAGTAGCAACACAGTGTTGCTTTGTCAGAGCTGGCAATTCTCCAAACAGTGGCTTTCCTACATCCAGCTGCTTGCTGGAATCATTTGGTGTCACTAAAAACTGGGATCCAAATTTCTGCTTCAAAGAACATAGAATCTGAGAGGTCATATATAGTTGAGAAAGACACTATTAATAGAGGATGTTCAGGAATACCAAGCTGGTAATTTCTTTCCCAGTGCCTTTTCCTTAAAGCTAGGTAAGCTTCTACAGAAATAATCCTTTATGAAAAACATTAACAAATACATGTGTATGCACATAAGGAAGTCTTCCTCATTCTGCCCTTTTATTGAGTACTATTCAGAACCATCAGAAAAACACATCCCAGGAGGAGGTCCACTATATTGATGCTGCCAGAGAAGTGTATCCAAAATAAGGAACTGGTTGTATTGGATATACACCTCTTAAAATATATGAACACAAGAACCCAATTCATACATATAAAATTTCATCTTCTTCCTTTCTATAATGTTGATGATGACAGTGGCAGCACAAAAATAACTTTAAATAACTGCTGCCAGTTTGGATTTTTCTTAACTCCCAGTAAAAAATCAATTCTGTTAAAGCCCTTCAGTGGATTGAGTCAAGTTTCCCATTTCAGTTGTTTAAACAAGTTTGATTTAGACCATAAGCAGTGAGGTGGATTCTGCCTACAGGAACAACTCATGTCTCAGATCCAGCCTGGGATCTGTGGTCCCTGCTCTGCCAAAGTGCCCATCAGGTGTCTGAGCAGCGTTAAGGGCTGGGATGGATTACTGAGAGGTGTAAAGGGTGCACACACACCAGGCACAAAGCCATGGGCTGCCTGGTTTGCACAGAGAAGCCCAGTGGTCGCTTCCTGGGATGGCTGCACCCATGGCAGCCTGCAAGGATCTGATTCCCTCACATTACAGCATGCACAGCTATATGTCAAATATACAGGCAGGCTTGCCTTATCATGTCCTTACATCACATGACAGAGCCTACAGAGCTCAGGAGAGCACAAGCAGCAGCTAAACAAGCCTTGCCAGATAAAAGGCTGTGCACAACTGTCACTTAAGAAACTGCCTAACACAATAATGGGATTTTAAGTTCTGCTCAACGTGCCACATTAAGTGAGTTCTCAAAGCAGTTCATGATGAAGGAGAACAAACACACCGGTATTTACATTGCTGTGAGCAACAGAAGAGGCAGACATTGATTCAGTACTTCTGCTAAAACAACAGCTGTAGGTAGCTTGACCTAAGCAAAGCAAACTTCAAACAAAAAAACAATCATTATTTTGATAAATACTTTCGATGATACTTGAGCAAGAGTGGAAAAAAAAAAAATCTCTATTACTGTTTCTGAACAAACAATTCTTTCTATAGAAAACACCCAGAGTGGCTCCTCTTACTGCAGGTCCTTTGGAGGAGACTGTGCTGGGAAACAATGCCTCAGGTTGTGCCTGTTGCATCTCTGTAGAAACACCAGCTTTTCTAACATAAAAATTATGGCCAGTATTTAACAGTGAAATGTATCAAAAGCAAATCAGGGTCAGATCAAAAGGAAAGGAACTCTGCTTACACACATATTCAAGCAGCAGCAATCATTCTTACCGAGATACCACTGAAAAAATCTAGTTTGACATCTTTAACATATTTATAGCAACTTGAATATAACTGACTAATAAATTACAAATTTCATTTTATTAAATGATTCAGTATTCCGCTACTTCACATAAAGACAACCATTACCCTTGTAATTGCTGTGTTGGATCACATGGCTTGTGCTTCATTTGCCTATCAACTTATTTATGGAAGCTGTTGTCATATACTGTAAAATAATTTTACTGAATAAGATGTGAGGTGCCAAAAGAATTTTTACTCCAAGATCTAGGAACTTGGAAAGGCTGTACATACCAACAAACTTGCAAAAAAAAAGAAAACACACATTAAAAATCAGAGAAAATTTACTGAAGACAGTCATGGAGCATTACCAAATCTTTGATCAGTTATATTTGTCCCAAACAAATTCCTGATAACTTCATGTATACACTCATGTTGTCACCCTAATAAAACAGCATATGTTAAAGTATTTAGAGCGACATGTTCTATTAGTAGATTTAAATACTACAGTTGATCATTCTGTGGCTTCCTGTAGTACACTAACATTTATCATTGAGCATCGTTTACATTTTCCCTTCAGCTAAAATTGGTTTCAAGTAATAAATACAAGTCTTATGAATGTAGGGGGGTTGGGACATTTCTCTGAGTGCCTTTTTTACCTTTCTAAGCTGTTGGATTAAAATTCTCTGGGGTTAGGTCTAATTTGCTTTACCACAAAACAGAACACTCGGAAATTAACTTTAGGCTGGTATTGCACTGAAACAATGCTAAAGACATTGGATTATTATTCCAGAAGCAGAAGAGCTAATACTGAATCTTAGTGTCATGACTGCCTATTTTTTGGGTTTTTTCTTTTCTCTCCTTACTTCTGTCCCAGAGGTGGAGGGAACAGGAATAAGACAGAAAAATAATTCAAATATAGCCATGAATTTGTATTGAAGCAGAAAATATACTGTGGATTGGATTTTCCACATGTTTACGGACATAGATTTTCCACATCTTTACTGGACTGGAGGGATTCCACCAGTGCAGCTGTAATTCCAACGAAAAAATCCCCAAGAAGTTGGAACCCCACTGCACTGCGTAATCACAGCAACAACAACCAAGAGGTTTTGACATAAACTTTTAAAACATGTACTAGTAAAAGACTGCTGACCATTGCAAGCAGTTTTCTGCATTCTACTAAAAAGATACATGGTTAACCGTGAGGGTGCACTAAACCAGGAAACAAGAAGCCCAGAGGTCTGGATGCACCCTCTAAACCTGCGGCTCTCCACACAAAAGGGAAGGGGAGGGTGAGCTCCTCACCCAAAGGAGCTTATCCCAAGCTGAGCTGTCAGGACACGCCAGCGGAGGCAAAGAAGGAAGGAGGGAACTCTCCATGTGGATACCACGAGCAGACTTAGACACTGAAAATTCCAGGGATGAAAAGCACTCTCAGTAGAGGGTTCAGGGATTTTATACCGGGAAGGAAAGGCGGGGATAAGGATAACAGCCAATGGGGTAAGGCTAAGGAGGCAGGACTGACAATGAGGTAACCAATGGGGATAACTCAGAGGAGGGATTGCAGGGGAGAGCCAATGGGGTACCGAGTAACAGAGACGCTTCTAGAACTGATACATATTTAACTAAGGAAAATGAATATTTACAAACTTATACATAAAACAGGAACGGGAGAGCAAGAACCGACCAGCTTAGAATAGGCAAATCACCAAGCCAAGGGGTGACGGCATCTCACCCTCACTGCTGAGGCAGTCTCTAAACATTGGTGCCTGACCACCAAACTGTCAATGCTGGTGTTCCCCCTGGGGTCAGGGTGGCTGCAGCCACCTGCACTGCCACATAACTGTTCATTAAAGCTGCTGTAAGCTAAAGTACTTCTTTAATTAAGAAAACAAAAATTGCAGTTACACTTCTTTACCTCACTTCAAAATATTGTCAGTGGCTCAGAAAAATGTTCCAGAGGTGCCCATCCTCATTCTTTGAGTTCTCTGCTTTTAGGACAGCATATTTTTCATAGCAAACATTTCCAGAATGGGTTTTTTTTATTGGCATGCTCTTCCTCACCTCCCCACAACAAATTCAGAGCTGCTTCCCTGACTGCCTCTATTCATACTCCATCGGCCCTTGAGCTTTTCTGACCTGTTCATTCCCTGCCACAGAAATGTGTCACAGTCTCATTTTTCTGTATGTTTAAGGAGGAACAAATTTAACACCTCCATGAACAGGCAGAAAATGAGGTCTTAGCAGCTGAGGGCAGAGGGAACAACTGTGTGTGGCCTAAGGACTGCTGTGCTGCTGACACAACAGGCATTTATATCCTTTAGTGTGCCAGTGGTAAGGCTTTTCTGCTATCAAATTATCAGTGACAATGAAGGAGGGAAGCTAATGGACTGCAGGACATAAACATAAACAAGCTCACATCTTAAATCAGAACTAGAATGAACACATAATAAAAATTTGTTCAGATTTTGACCTGAACTAGACTTTAAATTCGTTCTACAGTAGGATTCTCCTGGTACTCAGGTTTTATTACAGAATTCATTCCCGTGTGACAATAAAGGCTTTGATAGAGGAAAAGAAGCATTTCCTAATGCATCATATTTTGGAGGTGGAGTAGGGGTGAGAATTAAAAAACCCCCAAACTGCTTCAGTGTGGATTTAATATGAGTATCTTCAGTAGACATATCTAAAACATTCATTTACAAGAAATAAAGATTTCCACACAGAACAGGAAAATTTTCTTGACAACAGGGATTAAATGTTATACAATTAGCACAATACCTCCATTTCAGATATTCAGGTAGACCAAAACATTTCCTTGTTTGGAATTGTAAGCATGAATTGTCAAGTACAAAGATCTTATTTAATAACTTCTGAATCACTCTCATTTTAACAGTCCAACTGTTATTCACTGCACACTGCTGTAACTTCTGTCTTGCCCTGGAAGATGAAGGCAAGAAGGAAGTGTGACACAAAGCAGCTCCTTACCCTTCACTAACAGGAATAGGGTAGAAATGCTTCATTAAAGACTCCTCTGCAAGCAAAATTCATCCATGGCTCAACATAATAGAGGGATGGTGGTGGTGAGTAGGGGTATGTATGGATTCCATTTATTTATATTTTAGAAGTCTCCTAGGAGAGTCGATTTCCTTCACAGGCAAATGTTCACAAAGGACACACAAAAAAAAGAAATGTCCGAAGGTAGGCTTTGGAGTAAAAAACAAAAGATATTCACCAGTGTTTTACCAGAGATTAGGACAAGGTTCTTCAGGCTTGAAAAAATATCAGCTTCATTTTGGGATGCTAATTATTTTTAAGTGTTTACAATCCAGAATTATGAAAACTGGAAGAATTTCTCCCCTATGTTAGTTCTGATTTCTATCATCTGGGCAAGGCTGGACAATTTCCATTCAGTGGAAAATTAGTTTGGGAGCCAGAGGGGAAAGAAAAAAATCCCCAAGAATTAAAAGAACAGGAGTTAATGTTGAAGCCTGAGGCTGTGACATGAAATGTATCACAAAACTGTTTACCTGTAAAATTCTGATTTAGATTTACATTTTCATCTTACGTTCACTGGACTCGTTCTTTGGGTTACTGATTACTTTACCCACTCTTGCTTGTCTCTACCCTGCACCTCTGGTTTTTTCAGAAAGTGAACAAAAAAAGAAACAGTTGGAGAATAATGTAACAGTGTTAAACACAAAGTAAGATTAAGATGACAATTTATGGCAGTACTTTAGAACAACTGCCTTATTCATAACTACAATTTCCCATGGGTTTTTTTTTCCCTTGAGGGATAACTGGAGAAATAAACTGTTGCTCAAGAGCACTGTGGCCCACTAAAGCACAACAAGCTTACAAGCAGGAAAATCTCATTTCAGGTGTTCCTGTAACACACTGTGTTCCAATTCTGGCCATGACCTTTACCTGCAGCAAATCAATGCAGCTGTTTTTCCCAGGTCTCTCTTGCAAGATTTTATTTTAAACCTGTACTGGGGCAGCCTCACATTGTTTGTTCACAAAGGACCAAGCTCAACAAGTTTTGATCTCATGTGGGGCTGTCAAGGTGCTGCAGTACTACAGAGCAGTGCAACAACCTTGATACGTGTGGGTATGAATACACACAGCCACCAGCACTTCATATGCATTTCATTTGTGTAACAGACTGGGGAAGGAAGCAAAAAAATGCATCTCTGAGGGTGGAGTTGTTTAGCTTAAGAGAAATATGGATGCCTGGAGAAAACCACAACTCAACTACAGTATTTAAAAATATCTTTGATAAACTCCCTTATTTTTATAAAATCTCTGTAACGATCACAGTGTTAATTTCCTTGTTCTCATATTGGCTATAGGAACATCTGTTATTACATATGATACGGAGAAAAACTCGGTTTCCAGAGAGGAAAACTTCCAAGCTCACCCTTTCATCTCTGCCCACATGACAAAAATAAAAGCAGCAGCCAATTACTGTGCAAAATCCAGAAACCCATAGCTGTATGTTCTTCACAAACTATTTACGCAACTGCATTTTCTGTTACCTCCCTCTTTCAAATTCTAAAAAATTTAAAGGATTTTAAATGAAAATAATAAAATTAGTTTAATCCTCTATTTTGAGAATATTGCTAAGATTTGTCTTTTTTGCTGTGTCTGAGTACACAGGATCGTAGAGTTATTTCAGCTGCCAAAAATTAATGAACCAACATCAGAATTGAAGGAGACAGTAACAAAACTCTAATGTTCTGAATCAAGATTTTGAGATTTACTTGAAGAAATACAACTATTGGGTTTGAACTAAGTTTTCTATCTCCAGTGGCAAATGATTTCTTAGTGCAAACCTCTACCAAATTTAAACAGATACCTTCTTATTAAGGGGGGATTTAGCTTAATAAGCAACACTTAACACAAGGCATTCGAAAACAAAAAAGAAATAAAAATATAAAAACCTTTAAATCTTCACCCTCTATTTGGAATTTCACATCTGAAGCTGCTAGGACTCTAAGTAGCAGAGTGCTCACCCTAGGCAGTGAGGGCATTCACCTTGCAGCCCCCTCCCATCCTGTGGCACCTCCCCAGTGCTGATGGAATTGTCTTCCAAAGCTGCCCCAGTCAGCACTTTGCAGGGGCTGGTGCTCCTGGAGATGCTGCTGGAACAACACTGAATTATTTAGCACTCATTGTACCTCTCCAAGCACAACGAGGAGCAGGCAGCAGCCTTGTGGCCTTTGACTGAAGGCTATGCTGTCTTTTGCATACCAGATTTTGTCCTGCTTTTCCAAAGGCAGTGCTGGATGTGAACAGAAGTAAAGGCAAACTCTTCCCTCTGTTGTTCTACACTGGCACAGCCTCAGTCTCAGCCCTCTGTTGGCTTTTGGAATATTTTATATAGGGCTGCTGCTTCCCCATACACTCAGAACACTGAATATAGGACAAAAAATGTTAAAGAGCCAAATAATGGAAGAACTGCAGATGTTGCTCACTGCAAAACTACAAAGTACAATATTGAAGTGGAAAAGCAAAGTTATTGTAAAACAAGTTGTAAAAGACTCAGAAAAAAAAATATGAATGCACCTTTTTAGATGAGATGTTTGTTGTATGTTCCTGAACCTCAAATAAGATTTGAACTTCTTACAGTTTTGTAATTCTCGGAATGACTCAAGATAGTGAAAACACAACTTTTCTAAATCCAAACCCATAAATTATAACATACAGCCTGGAAAAGGCTGGAATACAATTCCTAACATCACAATCTTTCATATGAAGAAATACATTTTTACAATAACATACAAATTTATAAATATTTAAGCTGCCATAATTATTACCTGCTGACATCTGTCACTTTTCAGGATACATTTTTCCTCCAGTGACAGCAGCATTCCTCTGAGAGCCACAGTTCAGAATATTGAGCAGTCATGTCCGTTACAGAGGAAAATACACTGCACATGAAAAAGCAGAGTCCTATTACAAATTTTGCTCTATTAATACTGCATGAAATTCTACTAACTTTGTCTATGTTGGGTCGGCAACTGTCCAAGTTACTTCCATACTTTTTTAATAGTTGCTTAAGTGAATAGTGCAAATAAAAGGAGTACAGAAATGATTTTATGTTTCATATTAAGTATTGTAACTTTAATATTGCTTATGTAGTATCGATATGAGATATTAGGCTTCAATTTCAAAAACACTTCTTATATGAAGTATGTTAATATAACATAACTATTTGTTAGCTATGTAATAACTAATAACCTACCTCCATTTTCAATCAGACAATGTCATAAGTTTGAAATCAATTTATTTTCACCTATAAAACTTTCTCTCACAGACATGATATGTTTTCTGCATTTTAGCTGCACTTAACTATATTTCCGTTAGCCAGGTTCTCTGACTGCAATAACACATTGTTTATTTTGTGTCTCAACTCTTTCACTAAAGTGAAAACAGGATATATTTTGTATTGGACATATATATTCCATTAATATCTAGAAATGAAGACTACCCTGTAATTAAATTTAATTCAGAGTGGAGCTAATCCAAAAAGTAGTTTTTTTTATGTTCTCTGAAGGTCCCTGTTTTCTACAGAAGTCACAGAAAATAGAAAAAACTTCAGCACTACTTAGGACTGAATGTCATATTTACTATCAAGATACTAAACAGAGCCTTGCTGGCCGGGTTGCCAGCTTAAATCAACACAGTTGGTAATACATAGAATTTTTCCTTTACTCGCGTTGATGGTCAATGGAATAAAGGGACCAAAGCAGTCTCAAAAATGCAAAACCTTTAAAAAGCATGACTAGTGCAAGATAGGAACTGTGAATGCTCCTGTTCCTGGTATTACTCCAGTAAAATGTCCAGTAGCATTTTTTTCCTGGGGCAATTAAATGCTTATAACACTGTCAACTGTCCTTTTCATTCAACAGAGAGGAATCCCCAAGTTTTGGAGACAGAAGGGTATTTTTTCCCCTGTTGTTCATAGAGTTAGACAAGAAAAATAAAGGATGACAAAAGCAATCTAAGCAGTGCAGAAGGGTCAGGAATGGAAGGAGAGATGGTGACTCAGCTTGGTGAATTAGTTATTTAAAACACAGATGGTTCGTGACCTACATGCTAAAAACTGCCTGTGAGGCACCTTTCCCTCACTCTCACAGAAGCTGTTTTCACCTTAGCTGGAGAGTCTTGAGTCTCTTCTTCATGTGAGACCCAGAAATCTTCTTGCCTGAATAGGAAAGGTGGATCCTGCTGCCTTCTGCTCCCACATCCAGCCCCTGTTTAGCAGACAGCCTTTGTTCCATCCACTCACTCTCACTGAGGCTTGGACCCAGCTGGAACTAAACCTCAATTTCTTGGGAGAAAGCAGGAAAGGCAGAGGGCAACCCACGCTGACTTCACCAGCCCTGGGCAAGCCTCCCGTGCAGAGGTGGCCTCCTGATCCTGCTGGTGGAAACTGCAGCTACGGCAGCACAAGCCTTTGCCCAAATGCCTTGAAGAGTTAAGAAAGAAGGCACCTCCTTCCCCCACTTGTCCAGTAAAGTATTGGTTCTATGGTATTACAAAACAACTAAGAGGTAAAGAGATTAAGTAACATTTATTTGGCTTTTTGCAGAGTTAAATTGGGTTGCCAGAGGGGGTAGCACAGAATGTATAAAAAAAAATAGCCTTCCCAAAGGATAAGAAACTAATCTTTTTGGTCAGCCAAATTTTTTTTCCTCCAGCTAGTTACCTGAAAAGCACATTTGACAATATGAAGCCCTCAAAATTTGCTTCTTTTACAGATCTTTTGTCTAAACCAGCAGCACACACAAATAATTTCAGTGAGAAATACTGAGAAAGCAGCATGTGAAACAGCCAGCTACATGCAACTTTGATGTCTTCCCTTTCTCCACTCTTGAACACGGTAGTCTGCTGAAGTGAAAATCATTTCTCTTCTGGCAGAGCAGCAGGTTTTTCTGCTAGAAAACATAGAGCTGACGATCTTGCTTGGATTTTTCTCTTTTGGGTTTTCTTTATCTCTGGGCTTTAAATCTGATGAAGGAGGAAACTCTGCAGGCTTCCCCTTTGTGGCAGACAGAATCCTGCAGTCATTTGATTAAGGTGACACCTATTCTGCTGCAGATGAGTAAGACTGCCAAACAAACCCGGCAGCTGTGGCACTGAGCACAATCCAGTAGCCCACATGACTGTATTTTTCTGTTGACAACTTATTTAATACCAAAAATAGACTCCTCCTAGCTGCCTACCCACTGCCTGGCTAGTTCATATCCCAGTGCAGAATTTGGAAACCAGCTCTGAAGGCTTACCCTGCAAAATGGGCTGTGTAAGAATGGCAGTAAAAACATATTCATTGAAGCCATCAGAAGTCACAGTCTACATCCATTTGAAAAAATAAGATTACTCCTGGTTTTGATGCAATTTTCCTCAATTCCTATCCTCAGAATTAGGAATGCACAAAACTGGAGAGAACTGACATTTTTGAGGGAGGAGGAAGAGTTCAAGGTGAAAATCTCCCAATTTACAGAAGCATTTGGGGCTTTACAGAATAGTAACATTCTTCAGATACACAAGTCTGCATAGTGTAACTTCCTGTATAAAGCTGAAATAATTTGCACTGGGTTTGCTTCCTTTAATAAAGACTTTCAAAACTGAATGCCTGAATTTGTTTTGTGTTTCAAGTTCAATCACATTTTGGAGGCAGAGTTAAACTGACAGAACAACATCTTCTGGGGTTAGAAAGAGTAAAATAAACAGCAGGAGGTTATGGATAAGTATGTGAAGCCCACAGGTCAGAACCAGCTGAAATTAGGGTGTGATAGATAATTTGTATAACCTCAGTGGCTTACTTCAGTTAACACCAAGCAGCTCAGGACAAACTCTACAGAAATAATATACTTACCAGAAATCGTGCTTCTGGTTTACTTCTTTATATGTGTAAAGATAGACCTTTTACTAAAACCCCTAATATTAAAGACTTTTAAATCATCTTTATTAATATTTATAACAAAAAAAAAAACAACCAAACAAAACAAGAAACAAACAAACAAAGCAACAACAAAAACCCAAACAAACCGAACTAGTGCTTTATGGCTAAGAACTACTATTGCTGATGGAAAAGAGTATTGAAAAATTTGGCCCACAGTCAAACCAACTGAACACTGCGAGCATCTTTAAAGCCAGCTCTGTCTTTTTGATGCTGGGAGAAAGTCTTTACCCTTATTTTTGAAAGAAAAAGAGACCACCTATCAACTGAGCAATGGAAATTATTGACAGTACAACAGTGGACAGAACCTCAGCCACAAAGAGAGATTTCAAATCTGAAAAACAAACAGATTACAATCAGTGGGTAAGTACTCACTATACAGCCTTGCCTTCATCAAGCACAATTTCCAAGAGTAGCAGCACAGACTTCCTCAATCTGCAGGAAGTGCATTCATTGAACTCTATTTTTTCATGATGTTTACTTTTATTACCAGATAGTTGCTTTAACAACATCTACTCGACATTATCCCCAGCAGAGCAAGAAAATGTGACTGCCTTCTCTTTTTCAACGCCAAATTTCCATTGCTAAATTACTTGAGAAGTTTCAGGGGCTTTCTGAAAGACTGTACTGAAAATTGCAGCCACCTTAATAAGACAGAACCATATTTTGTTTTGATGTTGAGAATACACAAGTGTCCCAGCAGCTCTGGCACCAACATCTATCAGGCTCGTAAGTGACATGTCCCGTAATTCCAGTCAAGTGCATGGGCTAGAATGTTTTCCTTACGTCAAAGAACATGGTTTTGTGTGCCTTGACTTACAGAGCAATGTCATCCTGCAGCACTTCAGCATGAAAGACGAGAAAAAACCACAAAAGCACACTGAGGCACTGAGAGGGAAAACAATCAAATGCAAAAACAGCACTTAAAGCAGGAGTGACCCCCCAGTAAGTGCTCCTGAAAACTAGTGAGGTAACAGAACAGAGCAGAAGGGAGAAAGAGGATGAGTCTAATTAAAGTACTGTTAAGGACAGCAGCCCTAAAGGTGTTCTGAAATGGGTGGGTTTGTTGGCAGTAAGTAGAGCAGGGGCAGAGCTGCACAAGGCAACTGGAGAGTGTCTGTGACTGGAGAAGTGGATATGAAGGGAAACGAAGTACACATCTTCTCTAAAAGATTATTTTTCCCTTGAAAATCTTTGAAGAATAAAGGATCTGGTCTGGGTAATGAAAAACTAAAGGCAAATGATGCCTCAGTGCACTGTCCACCATCCCAGAGGAGAGCTGGGCTGTGCACCACTCCCAGCTCTGAGGACCTGTGGATCCACAGAGCTGCTTTGTTCAAACAATTTTTTTTTTTTTTTGGCCACTGGGGAAGCGGTAGTTGATTTGGAGTGCCTGCATTGTACGAGGTGAGATGAAGGATGGTTGTGTACACTCAGTTGTGGCCTGGAAATACTTTGTATCATGCCTGGAAAGATAGTGCTGTAAACACTTAAATATTTAAGGTTCAGAGGCTCATTGATGGAATATCTCATGTCAGAAGAGCACTCTGGGAATTCCTCCACTAGGCAGAAGCAGAAGCAGCAGAAAATATTGGCCTGCTATGAAAAAGAAGTGTTTGGGCAGAGAGGGAGAGAAATGGTAGTAAAGAATGGGCAAAAGAAGTGGAATAATCAGTGTACAGGTAGAAAACAGGAGAGAAGGACAGAATCTAGTTGGTGAACAGAAAATAACAGACTTTGTAGATGGCAATCACTGTGTCCAGATGCTGCTGAAGTTTGGCAAAATTCTTCCCCAAATGTTTGCTGAAGGTTTCTTTAGCACAATCAAAAGCAAGTCTTCCATGAAAGCAACTACTGCACTGGAAAAAATCAAAATATTATCTCATCTGACCCAATCATAACATGAATTCAGAACTTAGTCATAATCATTGAATTAATTTAAGTCAGAAAATACCTTTTTGAGCATTGAGTCAAAGCATAAGCTTAACACTGCCAAATCCATCACTCAACCATGTCCTTAAACACCATATCTACATGGTTTTTAATACCTCCAGGGATGGCAAGACACCTACTTCCCTGGGCAGCCTGTTCCAGTGCTCAGCAACCCCTTCAGTGAAGATTTTTTTTTTCTAATATCCATGGTAAGCCTCCCTGGCACAGCTTGAGGCTGTGATTTCCTCTCATCCTGAATTTTGTACTTGGGATAAGATGCCAACCAGCACCTGGTTGCACCCTCCTTTCAGGGAGTTGTAGAGAGTGATAAGGTCTCCCCTGAGCCTCCTTTTCTCCAGGCTGAGCCCCCTCAACTCCCTCAGCCTTTCTTCATCAGGCTTCTGCTCCAGATACTTCTCCTGCTTCATTGTCCTTCTCTGGGCATGCTCCAGCACCTCAAGGACTTCCTTGGAGTGAGGGACTACACAGCACTCAAGGTTCAGCCTCACCAGTGCCCAGTACAGGAGGAACAATCCCTGCCCTGGTCCTGCTGCCACACTATTCCTGATCCAGGCCAGGATGCCCTTGGCCTTCTTGCCCACCTGGGCACAGCTGGCTCTTGCTCGCCCACTCTTGACCAGCACCTCCAGGTCCTTTTCCACTGGGCAGCTTCCCAGCCTCTCTGCCCCAGCCTGGAGCACTGCATGGGGTGGTTGTGACCAAAGTGCAGAATCAGTAATGTTGGTTTTCTTTCTTTCAAGAAAGGCTGTTCTGTCAAAACAAAAATGATTTGTGTAGGCCTAGCTAAAGCCCAAGCAGAAGTCTTTGGAAGCCTGCTTTGATTCCTCTAGGGAAAATTCCTGGATTACTGTGCAGTGTGGCTTCCAAACCTTGTGCCAAACATTGGCCCAGCAGCAGGATACTGCTCCCAGAGCTTAGTACCAGCCCTGTACATACCACGAGTCACACAAAGTCCTTTTCTACTGACTGTGTTTCTCTCCTTCATGCTCAGTTCCTAATCATGGAACAGATCAGAGAGAAGGATTTTGACTGACAGCTGTACTCTTCCCAAACCGCTGCCTTTTCCTGTGATTTTCCAGATAACAGTGTCGGAAACTAAGAGGATATAACACGCTGGGCAATGGAAATTAGATTTAGTTGCATTCCATAGCAAAGTGGCACCTCCATGAACAAGGACAAAATGTCAGAGGTTTCTGCTTTGACTCGGATCAGTTTCTTTAAGAAGGTGCTCTTGATGTGCTGGGTTCACCTTCTCAACCTGCCTTCCTTCCTTCCTCGCTGAAGGCAAGGCTGGGGCTGCTGCTGCAGCCCTTCACAGTTTAAACACCTACCAAAGGTAATTGTTGAGGGTGCAGCTGTGAGCAGTACTGAAACAAAAGGATGCAAATCACAAGTGTCATTCTCCACAGGCATGGTAAGGAAATCTGAAAATGTTAGCAATGCTTCAAAAGTCTTGCAAAAAATCTGAGCAGGTAGAAAACCCTTTCTTTCAGAAAATGTTTTTAATTAGGTTTACTGAGGTTCTATCCTGAGGTTTTATCTATGTCACCAGCAATTCTGAAAGTCCCTTGGGCACCTTCCTTGGCTGCTGCTTTCTTGGTTTACATCAAGTGAAAAGAGCAGTGACCATTTTGTTGATCACTCTATTATCGAAGAGGACATTCATTATTACTTATCCAAGCATATCAATTATACATCTGTGGCTTTTGAAAGATGGTTTTAGTTTACCAGAGACAAGTCTTAAAAGCATCACAGCTCTTTTCACAGATGAGAACAAGAAGCAGCAAGGCGGCTTTGGAACAAACATTTCCTCCAGAGCTTATTTAAACAAATATTCTTAAATGTTTTCATTTGTTGGGGAACAAGCATTTTCAAAATATTGTACTTTTCAAAAACCTTGACAAAATAAAATGCTGCAGGAGTTGTATACATATCAGAAAACAACAACAACAATATTGTTGCTTGGCACCAGAGACAACTTAATCATTCTGCTCTTCACATTTCAATGTTGTTTCATACTCCAGCAATCCCAAACGACAGTTTTTGATCTAGCCAAGTTTATGACTAGAAGGAACAAGTCTATGTTCTTGAAGTACTGTCAATTACATTTTAAGACATCGGATAATATTAAATTTGTTTATTAAAAAAGAAAAGCAAGTGAAGAAGAGCAAAACTGGGTGTCACTGAAACAGGTTCCTGAGCTGGATGCACCAAGTTTAAGAAAAAATTCTCCCACATTCTTCTGCAAGACACTAATTCTATCTATAACACACTTAGAGTCAAAATACACTGAACACCAAGCATGCAGAAACACAAATTTGTAAAAATCCAGATTATTCCCATGGAGGGAAAACCGAGGTTTCTTTTTTCCTTCTGGTATTTTAAAATGTACTCCTGAAAAATTCGCCTCACTCTCTGGTAAGCTGTAGAGCCAATTAAAAAAAGAACTCATTGGTTATGGGGTACATTCATGACAATTTGCCATTTTATGAAAAATGAGCTACTTGCACCTCTGAGAGATGCTAATGGCTTTAATTATGCTGTTTGCACAAGAGCCATGTTAAAGTCCCAGGTCTGCCCAACAGCAGGAACCGATTTAAATAACAGCAAACAACCGTCTTGTACTCAGCACCTTTTATCTTGTAGACCCTTGCTGACCGAATACCATTAGTGTCAGTGGAAGTTTGCTTTAGCTTTAGGGCAAACGTATCAGGAGTGCTTAACAAGCACTGCAATTCAGCTACTCCCGTCCCTTCCTTCAAATACTGAGCTTTCCCTGCTTGTTCCTAGAGTCAAGATTTTTCTGTACGACTAGAGATAAGCATATATCAGAAGAGAGACTGAAATCATTTATCATCCTGTACTCACCAGAATTTTCTATGAAAAGACTTTTGTCTTCAAAAGCAGCTCACATTTGCTGGGTTTTTTGTTCTTCTCTCTCCAACAGAACTAACTGCTTCCAAAGGCATATTAAGTTGTGTTATTACAACCACAGTGGTGTCATTTTCTAGACAATTCATACAACATTTTCTGCTAAGGGTTTTCTTAATGCATTTTAAAGTCATCTGGGACACTGAATTTTCATATCTAAGTATTTTTAAATTAGCGGAATTTAAGAGTGAAATGTTAGAATGAAACAGTTTGACAAACACTACAGTGAAGGTCTAAAAGTCAGGTGTGTCATAAGTGGCTGCAAATGTGTTTATAAAACATCATAACCTCCATTCAAATCAGACATGCAGAAATAAACACAATAGTCAAAATGTTCATGTTTAAACCTTACTTTTAGAAGGATTCTTCTCAAAAATTGCAATTTCCCACAAATTTTTATCATTTTACTTCATCACTTATTTACATGAAAAAAATGCACATAGGAATATGAAAACCTTGTTTTAAACCCCCAGTATTTCTGCCCTTAAGGAAATTCTAGCAGTTCAAAGTTGATTTCAGGAAGGTAGGAAGATGACATCCTGAAGTTTATTGCAACAGAAAAATTTCTAGAAGTGATATAGATGATGTAAAGTAAAAGCTTGGTTTGACACCAAGACCTAATTTTACAGGTGGATTTAAGTAATGTAATTTGTATGTGAATAGCTTTAAAATAATCACAAATTGGTAGGTTTCTCAAAGACACTTTGACAAAACTATTCTTAAAGAAAAGTCCTGAATTTTTTACCTGACCAAGTTGTACAAATAATGGGGCTTTTTAAAAGACTGATTTTTTTTTTTTTTGAGAAGACAATTTTTAATTTTGCTTGAATAGCTTGACCAGAAACTACTCACTATTAGACAGTACATGCTATCTACCTTATTAAAAAAAAAAAAAAAAAAATTAAATTTAAATATTTAAATTCCATTTTGGATTATGTACAAGGTTCCCTTCCTCCTATAAGTGCTGTTAAATTCTACTACTACTTCTGTCCATAGTTGGTACTACTCCAAAATACCAAGACTCAAGAGTTTGTCTCTTGTTCTTCAGAGCTGTAGCCAGCAAATGCTGATATTCTTTGCCATAACAGACAGAGAGAATCAGACAAGGAAATAACTAGTACAAGACATAAAAATGCATTTGAATTAAGCAGGGTATTGTAAAATTATGGGTAAAGATGTTTTTTTTCCTGCCCTTCCCTTACAGTCTTGGGTTTATATTCTTTTCCAGAGGAGTACAAATTTTACAAATTCAACATTTTGAGCAGCATAATGGGCTGTCATCTTATTTCCCATTCTATTTCTTATTTCAGGAACAATAGTTCCTCATTCACAGTAACACAGAAGTGAAGGCAAACTCTGGGAAATCAGAAAAGCTGGACTGCACATCCTTGTTCAGCAGAGCAGGAGGTTGATGTACAGATCAAGGACATCAAGAGGTATTTTTTCATGTAAATCAGAAATCAGTAGTACAGTTGTGAAATGTAAGAATATCTCTGTAGGGAGTAACTTCTACAGTATCCCTTTAGGTCAGCAGGAGATGCAAAACCTCACAGGAGCTGGACATAAATATTCTCACTGAAAATCAGTGAAAATTTTATCTGCTAATTATTTTTAAAGGTATAATCAGTGGCAATAGATAAGTTACATCTCTTGCTGAAAGCATTTCACTGACAAATGTGTGAAAAGTTGACAGCAATTATATCATTGTCATAAAAATAGCTCTTGTTAGTCTTGCTGTCTTATAAAGTCACATATCAGGGGACACTCTGTGCCCTGACTTCAACTATTTTAACAGACATTGCCACCAATTAAAACTCTTTAGAGGGTACCTGTGAAATTATTCAGTCTCTTTTTGACAAAGTAACGTAGATGAAATCCACAGTGACAATCAGAAGAGGTACCAGTAACACCCTTCCGTTCTCAATCTCATGTAAAAATAACAGCTGAGGTTGGAAGTGGGACAGTTACACACAGATTAAAGTGAGTGGACACCTAAATTAATGGAACAATGGAAAGAGAATAACTGAAAGAAGCACATTTCTGATTCAATAAAAATCAAAATCTATTACCCATCTAGATGTTAGACATCCTGACCTCACTAACAAGCAAGAACACCAATGAGAGATTGCAAAGCCACTTTGAATCCGTAAAGGAGATAGTACCCAGGCTGAAAAACCATACAACTATGTATTACATGACATTTTAAGGAACTGCTCAAGCAACTTGCTGCTGCTTCTATAGAGCTGTTGTAGAACACAACTTAATTTTTTATTCATGTTCTTTGTTAACAGAGTGCAGACCCTTGCACAAAATCTAATGCTAAGGATCTTTAATGCAATCAGACTTTTTATTTACCTTCCTGCCTTTATAGATCTCCGAGCTATAAGGGAAAAGCCATCAATAATTTCTCTATAAACACAGGGAGAAGGGTTGTTGTATTAGCTTGAATAGTGCTAGTGAAAATATCTCTGGCTAAAATTTGTGATGGTTGACTCAGGCAAGTAAGAGAAATAAAGACATCTCCAAAAGAACAACATTAGGAGAATTTTAATGACCAGCAGAAAAGTCATGAGCAATTTCACCTTCTGGCTTTAGACTGTGCAATCTTTCTGATGACCGCTGAGATGAGATAAATATTGTAAGGTACAACAGAATGTACAGGAGAAATTTAAAAGCTCTACCATGGGCTACATTCTGAAGTATTCTTCTCTAACATATTTATCTGCTAAATGAAAAGCAATTACAAACTGAAGCATTAAAGAAAAAACCAACACAGCTGAACTTCAGGCATTATTCTTTACAGTGATTTCCTGGCTGGTATCTTTCAGTTTTACCTTCCTTTTCTGCTATCACTTATTTCAAAATTAAAACCATTTCATATCCTCAGCCAGATGTGCTGTAATGGCTTCAGTATTCAATATTTGTGGGCAACAACCTCTCAGAACACTCTTCCTTCAATAACTTTTACTGTAAAAATCCCATAATCTTCAACAGAATTGCTCCTGGTTCATACAATCAATTATTTATTAGACTACAGAATTAACTATCTTTAGAAACAAAACAAAACAAAACAAAGGCAAGTGAGGTTCTCATAAAAGCAAGACCTGATCATAATTTGGGAGATCATCACACCCACACAGCACCCAGTCTTTGGGTTTCCGTAGTTGCAGAAGTGTTTTGGTGCAAAGTAAATTAGACTATTAGGACCTGAGCATGTAATTCCTTTCAATAGAGAAAAACCCAAACAACCAACCTTTAAAAGAACTTTTGAACTTGACCTCATGTGATGGTCATGAAACTCAGTATAATGTTTTGGGGGAAGATCTAACTTCCATTTTGGATAATTCTCCCCGCCTTACTTGGAATATTGAGGCTGGGGGAAGGGAAGAAGGAAGTATGGAAGCACATAAAGCACGTCTTTATGCCTCTTTTCTGAACAAAATGCCAAATTGACAAATTGGATACTTGCAGTGAAGACGAAAACCAAACAGAGAGTACCGATCTAGATGCAGTTTATGCTAAAAAGTCTCCAGTTTTGCCCAGAATGGCAGCCTCAACAGTAATAATGCATGAAGAGCTATTTGCTCTTTATTGTACAACCAATGTTATTGACTCTGAGATCAGCTGTGCAGCATAATGGGAATTCTGTCTCCAGCACAGACAGTTCACTTCTGGCTTCTTCAGGAAATGATTCTCATATGGAAATACCTACAACTACAGTGGCTACTTAACTTTGCAAGAAGAGTTGGCTTGTAAAGAATGGGCTTTGTCAGGTACTTGAGAAAAGCAGGCTACAGATTAAAACATTTCCAACAAAATAAGCAATAGTCTTTGTGTTTGAATGCAAGTATATTTTTATTCCTCTTGACCAGGAAAACACTGGTGCCAGGGAGGAATTCCTTTAAAAGTGTTTGAAAGAAGATGAAGTAAATCAACAGAATTTTATAGAAATTATTGTAGGAAGTTAATTCATATAGAAAATATGTCTCAAAATGTTTTTTAAAAAATGATCAAATTTCTTCCAAAGTAACCATGTTTCCACCTGACACAGGAAGAATCTAATAGACTTTCTACAGTGGAGACATAACTCCCGTTAATTTTTATGGTGACAGATGGTGGGGGAGTTCCTTGCAGCAACCAAGCCCCTCACAAAACCAAGGCTTTTACATCAGGAATTAACTGGGAAAAGCATCTTTCTAGCAAAGGTTAGAGGCTGACCTCTTTATAAATTAGTACCTTTTTCTGTGACTCAATAATACTGGTTTCAGTGGGACTACCACTAAGAATTTTCCTTGCCATAATGATAAAGAATGTCCTGATGTGGAGGTTTTACCAGGACTTTGATCTCAGCCATATCCATTGTACTAAGCCTGCACCACAGATGATGAAACAAAATCATACTGGGAAGATCCATAGGAAAAAATTATGTCTTAAGCTCTTTATTTTTTAGTGAGCTAATGTAAATCTTAATTCAAGGGTGTAAGAATATGGAAGGCAATATTTTAACTATTTTTCTGATATTTGCATAGGAGCTACATAAACAAGAAACATATGGCTTCCCTCTAAAAAAGAAAAATGCCTGGCATGGCAGTAAACAGAAATATGCAAGGCATGATGAATATTCCTTAAGAATCAAGGAAAGAAAATAGTTCTTTCTAGCCATAGGGAAGGCTTCTAAAAGAGAAAACTTGAAGAAAATTACTGAGAAGGTTTAGACCCAGGGGCAACACAGATCTTAAGACTCTTACTTTTCATAAATGCCTGTGCTTTTGATAAGCAAGTCATATTGTGTAAACATTTTATCTGTATTACTGGATCTGTCACTGTTTTTCGAGAAGAAAAGCTCCACAGAGTCTTGCTTTTTCATTTGGGAGAAAAGAAAAGCAGGCATGGATGAAAAATTTAGGCCGTTTTGCCTTCTACCACTACAATTGCTATTAAAATATGTTTTATATTTAAATACTTTTTATCATAGAAATGTTTGAGTTGGCAAAAGACCTCAAAGATCATTGAGTCCAACCATTAACTTGACACAGCCAGGTCAGTACTGCACCAGAGTCCCAGGAGTAGATTTTATACTGAAATAAAGCAGACTCCAGAACAAGGACAAAACTTCTAACATCACTGCACACCTACATGGTACAGGTGAAGGACAGTTATACCGAGGCAAACCTTAGGGGTAAAAAACCCTTAGCCACACTGGTACATAAAATTCAAGAATGGATTTAATTAAATTTTACCTCAAGTAGTGAAAAACTGCTTACTTAAAAGAAAACTCATTTGTATGGATTTGCTGGGGTTTTTTTTCTAATGTTGTACTAGGGAAATTAACTGCCAAATTTGATCTGCACAGGATTAAGCTAATATTTCATAATTAGAACTGAATATCTATCTGCACAGCAAATGGTTATATACAGTTGAACTCTTTCCTAATTCATTTGAGGTTTCGGAGGGACTCAGGTTTTTTAGATTTATATGTAATTTCTTTCTAAAACACAAATCTTTAAAGTGGTACCATTAATCTATGAAATGCAAGAACAAGCAGGATTCCAACTCTACACAGATGAGCTGTGTCCTTTATACAGAAACCACTTCTCAACTGTTTCATAGGAAAATGTTTCCACCTGAGAGTTTTGTTGAAAAAGCAGTAAAAAGATGACAGAACTGACTGGATATAGATGTCATTGCTCTATAAAGACATTCCAAGGCAAGTTATGTCAGAAAAGGCAGTAAACGGGAAAATAGGTATTAAATATCTGAGTTCTTTTGAAGATAAAACCTCAGTCCTCTTTCAAAACACATAGACGATGTCTACATAATTTGAAAATAATTACTATATAGACTAAATTATGCAGATTAGGTAATTAAAATAGCTTTTAAAAATATAAAATTAAGCATAATGTTTATCTCTGTTCAAGATTCTTGTCACAGTTTCAATCATGATAAAAAGTAACCCATCAAATTGATATAGAGGGACTTCACATGTGAGAGATTGGTACCTCCATTTCTTAAGGAAAACAAATACACCTCACTCCCCCACCCCCCTGCCATGAACCATATAAATCTGCTTCTCAGTGATTGCTCCAGCTTTTATTATTATATTGAGATGAACAAACTGTGATTTCCAATGCACTGGAAGTGTCCCAGTCATTTCAGTGCACAGCTGAAAATTTTTCTCTATGTCCCACAGTCATGGAAATACTACCAGGAAAACTGTCCTACATTCAGCCATTTACTTGTGAAAGGCATGCTTTTACTTTACCACAATATTCTACAATATGTAGTAATCTAATATTTAATCCTCCTTAATAGTCAAAGGGTTCATTGTGAAGTCTTTTGCCAAAAGTCAGTTATGCAGCACTGGCTGTGTGGAAGTGATCAGTAACACTGGAAGTGTTACACACTTTTGTTGAACACCAGAATCTGCAGTCCCATTTTCAAAAGAATTCACAGCTCGTTTAGACACACAAGTGAAGATTTATCATTCAAAGAATTCAGTGTGCAGTCTCATCACAGACATGGACAGACTCAAGTTTAGACCAGTATTTCCTTCTTTTCTATCACACCAGGAAAAAACAGGGATTACTAGAAGGTTGTGTGCCAGCACAGGAGAGCAGTCACACACTTGGCTCCAGGTTACAAAACCAAGCCCTAACAGATTATCTTGAAAACTCAGCCACATATTGGGGTGACTGAATCCAAGCCAAACTTTCAATAAATACCCTTGTCTCTTGAGCTGTGTTAAGTGATGGTCTGTAAGTGATGCCCAGATTCTCAATGAGGGACAGCATTGCCTGGGCAAGACACTTCACAGAGCTGAAGGGCCAGCCAGGGAAACACTGGAACATGGATGAGTAACTGGTGCTTTAGGAGAGCAAAAGCTACTTGAGACAAAGGTAGGAGTTGAGTGATAGCATAAAGTTTACAGTCTGAGATCTCATTTGCTTTACCAGACAAGGTATCCATGAAAGAACTGTGATTTAGCAACCAAATCTACACAACAGAAGAAACTGAGTGCTCTTGGAAGATAACATGCATGGGGATGTCCAAAACAGTGCAGCTGATTAGTTTCAGGCCATTTTCATAGCTGACTTGATGAGTTTCAGCAAACAAGGAGCCACTTTTTGTGAGCTTTACGTCTGTATTATGCAATTTTTGCTATAAAAATTAACTGTTCCTTTGAACAGATGTCAGAAAACTGCATGTTTATAAATACATTCCAAATATAAATGCTTCAAAATTTGCTAAACAATATCTAATCCTTTTGTCTGAGTAACAACATAATAGAACTAATATCTGAATATTCATAAACTACTGTCCTTATTGCTTTGTTGTCTCAGAAAGTTTGCAAGTAATGTTTTTGACCCACCACATCTAGATTAATCAGAAACCTTGCAGAGCACCTATAATAACCATGATGCTTTTAAAGGTCCATCCACTACTTTGACACACAGCAGAAAATCTGTGATTTGTAGACACAGAGTTCTGCTCTCTAAATTGTCAAGGTTCCCCTTGCAGGGCCTCCGTGACAGCAGTGAAGCTCTAAAGAGTGGGATTCTATACAGTTGTGGCAACTGTAGTGGAACTAAATTAATTTACACTGGTTGGGCTAAGAAAATAAAAAAGGAATCTTAAAATGTATATATGGCAGCACAAAGAAACTGGATGCAAGTGAAACATATCTGTTTCAAACTATTTTACTGTAGAACCAAATTAGCTTTCAAAGCATCATGCACATTCCAGCACATTATTGAGTTCACTGCATGGGAAATACAGTCAGTCTACTAACTCAACCACTAAAGCTACTAATGGTGCACATTCTCTTTAGAGTAACATGTGTTGCGAGAAGTCTATCCCCAGGCACTATTTGAATTAGAGAGCTGGCTTTTTTTTAGACTAAAACACCTATTCTCACATCCCAAACCACATTATTGACCTTCTTCGGCTTTAAATAGACTTTGGCTTTAAATAGACTTGCAAGAAAGAGGACAAGCAAGCTTACATTGACTGCAAATTAAAAAAACCCACAGGATTAGATTTAGAGACTAAAATCACTCTCTCACCAAAATAAAAGGCAGCAAATCAAGCAGCAAATCTTGCTTGCAAATATTTCACTAGCAAAGAGGAAGTAACACACTTCTGTCCCTGACAATCTAATATGCCAGAAAGGGGTTCCCCAGAGATGCTTATGACCTGACTTCATTCAGGAAATTCTTTCAGCTACTCAGCCCCTCAGACACAGAGGCCAGCATGCCCATAGAACAGTTCAAGACGTGGGGGAGCAGAAAAATGTATTGCAGCTGAGCTTCCAGCAGAACACAATACATCAGAAGCTCAAGATCTCTATATGACCACTAGAATAACACTAAAATAATTAATAAAGATCAGGACATGTTTCTGCTTCTTAAAAGAAAAAATTAGCATAGAGTAAGCATGAGAATCATCAGTACAACAAATATATTCAGCACAAAGGAAAAAGAAATCTGGATATGGAAAACAGACCCAAGCTTGAGAAACACCAAAAACCACAGGAGTGGAGGGAGTGGAAGGGTGCATGTGCAAAGGAAACCTTCAAAATGATAAAGGAATTGAATATTCCCTTCCAAGGTCCTCATGGATCATAGACTTTCACATTTCCCCTCCTCTGATGAAGTACTACAGATATTATCTCAGCTGAGAGCTAAAATAACCATAGAGTCTAGTCCAACCCTGCACAACCATAGACAGGATCCCAGATCAAAGCTCTGCAAATGGCATTGCCCTCTTTGCTCTTTGGAATAAAAACAGGCAAAGAAGCCCAATGGACCCTTCTCTCATTTAATTTCAGCTGCACTAGAATAGAGCATAACATTTTCAAGAGAGAAAATTGGCACTGCTGAGCATTATCTAATTGTCAGTAAGCAAAGCTGGTCACTTTATACTCATAAAGCTGTTTCTCTAAACCTGGTTGTGGAGAGGGAGTAAGCCCTGGGTTGCACAGGGCAGGGTGAGCACCATCTCCAGTGCTGGGGCTGGCTCAGGTGTCTCTTCCAGAGAATTAACCCTGCAGGTAAGTTAAAGCAGCTTTTGACTCTGTCATGGACGATTCAAACCAAGCAGCTTCAGGATTACAGAGCAAGCTGCAGAAACCTGCCCTGAGATTTTCCTGAGCACTCATTTTATTTAAATAATTGTAATGAATAACACAAGAACTTGGACTTAATGAATTAAAATATAAATTAGGTCGTTAAATACAACCAAGTAAATATTTTAACACTTCTTAACTTTTGTAAGGTCCAAATATTTACCACAAATTAAACCTACTTTAAACACTAGACTAAAGCTACTTTAAACCCTTAGCAGGCTATAAAGATCTTTTTGATGATCACAAATTTCAGCATTTTCTGAAGAATGCAAGCATCCAGCTTCCGTTGGAAGTTTGCTAAAGAGGAGAAAAGGGCAGATGGGAGCAGCAGTAACAGAAAATGCTGAATTTTCCACACAACAGCTCAGACACAAAAGTTAAACTTCTTATGGGAAGGGGAAGTATCTTGCGTTTTTTGTGTTGTTTTCCATGGGAAGTTCTCAAAACCATAACTAGCATTAAAAAAAAAAAAAAAAAAAAGAGGGGGAAGTTAAAAACCAGGCACGTGGCATTTGGGGCTGCATTTTAGGAAAGGTGAAGCCCTCCGGGAGCCATAGGGCCGGCCCGTCCCCCTCACGGAGTTGTCCTCATCGTCCCTCTCCACTGCACGGCACTCCCGGCCCCCAGCCTTACTTTCTGCTTCCCCTGCCTTTAAGCAGGAAAAACACTGCTCTTGACCTTCTTGATGTCTTTTTTTAGCTGAGCTGCCCCTTTTGACCACAGTCAATAATAATAACAATGAAGTTCAGCACGCCCTTTTGTCCCCCTCTCCCCCCGGCTCAGGTAATGAAGGCCAATCTCCAAGGGAGCCATCTAAAGAGACAGGCAGCTGCAGCCACCTCGTGTTTGGTAAATGGTGCAATAAAATGACACAGCAGAGTCCACAAAAGCTTATTTAAACACTCAGAGGGGTCGTTTCTCACCCTCGCAGTGAAAAGGGCAGCCAAAGAGCACACCACAAATGCCATCTCTTCTACAGGACACACGTCTTTTAAAGGAAGAAAATCTGAACGACTTCTCTTCCTGAAATACTCATTGTGCCGTTTGTGGTTTCTCAGTTTCAAATGCACAAGACCTCGGACATAGGCACTGTTGGCTGTACCCAAGAAAAATGTTTTAAGTTTTACAGCAATTTCAGAACCTTATTTTTAATTAGAAAGAATGCTCTTTCACATGGGAAAACATGGAAGCATGAGCAGTAGCTATGCAGCACAGCAGTGCTCAAGTTGGATGTCTAAACAGCAGCAAGGAATGATAATTGAAGTACAGGTATAATGGCAAAGAAATAAAACTGTAATGAAAATTTATAACATGCTACCATAACTCTGAATATGAAAACAGATTAAAGTAATGTTGTTTTCATGGAGTTCTCCTCTTCCTAATTAACAGTAATTTTTGTTGATCTACCATAAAAGTCATTGCTGTTCAGCTCTGGAATTTCATTCTACTACTTCATCTCTAACCTTTTACTAAGTATATTGCTTAAGAAAATCCCTTCCCTCATTTCTCTAGTCCCAGATCACATAGTCTTGATTAGTTTGAAAATTCATTTTGCTGTTACCAAAACCAAGAAATAAATTATTCACTGCATAGGCTTAATTTTAGTGTGTTCTTTAATTTCTTCACTGTGCTCACTGAATCACCTCAACAGATTATAATAAAAGAATAAATATAAAAATCCCCCAAATCACTTGGAAATAGGCCTCTTTTAATACTGGCAATTAATATATTTGAAATTAAGGGTTGTAAGCCTGACTTTTACTGAGAAGACAGTGGCAGCATTGATAAGACTGATCAATAGTTAACTCATGTAAGCACAGTTAACTATTGGGAGACAGCAATGTTGATCACAAAACCTGAGAAGCAGGATTCGCCTTAATCTTGTCAAGATAAGAAGAGCAAGAATTTACTTGAAACCAAGACAGAAACCGCTGAATCATTCTACAAAGGACCACTCATGCCCCAGGAAGAAAGGTGAAAAGTGCACTGTGATGAAGACTACTGATCTTCACCAGAAAGACCCCCGAGGAAGCAGAGGGGCCTTCCTCAGTGTGACCACCAGGACACACCACGCATGTGTGACACATATGCTAATGAATTTATGACTTCCAAGAACTAATTTGTATAACCCCTCCTATCCCAAGGGATGTGATGACTATTCATGACTTTTACCCATAATACTGTGTTGTAGGAAGTGCCGTGTGTGTGTGTGTGTGTGTGTGTGTGTGTGTGTGTGTGTGTGTGGAGGAGCGATCCCCCACGCACGCAGCACCGAATAAAGCAAATATCCGCTTCTTGGGCTCTGTCTCTGAAGTGTCTCTTGGCCCGGTTTGCGGCAATTCAGCATCTGCATCTGAGCTTTGACAACAAGCCAGTCTTCACAAAGAATAAATCAGCTTAGATTTTTTTTTTTTCAAGTCAAAAGCAGGTCATTAGGAAACTTGGGTGAAGCAAGACCACTGAATTTGTGTTAACCAAAAGTAACATATTTTATTCAATCTGTTGCAGGAAATATATTCGTCTTTGCCTAGGATCTGGCTTTGGAGAAGAAACAGGGTTTGGCTAACATAAGTCATGTAACTCTTTCAAATGTCTGCCTGAAATTTGAGTTCTTGTGGTATGAACATTTTTCTAATTTTGAAATATCAATAAACTTCAAGGCAGAAACCCTTTTCTAATCCCTGAATGGAAAGGCAATAAATTTAGGTCGGTCTTGTACGCAGAAAAGCCACATTTATCTTGGTCCTGGTTTCCAGTACATAGGAAAATCCTGCCTAACTGAACAGTTCTCTGCATATCTCATTGTATCTCTCTTGAAGTAGCTGTTCTCTGGATGTTCTCATAACAGCTTTTACTTCGGTAGTGATGATTTCATACAAAGTACAATCCTGCTTTCATTAGTTCACTTGCAGGGTGTAGTAGTGATGCATTTAATTTTGATTCATTTAATATTTCTGTACTTCAAAAGTATCCAACAGTTTTTAAAGCTTCTTTTACTATTTATTTAAAACCCTTACAATTATGCTACAATATTTTAATAAATTGAGCAAAAGGCTACACCTCTGTGTGGTCAAACTCAAATATGAAAAACAAAAGTGGATTTAAAGTTAATAATATCATTAATTCATTATTAAAAAAGCTGACAATACAACCATTGCACGAGTAGGTTCTAGAACAGCAGGGCAGCTATTAAAATATTAAGCTGTAGTCACTGCGCACAAGTTCACTAACGGAAGTCAAAGTGTTTAAGACATCTTGACACAGAACTCCTAGATGGTAAATATGACAATCATGCAGACACTTTCTGGAAATTTTTCCCATGACAAAGGGGACTGCAGGAGAGAAAGCATGAAAGAACCAGGGGAACTGGTAAATGTAAATGACACATAAGAGAAAGATTGTTTCATTAGGTTGTGGAATTGTAAAGTGGAATCATAGGAATCTCAAATAACAGTGCTCATGATTCTCTTCCCAAATTACTACATGGCAAGATGTAATACTTTCTTCTGCTGCTGCAGGCTTTTATTATTCCTTCACAGTTTGATCTCCAACAAAAAAAAAAGTTGCTGAAAGATATATGTACTAACAATCAGAAAGTAAGAAAAACTCAATACTTCCTGTAGAAATTATCCAGCAAAGTCAGGGATGACTTAATTGAGAGCTGAGGTCACACAAGAGTGAGTGCTCTTTCCTTAGGATTGCTAAGAACAAAGGTACAGTAAGAGCAGAGTAAAGAAATAATTGAAAACTTCTCCGAGGGCTATGCAGTATTGTATCAATTCAGAAATAAATCCAAATTTAGAGTCATTAGGTGGTCTTCAGGTATCTTTATTTGCGTGCATCAGGTTAAATTCATTACAACAGTATAGTGCTGCCTGCAGACCTGACTCCCCATGAAGTTCCATGAGCCAGGAGAAAGATGAGAAAGATCAGCTCCTCTGTTACTTGATCAATTCTGAAGCAGGGTTAAACTGAGATTAACATGGAGTTAGAAAGCTTTTCTTTTTCTTTACTCTTTTTTTATTTTAAATTATTTCACATTACACCTGTGTGAGGTTTTACCTGTATTAGACTCTAAACTGCTTGTGGAAAATTCACTCCCTCATCTGACCACCCCTAGTGTGGTGGTAAACTGTTCTTGGATGAACTCGAGGTGTCATCTTCTGTGTAATTGCTAACAACTATTCCACACAGGCTGGGAAACAAGTCCTACTTCAATTCTGGGCCACATCCTGCAGATTTTCTTGTCAGCGGGATGTTTATGAATATCATACATTAAATTTTAGCTGCAAATCCCAGATTTATTTGGGGATTTTAAACTAAGTTAGCAACATTGTTTCTGACTGTAATTAACAAATTAACTACATGCAATTTAAAATACAGTGTGCATCCCTGTCACACTTCATTTGTTATTCACGGAACAGCATAATCTTTCCTACTTAGCTTCTAAGTTTCTTAACTTAGAGCCTCTGTGCCAATCGAAGTGTTAAACCTTGCATATGAGACAACTAAGAGAGACACGGTAACAACACAGCTTTCAAATCATCCCTAATAGACAAAAGCATGGAAAATGCACACTGTTGTCTCCAATTTCTCAAAACTTCATTTTTCCACCTCAAAGAATCAGGAGCATGCTTAGGTTCTGTTTGGCAGTCCTGAGAGGATGAACTCACTGGCACGTGCAAGCAGCACAGGTGCATCAACACCTTGAAACAGGAGTAGCTTTGATTTTGGCTACTGGCATTAAACCAACAGGCTGTTTTTGTACTAATAACTGAGAAAATACCCCAAAATCCAGGAGTGCTTAGAAAAAGTACTTTATCTTCAATTGCCTAAAATGTGGAAACTGTTATCCCATACTACCTGAGAAGAGTGAGGCATAATTTGAGATGGATTAAAAAATGGATTCCAAATATTTTTTAAAAGTTATAATTGCTCTTTCATCAGAGCAGAATCAAGCTGGCCTCTAGAAAGTTTGGGTAAGGACAGGAAATGACAGTTCCCACGAAATGAAGAGACTCCCTAAAGTTCATTTCTGGTGTCACTGTCTTTTTTCTTCATGACAGGAAAATTGTAGAATAATTCTGGAAAAGTTGAAGAAATAGGCACCAAAAAATTCCTTTTTACTTTTCTGAAAGTACTTTTTAACTTTTAGATCAAAAATTCTAAATTAATATGTCAAACAGATTTTTAAATTATTGTTGCTATGATGATGATGAGGATGATTAGTAGTAGTAGTAGTAGTAGTAGTAGTAGTAGTACTAGTAGTAGCAAAACGTATGGATACAGATGGCCTTAGAGAAATAATATCGAAGCTTGGGCACTGCAAAAAAAGTAGTCAGCTCTTTCTTTCAAAGGTCAAAACTCTATCTTCTTCACTAGGAATTTGCTCCTTAAGTTAAAATTATTTTTCTTTTCAGAATTTCAGCCATAGCCTTGCAGATTTTTATTCCTAAAAAGAAAACCATTTACATTAAAAGAAAGTTAATCAGGTTCAGACTCTTGGCAGCAATAGTGGGAAGCAATAGCTGTTATGTCTTCTAATTTGAAGATCTGAGACCTTGAATCAAGGGTATCCGTAAAACCTCAGCTCTCATCTTCACTTAGTTTCAACTTCACAACATGAAATTACTGGAGCTTAAGAATAGTTTGGAAAGCTATCTTCCTGCACTGCATGAGATTTCCATCATGCCTTCTCTTGATTTTTATCCCCTGTAGATCTTCCCCAACAAAACACTCAGTGGTGATCCACATCAGACTTTGAAGAAACTGTACAAACAGGATTATGAGAGCCAAGGCTGAATTTCTCTTGCAGCTATTTTTAGTTTTGCCATACCTTGCAGATGAGCTTGTTTAGGAATGTCAATTCCTGAATTGCAAGAGAAGTTGTCACAGGAAGGTAAGAGAACTTGAGAGTATCTCATGCTGCCAGGATGTTTCAAGGGAGTCTACAGCCTCCATTCAGCAAACAAACAAAAGGCTACAAATTGATTGCTGTTGGATTAGGAAAATTTAGAGTCTGATGATGGAATATTTGGGCAAAACGTCATGCTGCTTCCTTACTTTTGTACTTTTCCCTGGGCTGCAGCCAGATGTGGGATATTTGGCTAGATGAAGCTGGCTTACTATGGATGCCTTTTTAAAGTTTACATTCCTAAGAGCATCTCTTTTGCAATGAATGCACTTCTCTTTTTTGGTATTTCCCGATGTTTGGCAGCCTGCAGTGAGCAGTGGCACAGCAGAAGCTCAGTGGAAATTTATACAAGCAAACCAGATCCAGGGGCAGTGTGACTTCAGGTCACACACACCTGCCCGGTGCACAGGCACACTTCTGGCCTGAATTAAGCAACCTCAGGTCACCACACCTTATGAAAGGCTCATTACCTGCTGACTATCTTCTTTTTCCCTCTTTACCATGCTGTGTATGTAATTATAATGACTTATATTAGTTATTTCTATTTACATGAAATACAACAAAACAACACAGTCAAACATATCAAACTCAATGGACTTAAAGAAGAGATCATCTGTAAAAAAACAATATTAAGCTTACAAGACTAGTCTCAGTGAATAACATTTCTATATATCACTTCCTTCTACTCTAGCTAATGAAAGAAATAACTGCTCTTGCAGACTAATCAATACGCTGCACAACATCTAGAAAATAAACTTTTATTAGTGTTGGAGAAATATGAACTTCTAATAAACAGGCTGACAAAGCTCAGAAATATACTTTCTGTAAATATGACCAAAAGATAATAGAATAGAATAGAATCATTTAGGTTGGAAGAAACCTCTAAGATCACTGAGTCCAGCTCTTTACCTGTCACTGCCAGGTCCACCACTTAAAACCACGTCCCCACGTGCCACAACTACATGTCTTTTAAATACCTCCAAGAATGGTGACCACCACTTCCCTGGGCAGCCTGTTCCAATGGCTGACAACCTTTTAGGTCAAGACATTTTTCCTAATATCCAGTACAAATCTCCCCTGATACAAACATTAGGCCATTTTTTCCTATTCCATAATTTGTTACCTGGGAGAAGAGACTGACCCCACCTGTCTACAACCTGCCTTTCTCCAGGCTAAACATCCCCAGTTTGCCCATCTGTTCCCCATCAGTCTTGTGCTCCAGACCCTTCCCCAGCTCTGTTGCCCTTCTCTGGACATGCTCCAATGCCTTAAAACCTTTCTGTAGTGAGGAGCCCAGAACTGAACACAGGATTTGAGGTGTGGCCTCACCAGTGTCGAAGACAGGGCAATGATCCCTTCCCTGGTTCTGCTACCACTCTGTTGCTGACACAGGCCAGGATGCCCTTGGCCTTCTTGGCCACCTGGACACACTCTTGCCCCAGCCTGGGGCACTACATGGGGTTGTTGAGACTCAGGTGCAGGACCCAGCATTTGGCCTTGTTGAACCTCAAAACTGGCCTTGGCTCATGGATCCAGCCTGTCCAGATCCCTCTGCAGAGCCTTCCTGCCCTCCAGCAGACCAGCACTCAACACCCTCATGCAGATCATCAGTCGAGATGCCAAACAGGTACTGAGGCCTGGGGAACCCCACTTGTGACTGGCCACCAGCTGGGTTTAATTTCCTTTACCACCACTCTCTGGGCCTGGCCAGATTTTTAGCCAGCAAACAGTGCACCTGTCCCAACCATGGGCTCCCAGCTTCTCCAGGAGAATGGTGTGAGAAACAGTGTCAAAGGTTCTCTTAGAGTCCAGGTAGACCAAACCACAGCCCTTTCCTTACCCACTACGCAGGTCACCTTGCCATGGGTGTGCAGGCAGAGCAGGCTTCTCAGATCTGGAGTAGCACCAGATCACTCAGAGTTTCAGCTATCTGAGCACAAAACTCAGATTCATGTAATCCCTGACATCTGTACTTCCATATTTTTGTCATAATTCACCTTACCTTGTCTTCTTATTCCACGAAATATTAATACCAAATTTTTGAAGCAAATTCTCTTTCATTGATGCTATTGTTTTACACTGGAAACACAGACTCAAAGTAGATGTTAAGTTCTAGTAAAATTCTGAAGTGGTTTAGGTTTAATTTGACACCAGTCACAGAGCCCAATGCATGAAGCTAAGCACATGCTTTGCCTAACAAAACTGAGATTTCTGGTTAAAGGGACAAGGGAAAAGACATTGCACTGAAAGTTCAGCTGCTCAGCCTGAAGAACTATTGTTTAACAGGTTATTCAGTGGTCACTGTGGACCTAATTTTGTTAAATATTTACTCTAGTAATGCTTCAAAGACAAGGGTGATAATAAAAATGGTTTTCAGAGAGTGTTTTCAATACAGAGGATTAAAAAATCAAGAGCAATTGAAAGACTTGATTTAGAATATAGAAAATGGAATAAAATAGCATTAATATAGAGTACACTAATGATAGTGCATTTCAGGACTGAGAAAATTCCTGTAAGAAAAGCCAGTGCTCATCTGCAGCAAATCACTCATATTTCTTTGTCTATGTGACTGTGAATCATCAGTCTAAGTCTGCTTTGGAAAAGGATATTGAGTTTATCAGAAAAAATATTTCTAGAAGAGGTAAGAAAGATCAATACTGTTGTATAAGTGAGAGGTGAGATATCATTCAAACAGCACATCTGGATGTCAGAAATATGGCTTGGGTCTCCTGTGCTCAAAAATATGGCTTCAAGCTGGAATACAGACTGAAAAAAGCAATTGCTATGAGCATAGGAGTGCATTATCTACTTCACAAATTATATCAAAGTAGTGTGGTTTGCAGAACCTGGCAAAACCAAGACTGATGTTGTGACAATATAACATTTTCTATAAAAATAAGTGAGCAAGAAGGGGAAGCATAAGGAGGGAATAACAGCTAGAACAAGTAAATGCCAGTGTCCACGTTGCCACCAAAGGATAAGAAACCAGCCATTGAAACACTGATGCTGAAAATTAAAGAAGGTATAAAATTCTGGAACACTTTCCTAATGTTAATAGTAGTTTAAGTAAGAGCTGTTTAAATTTCTGAAAAGGTTTATATGAACAATTACCAGAAACACCATCAGCATCCTTCCTCAAAGACAAGCTTTTCAAATTTTCAGAAAAACTGAGAATGATCATTTTTTTAACTTTCTTTCTACTTGGGTTGTTTCATTGAAACCCAAACAATATATGCTTGCACTTGCTTTCACATTGCACTATAAGAAAAACGTGAAGCAAGGTACGGCACAACAGTTTTCCCTCACATTTCCCCCAGTCAGAATTAGCCAGGAATTTATCCATTATGCATTCCCTCTTATTGAATTTCTAAAGGCATAAACTGTTGGTTTTACAAAGCCCTTGAAATCTCAAATTGCAAAGTTGGTTTGAACGTAAGAGCTACTTGGTGTATTTCTCCTCATAGAGGCAAACACTTTAGAACTGTATTTCCAGTTGATCTAGTTATTTTCTAATGTAAACTGTTGTCCAACAGAGTCATACAACAGAGAGCAAATAATTTTGGCCCTTCTTATCCTGTATTCAGGAGACTTTCCTGCTCTATACAGTTTTTCCAGCCTCTCTCATGGATCCCATTGCCCTTGTCTAGACATGGATGGCTCCATTGTTTTCCTTTACATCTCCCCCCACCTTTCATGGTTTGAATTTGTGGTGCTGATATTTCCCCAAACATTCCTTCCAATAAACTCAGACAGTGCATATTTCAGGAAGACGGCTACATAAGTAGCTGCAAATGCAAATTAATGATTTTGGTTTTCAAACAGGAACAAATAGTCTCCAACAATAAAAGGTTTGTGATATTTTTCTCTATGATCCCATCAGTCTAAGTTTCAGTCACGTAAATCCTTGGGAAGCAGACTCTTGCCTAGGCAATCGGACCAGAACACAGGGTAAACAAAACACCTACTGAGAACTCAGAAACAGATGTTCTGGTAAAAGAGAGATAAAATACAGCTGAAATGTTTATCTAGAAACTCTGCCTAGAATCTGATGGATTAAAAAAAAAAAAAATCAAAATTTATTTGCTGGAAGTTTTCCTGTGTTATACTGCATGAAAAAAAACCCTATTTTTTCCTTCCTCATTCTTCAATAGAAGTATAAAAAAAGATGAAAAATTAATGTCTGTGCCAGTTCATTAGTCTCTCCTAAGCAATGGTGAAATAACATTGTCTTTGCAACAGGAAAGGAAGAAGGCTGGCAGCTAACCTTGTGCTAACTCTATTATGAATTTAAGTCTTCCTCAGGCAATGAGGGTTCCAGAAAATTCCAATGATGAATCAAAAAATTGTTATGGGTTGACTTTTATTCAGGAATAAATATAATACACTACTAAATATTTAGAATTGAAGTTCAGCATTTGTTAATTGTTTCTAAAATTCTGTCACAGAAGAGATTTTTAGAAATGTAGACACTTTCAAAAATAGTATTTACTATCACTGGTCATTACTATGGGAGTATCTATTTTTAAATAGATTATGATTAATTATAAGAATATAAAAATGTGAGAACTCCTTTACTCACTTGGGCTTCTGCTTTAGGACTCAATGAATCAGAGCCTGAAGTCAACTGAAGGGAACCCAGAAGAGCAATTCAGTTGGAGATATGCAGCAAAACTGGGCCCAAAGTATTTGAAAACTGGGCACATACAGAATATTATTGTGCTGGTCACATCTTTAAAAATGAGAAAATCTTTCTACTCCTCTTTTAGAAGCATGAATGTGAGGAAAACACTGAAACTAGGGCCTACTTCATTGCACAAACCATGCACCTCTCCTTCATTTTCAATATACAAAAATGATAATAAATTATTCCCAGCTGTCAACCTGCATGTAATGTCTGAGAGCTGCTGGAGGATCTTTAAACCTCTACTTTTTCTTGCAATGGAAAAATAAGAATGTAGCTAAATTACTAAAGAAAAAAATTCAATAGGAATCTTTTTGTAAATAATTTTTTCTCTTTTATTGTATTCATTTGTATTTTTGACTTCTCCCTTGTGATTAATGGGGCTGAAGAAATACCAATCCAAACTATATGGAAACAGGGAATTTGAAAAGAGAGTGTGTTTTGTTTGTGTACTTTCAGAAAACCTGTAACGTTCATCCTCAGAAAATGAAGGAACTATTATGTTGATCTTTCCCATTAGCCTAATCTGACTAAACTCTCAGTGAATGTCTTAATCAGAGATCTTTATGAAATATAATCTTTCCTGTATTAGAAGTAAGGAGGCCTTTGGTTAGTAAGACAATTATGCTGAGCGTATTTTTCCCCGCCCTACAAAGAAGGTAATCCCTCTTATTAATGGTTCAAATATCAAATGCAGGAGACAAGTTTAATAGAATTATTTTTTAATCTTTTCACTGTCACCACAAGTGCCACCTGACATTAATCCCCTGGCACCAGTAATAAGATTAAATGAGAAATTTTACCTTTGGCATTGTGTGATAGACTAAAGCACAGAAAGAAACCTCATCAATGGTTTAGAAAAGATTTAGTGTCAGTTGTACGACAACGTACCAGACATTCCCTATGGGAAAACAGCTACAAATAGTGAGCAAAAAATCTTTGCTTTTTCTGTCTAGTGATATAGAAAAATATAGAACAATATTCTTTCAACCATGTGATCTAACAATGGATACTTTAAGGATGGAAACACTAAGCAAATAGCAGAGTGATACCTGAGTGAATGAACAGTATAAACAAAAATAGTAAAAGCTTCAATGGAATATTTACCAACAACAAGAAAAAAATAGTACTCTGTCTTAAGTCCAGAAATAGGGATAAATTGAAAGCTGCAAAAATCTAGATGAGTCACATCCTGTAAAAAAAAAAAAAATAAATAAATAAGAAAAGAAAGAAATTGAAAACTGAGAAAGCTGCAGCTTGCTGCTAAGAAAAGAGGGTGGATTGGAGATGAAAGATAATCTAGGTTTGACCTGGAAGCAAATCACATGGGTCTCTGTTTTCAGTAGAAGAGAATGGTTAAGTGTAAGACTGAAAAAAGCAGCCAAGGTTGACAAAGTAAAGTAGAAACTACAGTAAAACAATGTTGTGTACTTAGTCACACTCTGAGTGAGGATGGTCTCCAGCTTTAACAAAGCTGCAAAGTCAACACCAACATCATATTGGTGAAAAACAACCACAACACTTCAAGAATGGGATCTTTAGGTCCAATAAACTCTCAATAACAAGTAAAAACAAAATACTTGAAGGGTAATTAGACATAGAACTGAATGAATAATGAAATCAATGGGAAATCATTTACCAATGATAGCAAATTAGTTTGGCAGGGCAGACTTATGCCTAGCCCAGGTGTAAAGACAAATGCAACCCAGTCTATTTTGGCTTTATAAACCAGCATAAGTAATATACTGGAGAAGACCTCATTAAAGAATTGCCTAAAGGGGGCATGGCAATGGGATTAACTAGAGGGACTTTCCCAATTTTACTCAATTTCTTAAACTTTTATTCAGACATTAAAGTAACAAAAAAATATGTGGAAGATTTCTTGATGACTCAGATTTGGGAGGGATTAATGAAGAGAAGGATCACAAGATGGTGGTGGCACACAATTCAGATAACTTCAAGGAAAACAGCACTAGAAATGGAACAAAATTAAAGTGCAAGGTCGTAGCCTTGAGGACCAATAACCAGAATGTTTGCAGTGAGCAATTTGAGAGGAATTGCTGAGGAAGAGTAAGACAAAAACATATTAGCCAAAACACACAAAAGAGTCCCAAAAATAATGGAGCATAGAAAAAATAATTGTAATCCTCACCCTTTTTCAGCCTTTCCAGCAAACAAAGAGATGAATAAATAAAAATACTTTTTTTCAATACATAGGTGAGACCTCATCTGAGCTATCACACATCTCAAAGATTATTAATTCAGACTGGACCCTGGACCAGGTCAGAGAAATAGATATGTCATAAGAAGAGCTGGAGGGCTTTGCTTATTTAGGCCAGCAAAGTAAACACTGAGGAAGAAAAGCTGCTCATCAGGTGGGTAAATGTTAGGTGAAATTGCTATATAAAACAAGGAACAACTCTGGGTCACTAAGGACACACACTTATGAGATTTGGATCCTAAACTCAGCCTTAAAAGCATTGTCTGACATTTCCATCAAAAGTCAGAGTAAGTTGATATGCAGTGTCTGTCCCTGACTGTCAGGCATTTACAGTTTAGCACCAAACAAGCCTTCCAGTTTATTGAATATGAGCTAGATAATTTGGGAAAGCTGGTTTCACATGTGGGTACAATTTGTTTGAAAACAGTCCTAAATTAGACTAGGAATATTAGTTTATTTCACTTAATCCCAAGTTATTTTCAAAATTTTACCCTAGCGGTACTTGAGATTCAACAGGGTAAAATATGAGAGGGAAACCTGCTCATTTTAAGAGTGACCTTTTATCCTCTGCAAGTCACTTGTGTTCTGCTCAGTTAATAGATTCTTTCAAAAGCAGTGTTCACTCTAATTTTGAAAACAGAGTAGGTGCTCCAGGTGATGCCATTTTTGTACAGCAGGCAGCAGGCAACCCAGAGGCAATGGAGGCTCATTTAATTACTTGGCACCTCAATCCAATTAAAATGTACCATAAAGGCAAGAGTGGCAGAGTGAAAATTTGGTGCAACTTACCTAAACCCGTACCCACAGCTGACACACACCACAGAAACCTGTCCATACATTTAAGAAGTTTTAGCTACATTTCAGATTACATGAGAATTTTGTTAATTACTGTGGGAATCCAGAGTGCAGAGAATATTTCTCTGCCTGTTTTGAAGGGTTCTACCCCCCTGGACAACACTGTTTTTGACCTTCATCCATGGAGAAAATTGCCTACCCTCTGGGAAAAATTAGAATCTACACTGGTGTGAACTAGGTTATAGAATACTAGGTAAGATTGCCACAGGGTGAGAAACTTAGAGTTTTTGGGTTTATTAATATAATAAGTAGATAAAAGCAAAAAACCACCAAAATGGAGGATTGTTTTTGTTCTCCAGACCTTCTTCTTCTTCTACTACTACTCCATATTCTGCAGTAGAAGTAGTCTGGGATGGTTGGATAAAGAATTCTGCAGTTCCTGTCTATGTGACCAGATAATTTATTAGACATTGGAAGAAAAGTGAAAATATCTTTCATTTTAAGTTTTCATTGGGTGATTTACCTTTAAAAGACTGTGTAATCTTGATAATTTGGCTTTTCTTGCATTCTCTACTTCATGCTATGTCTGGGTCACATTAGTGGCTCATATTTCGCTGATAAGACTTGATAAACAACTACAGAAGAAAGAGAAGGCTAAAAGTCCCGTTCATCTCTGACTCCTGGCAAAGACTCTAAAAAGCCTTCCCCATCAGGGGAGACACAAGTAAGGCACTGGACTGCATCAATTATCTGAAGACTTTTCAAGGGTTTCTTTCCAATAAATCCAATTCATCATTCACTATTAAGCTAAAGCCATCCTGTAATATTGTTGCCTTCTCTATAGTGGGCAAAGTTAAGTGTCTAATAATTTCCCTATGAATGTGGGGACAGCAACCATTTTGCTTAGACCACAGCAGAGGGGAAGCAATTGGATTTCTCCTGGAAAGGCTCAGCTTTTGATTTTCCATGTTATTTGACTGTTTTAAATCTGAATTAAAATCTAGTTGGGGTAAAAGGTCTGTTCTTCCTATATTTGTGTGTAGGACACAGTAACATCTTAACTTCCACAGCCTGAGCGTAGTGATCTGCATTTTCTTTACATGACTGGATCAATGAAAGAAAGGAGTGAAACTTTTAACATTGTTTCGGATCATTTTAGTATCCCAGGAAAGGAAAAGTTCTTCTAAAGCTGGGAGTGAAATACGGAAGAAAAGTATCTCCAACTAATTTTTCAAACCCTAAGTTCCTGTTTGCATGTGAATTCTGCTTGTATCCGAAACAACTTCACAAATTGGTTTAAATCTCAGCATTTATCTTTTCACTGAGTACAGTGTGGGCCACCTCTATTTAGGTTCCATGGGTAATACCCCCATCAGCTGCCCACTGATTTAGGAATTATATATAATAGATTTTGAATTTTAAGAATTTTTTTTATTTTTAAGAATGATACACAATAGATTTTGAGCTCAGTTGTTTTCTAAGAGTCTGGTACAGTGGAACATCCAGCACAAACACTGCCTTTGGACGTTGCTACTATGTGCAGATACAGAAATGTTAAATGATTAAAATAGCTCTTTCAAAATGCTTTAAAATATATTTTTTTATGTTCATATACTCCCAGCAATAAGATCACAGCATGCTACCAGAGCTGGTTGTAGGCTCTGTACCAGCCAGAAGGCTGCAGCTTCCAAGTTCACCTTGAGGCTTGCAATTGTTATTCGCCAATTAAATTACAATTGCTGTACTGGAATATTAATTACAAATATGCTATTGGCATCCATGAGATGATTATTTATCCCACACACTACACAGAAAATACTTTTATTCAATCCCTATAATTTTCTTTTTCTCTTTTTTCTTCAACATCTCCTCAAAACCCTCTTTTAGAATGAAACCCTGCCAGAATGGTTATTCTCCTGGTTTAAACAGTCTCTAAATTACAATCACAGACACTTTGATTACATTGCAAGTCAGTGATTTCTTTTTTTTGCTACCCAAAGCTGAATTGTAATGTATGAAAATGCCTAGTGAGTTATCTAATAAATAATACAAAAAATATTTCCCAATCCCTTTATTATTACTTTGAACTAACCATCCCCTAAAACAAGGATGAATCTAGTATGAAAAATTGTTCAAATGAGAAAGCTGCATAAGAATCCTCTGGAATTTTTTAAGCTGTATACCAAATTTGAAAGAAACTGAAGGATTTTTGGAAGAAATTTACTCTTACATATATTGGTAATGAACTGATAAGCATATATTTGGTTGACATGTGGAATATTATCAGCAGCTTGAATTTTATATAGGTAACCAGATAGAGATTTGCAACACTCAAAGGCAGAAGTAACTGGAAAATGATGTGCCAGAAATTTAAGAAAGAATTAAGACCAGAAGCAGAAGGTTTGGCTTTACACAAAAAAATAGTCAGTTCTATTTTAAATGCCATAAACAGAAAAGCTGCTGTACAGGATGAAAGAAAAGCATTTTGCCTGTGGCAGACTAAATCAGAATAATTATACAAGTTTCAGCTCTCTAAACCAAGCTGCAAGCATATTTAGGTATGTTTAATTATTATCATCATAGCTTTTTCTCTAGCAGCTCGACAATGTTAAACCCTTGGGTCCTCTCCAGGAAAGATACCTTTACACTCATTTTAAGAAGGAAATCAGAAGGAGAATTCTCTCTGCCAGGAGCCAAATAAATACAAGGAAATCAGCCAAGGAAGGAAAAACAAAATATGTAAGTCTGCCATATACTTTAAAAAATTGTTTCAGTACAACATGGCAGATATGAGAAAAGAACGACCAAGGGATGTGGCTAAAGTCACTACTCCCAGATAAGCAAGGTCCAAAGTCTTACTGTTGCTTTCAGAATTAAGAGTGACCTGTGCATACAAACATTAGTGCTGTAGTTACCTTAATGGTCTCGAGCTCCTGGTCACATTCTGTTCCATGCCAAAAATTATTGAATGCCTTTTACTATGGCTCTCCCAAATTCATACCCTAAATCTTACCAGAGATCCTAGTGGAAAAATGACTTCCTCACTTCATTAGAGCCCAGATCAGAATACAGAGTATTCTGAAAGTTGACTTCTACCCCGTATGTAAATTACCATTCCTTTGGAATGAAGCAACAAGGTTTCAGGAGGCGGAAATCACAAGACACAATAAGCATTGAAGAAACAATGGTTTTGCAGTGCTCCAAGCAAGAAGGGCCCAACAGTTAATTGGTTTAGAGGCACATGTACAAAAATAAAATACTGCATTTCATTGACACTGTTCTCTCAATTTCAAAAACGCCCCTTTCATCCCATCTAAGATGCCTTAGGATGCTCACACAGCTGTTCTATCTGAAATCAAATCCTTTGTCCAGACCCTTGCTCTGACTTTTGCTTTCTCAAGGAGACAGACCTATTATCATGTTCCTCATTCAGAAACCACCCTTTCACCTTTAAGCATCCCTGAAAAGGCTTCTTGTTTTTCATAAACACATGTAGGACAACAATTTCTTTAATTTCTCCTAAAACAACTGTCAGCTGTTGCCTGATCCTAAAACTGAAAGTTAGAGAGTAACAACTGGACAGAGTTAAATCATAACCAGGCAATGAAAAAGAACCTTGCCTCTCATGAGACTCCACCTGGAGTACTGTGACCAGTTCTGGCCCCCTGTACTAGGAAGACACAGACCTGTTAGAGCAGGTGCAGAGTACGCCCACAAAACTGTGGGTGGGATGGAGCAGCTCTCCTGTGGAGAAAGGCAGTGAGAGCTGGGGTTGCAGCTTTTCAATGCATAAAGGGTGCTTCTAAGACAGTTAATTTTTTAAATGTTATTTTTCCAGGGCCTCTAGGACCAGACTCAGGGTAATGGTTTTTTACCAAAAGAGAGTAAAAGAGATGGGATATAAGGAAGGAATTCTTCCCTGTGAGGGTGGTGAGGCCCTGGCACAGGTTGCCCAGGAACCTGTGACTGCCCCATCCCTGGCTGTGTTCAAGGCCAGGTTGGATGGAGCTCTGAGCAACCTGGGATAATGGAAGGTGTCCTTGCCCATGGCAGGAGGATTAGAACAAGGTGGTTTTTCCAACCCAAAGCATATTATCATTTTTGCTGTCAATCCAGTCTAGCAGTTGGCCAGCATTTATTTGTAAACAAATTGCTGTACCAACATGGAGGAAGAGTTCAGTACCAGAATCAGAAGGTAAAGGTCAAACCCAGAGCCTAATTCTCCATATTGGATTTGAAGATACAATTTTTTTGCAGAACTACCAGTTCCTAAAGGGATGTTCTTATTTACTACCAGCTTTAGACAAAAGAGTGTATCTGAATAATTTCAAGAGTGGCACTGCCAGTTATCTGAACCTGTTGGAACTGGAAAACATGCTTCCTAAAACTAATTTTCACAAACCAATTTCATTTTAAGACAAGGAACCAACATCAAGGATATTTTCCAGCAGCATAAGAACCCTGAGAGAAATATAAAGTGATCTGTAAGATAAATTCTCATCAAGCAGGTATTCACATGTCATCTTTAGGAGCCTTAGTTTGTGTTCTGTGCCAGAATAATATGGGTTCCTGGAGGCCACAAGAGAGAATTGCTCATGGAGGTTCTCAGCCAAACAGGAGAGAAGGGCGGCAACATGAGGGTGCAGAGAGGGCTCCTCTTGCCCTGGGTATAACACCCATAGCAGTACAAAGCATGTGGTTTCTCTGGCTCACTTCTAGGTACAGAAGTCAAGAGCTGAAAAGCCATGCAGTAGAAGCAATAAAGGAAAATTACCAATGTGGATGATGGCATTGTTAAAAGCTGGTGCTGGCTGGCTGGGAGATGTGACAGATGCACTCACTTTGCCCAAAGTTGGCAGGCCAGGGAAAAATACTGTATTTGCCATAGATTTACACATAAAACCTCTAGAAGTGAATTAGGTAAACAAATGACATCTGCTGTCTAAAATGGTCTATGAAATAGCTGCTAGAATTTAGAAACAAAACAAGATCTGTGGGAGAGAGAAAATATTTTCAGAAGCTTAGAAACAGGATTTAATGGATTTCTTCTGATTCAAAAAGACTTTACATATTGAGCCCAACAAAAATAGACACATAAAGGTTAATTAATTAAAATACCAGAAAGTGTACATTAGGAAAACTAATAATTAAATGGATATATGTTCTCTTTTATGCTCTGCTTGTATCACACAGTTTACGTGCAGGATGTGTTAAAAACATGCACTCCTTCAAATTAGAAAATACAGAGCAAAGATGCTACAGATTTTTCTTTGGTTTTAATCTTCATTTTGCAAGTAGTAGCACTTAATCAATTATTTAGACCATCAGCTAAGTCCATCTTTCTTGAGAAATATTACCAGATTTTTGTTGTTGGGTGCTCGCCATGCTGATTTTCCAGGAAAGAAGATCATGTTGATGTGACTGTTAGGAAAATGTACAAATTCTTTATACTATGACACCCCTCAACAATAGCACAACAGAGCTGATTTGCTTTGCAAAAGATTCAAATTTAGCTGAGAATTGCAAACAATTTGTTCCAACAGCATAGCCCTTTGAAAGCAGTAACTGCTGCATAAATGAACTCAGAAATCTATAGACTGCACAACTCGTATTAAATCAAGTGTCCAGAAAACATGCACAAATGTGCTTCTGAATGTCTGTTGAGAGGGTTTTCTCAAGGCAATATTCTCTAGCAAAAGGATTTAAACCAGTGTCCTGCTTCACATCATCTGCTTTGATTTAGAATGGTAATTTCTGTACTGTAATTTCAAGGTGATTTCCTATTTTATTTGTTAGAAACCCTTCAAAAGCCCAAATTTGTACAGCATAGAAAACTAATACATACATTCTCTGCTGGTAATCAAAAGACAACACTTTCAGTGTCATTTTGTGACAAGATCCAATTTGGGTGCATTTTTTATTAGGGAAGGACACACTGACTTGATGTATCAGGGCTATTTCAGCGATCATCAACTGACCACACCAAATTTGGAGGGAGCTCAGTGCAAGATTGCCCTCATGGAGGATGAAACCTGGACACATCTCCACTGAGGTCTGTGGTTTTTTCCCTGTAGCAGCTAGCTCTCTGAATTTAACAGGTTTTAAGTGTTCTGAAATTCTGTCACTGCCTCAACTACTTCAACAGCACTTATTCCCTAAGTATATCTTCACTTTCTACCTCAAACCTTACCTAAGCTATATTCAACATTTCCTGCCTTTGTTTTACAACATTTCCCTACAAAATAACACATCAGTTATATTCCTCCCACAACTGTTTTCTGTTGTTCAGTTTATTCAACAGTGTTGTGAAATATGGAAAGTACCTGAGAAAACACTAAACAAAGAAAGATACAAATATTGTTGTTCATCTCAATAGTCTGTACTTTCGTTGCTGTTGCTGTAAGACATAAACTAGCAGCATGAAGCTACTGTGTGCTTAGAACTCTCTTCCTGACATCTTTTTACTTTTCTTGGTAAAAGTTGATCATTCAATGCAAGAGAGATATTTCTTATTCTTGTCACCATTTCTATATGACAGCTTTTCTCCAGCACTTTCTGCTTCATCTGAGTAACCAGCCAAACTCACTTAAAACAGCCGCCAGCACTGAAATGTTCCATTTTAAACAAACCCTTTGTTTGAAGTCCTTCATTCAACATTTCAGTCCCTTTGGGAAATTTCAGATTCATGCCATTTTGGATTAGTTTCTTTCAATGATTACATGACAGGTCATAGCTGGATCTCTCACAAAACTTTCCTGATAAATGTATTTTTACAACTTTCCAAAGTTCTTTACAGCTCTCTGCTGTTCTAGAGCAAGTAGAAAATTCTTACAGCAACTGTGACTCAATCTTACTTAAATTCAAGAAAATTTTACAAGGACTTGGGTCTTTTAAAATTTTTTTAATAAATGGACTGCTTCTAGAAATCTACACTGGATTTTAACGAACAATATAGCTCATTATTTTCTGTATGACAAGTGTGGCAAGCATATTATTTTCCCTTCAATAAATGCATGCACACAATGCATAAATGAATGTCTTCCCAGTGACAGGTTCACCATATACAATATTTCTGCATTTGCTTTTTCAGCACTTCACCATCTTCTTAACTTTTAATAAAAACCACTTCTTGAAAAAATTACTAAATATAAACACTTTTGCTATTAGTTATGAGGTAGAGATTGGTCTATCAGGTTTGGGGAGCTGTGTGTTCCATTCCCTCTCCCCAAATTACAGGGGATATTCTTCATACACCGTGTTGTGGGGAATAGATCTCACTCCAGCCAGAGCCCCCAAATTTGTGCTTCAAGAGGCCCTGACACAAAGGTTAAAAATATGACCTTTGGCCTTAATATGACCTTTGGACTTAGCTCTTTTGGGCTTAGGATGTTTTTCCTTCGGCCCCACCATCCTGGAGCTGGAACTCAAGCTAACAACAGTATCTGTCAACTTACAGCAAAAGCAGGAAAATGAGTTACCTGAGGTGAAAAGTAAAATTGGTGCTTCAAATCCACCATAGGTAATAACTGATCATGCTGTTCAAGGGTAGAACCTCTCATGCTTAATTGCTGTTATCATCTTTTAATAAGGCATTGTGAAATGAGATAAACACAAGTAACGTCACAGCTATCCATGGTCAATGTCCATGGAAAACACTACACCTCCAGGTGGAAAAGTAACCCTTTTCACCACAATTCCCAAACCTAAATCTCACCAACTCCAAAAAGCTGACCTCAGTAGGGGGCAATTACCTTCAGACTCCTAAAACGGAGAACATGTTTGCATCTCTCACATACACACAATAATTTCCTATGTTACCAGTTGAATGTAAGTTTTACAAAAATTTTAAAAATATAACTTTTATACTGGTCTTCAATTTTTAAATTATTTATTTTTTTAAACTATTTCAGTTTGCTGTCCAAATTAAATGCTGCTATTGGTTCTCGGATCTGAAAATATTCCCAATCATTGCTAGTAAGTTGTCACTTGTGACTATGTAAAGTTACATCTGCCAGTTGGAATATGACACCAGCGTGCTGTGTGGCTTGCAGTTACCAAAATAAATGTCTATTAGTTCAACATGAAATATCAGAAGATAATATAAATTCCACCACTGATCTTCTGTGTGTCCTTATAACAATTTCTAGTGGGAAATATATGGAATGTCCTTAATTTAGAAGTAGCTTTCTTCAATGTGTCAGTAATTCAAGCATGTCATTGCTACAGGTTTAACTTTTAGCTCTATAATCAACAACCTCATGCTTCAGTCCAAACTGATATTTTTATTCCAAGTGCAAAGTCTCCACCAAATCTCCAGCCTGCATTTTCACCCCTTCTCACACAAAAATGAAAAATCAGATCTGTAAAAGCACATTACAGCTGCGGTTATTACATTTCCAGTGTGGATGTTATGAACCTGTGTGCACTCCGTGCCAGGAGGGTGCGTACAGGGAATCAGACAGTCTGGGGCTTGCTGTTAGCAAACTGCAGGCCTCTCTCATATCTGATATATTCCTACATATATCACTATCTCATTCACTGAAGTCGAATTTATGAAGTGCTCTCCAGTTTTAAAGACTCTTGGTATCTGGATTTTAGAGAAACATATGGCAATTGGTAAAACTTTGGGGTTTTTTAAAGAGATAAGCGTAGCTGTAATTGTGCTTCTGCCAAAGTGCCTGGAAAGGAGGCAGTGATAACATGGTCCTGAACACATGCACCTATCAGTTGTCTCGTGTAAAACAATCCCTCTGCCTTTTGTGGACAGGCTTGGATGAAAAGATTCAGAGTGCTATTACATCTGGCTTTGTGCATTGGTTGAGATTACTGATCAGTACTGCAGCTTACCCAATTTTACATGAGCTCATTACTTGCAAAAAACTCTTCTCTGGGGGTAGGTATTTCCATGCCTGGTCTCCACTCGAAGGTTAACCTGCTTGGAAAGCTGCTGTGAAATATTGTGCAATTATTTTTCAGAAACAAGGCTTTTGGTGGGCTTCAGGAGAGAAAGAATAAAAATGAAAGTTTGCTTGCAATTTGAACATTATGCCTGCATGCTAATGAAGTATCTGCTAATATTTTAGGGGTTTTTAATGAATCCCACCCTTTGCTTAGGACATTTCAATGATGTGTTCCAGCTTGCCTTGGAAAACCCATGGGACAAAATGCAGGTGGTTAAAAAAAACCCCAAACTACACATGCTTTATGAAAATAAATTTAAAAATTAAATCAGTCTTTCAAAAATGTAGATTAAGGTCTAAACAGTGCACACTAATGCTCATTACTAAGGTTTGGCTAAAATGCTAAGCCGCTGTCGTTGGTTGTAGGTAGCCCAGAATCTGGCCTGCAGTGCTTACAGCTGGGAGCAGCCACATTGATTTCTATTATTTCACAGAAATCAATTGGGTTACTCCCAGCAGTAAGTGCTGCTCTTCACTGTAAGCACTTACAGGCTCAGTTCCTAAGAGTCTGTTAACCCTGTCCTGGCTGAAACCAGCACAGTGTGTTCTACAGTACTTTTTTGCCATTTTCTCACGTACATAATCTTCTGCCTTGAAAGGTTCATCCAGGTAAACAGCAGAAGCAGCAGCAACGTATAAAGCTCACACTCATGCTGTACCATTCACCTGAAGGGATTGTCATTCCTCTGAAAGACTAATTATGTGATGTCAACTTCAAACCAATTCATAATCACAGAAATTATTTCGACTGAGCAACCATGACCACTATTATTCCAGCATACCAGACTACATTAGGTAAATGAGTGGTGCTTTAAAATTCATTTGTCTGTGCTGATCATAGCCTGGAACAAGTTACATCACATCGTTTTTCATGCAAGTACTGTCAAGAAGTTAAGACAGGATTTTCAAAACCTGAAAAGCATCTGCCTTGTGGACATGGAAATGAAACTGTAGCACACAGAAGGAATAAATTTTAAGCCCTAACTGTAGGCTTCATGAGGGACAGATACTTTCAAGACTGTCTTGTTGCCAGGTGCTGTTAAAGCTAAAGGTATTACTCTTTGTACCTGCAATATCTGCCATAAAGTCACCAGGGACATGCCAGCTTGAGCTTACACTCACATGTTGATACACTTTAATTTTGAATAAACACATTCTGTGATCAAAAAGTCATAGGAAAGCTCAGGAATGAAGGAACATCAGAAGTTTCCTGTGACGAGCAGGTCAAAGGAAATGATTCTCCCTCTTCCTAGTCCTGGAATGCACAAGACAATTCAACATGGCATGCTGGATAACAGGTTTTTTCAATAATACAATTCAGACTGCATAAGTGCAACCCATACACCCTGAGAAAGCAGACCAAGAAAGCCACCTCTGTACAGAGATGCTCATGTAGAATACACATTCCATTAAGTCTGTTGTCCTGTGGGCTCAAGCTGCTTCCAAGTCTGTAAATCCTGAAGATGAAAATTCTCCATTGAGGTGATGCCTTAGATCTTGACCTTTGTGTTTTTCAAATCCTGTACTGCTTAGAGTGTAACTCTGAATTTTCTTGTGGCCTGTTGGTTTCTGCTCTCTCAGGCTGGGTAGACATGACAAAGCCCCTCTGGGCATGCTCTCCAAGATCACCCAGACCATCCTAGGCCCAAAAAGTATAATCCAAAGAGCTTCTAAGGGGGGCAAGCAGAGGGGAAATTACATCATTGAACTGAAGCTTTAATTGGAGAATTAACCTTGATATGCAAATCAACCAAACCCATAAAAGTGTGAAGAACTCGTGACCTGTCATCCATCTTGGGATCCATCTTGGCACTAGCCTGTGGCTCCCGGGGTGTACCTTTGAAGGCCCTTCAAATACAGACCTATTTTATTCTTTTACTCCTGTCCAGTCTCTGTGTCTAGGAGACCTCTTAAGGCATCAGAGGTGTTCATTGCCCTTAGTGAAATCCACCACCTCCCCAGAGGGAGCCATGGCAAAGTCCAGACATGGGTTAATGCCTTGGAGGATAGGAACATGCCTTCATGGCTTCATTTGTTGCTGCATTTAAGGCGCTTGACAGAGCTTCCCATGTTACCTGAAACACCAGTGTGGCACAGGGGAGTGTTCTCTGTGCTCTAACTGTAGGTACTAGGTCAGGTCTTGGGAACAGACACACCAGTCCTGGCTAGTTTGGAGCTCTCTGCACCATGTATTACGGGGACATACATTGTACTCTGAAGCTGTAGAAATTAGAAGAAAACTGAATCCTAATGGATTCTTCATACAAAATGGCAGATGCATCCAGCAATGGGTTTCTAAAAACATTGTGTCTGGAGGAGATGAAACATCCAGCTTCAAAATACTTTCTAGCTAAACCACACCAGAGCTATTCATCTGGTTTAGGTAACACTGCACAAGCTGGTGAACAAACTGACTGTGGCTATAGCAAACAAGACAAACTTCAGGTCAAAAACTATTTTCATTGATGTCCTGCCAATGTAGTAACAACTAGTCCTTTGTAATTGTAATAAAAGGAGAGAGGAAAAACTGCTCTGTGATTAGTTGAGCTGGCCCCATTTTAGGAAGTGTGCCTTAGTTTCCCATCTTTTACCACTAGCTAAGTGCAATTATAAGCAGGTCATTTGATCTTATCCCAACCTTTAATGGCTTTGTTTCTGACCGTTCACACTCAAGATCTTCCCCTCACTCAGGACCTTACAAATTGTTTTGCATAATGCAATTACTCAAGGTTCGATAAAGCGTAAAATTGTAACATGCATTTGAGAGCTCTAGGATGAAGTAGTACACAGCTTATAGCTGGAGAATGGGAAAATGTATTCCTCTTTTCCCTTACTTAAACCTAAGGATCAGACACTTCATTTTGGGGAACTTAACATTCCCTGCTACACATAAATCAATGAATAGACACAGGGTCTAGCAGGTGAATCAAAATAAGATCCTTCCTCATGACTCAGTCAGAAAGAGCTGTGATAAACTTGTCTAGTGTGGGTCATTTCTTGTAATTTTTACATCCACACACTGTCAGGGTAGATTGAGAGCTCTGGTTTAGTCAAGGGAACAAGAAAAAGATAAATGAGAGAACTGTGCAGACGAAATGTAGTGGCACAGAACACAGGCAGAGATAGCATACACACGGAAAGATATATTCAAAGAAACTGCCAGAGTTATGCAGCCAAACAAGTTCCAATGGATATAAGCAAAATGTTTTACTGTGTGACTTTTATGTCGTACTTTTTCCATTTATAGTCAAAATAAGCTTACTGCTATTCCTAGCCTGCAGGCAAGAGTAAATCAAGCTGTCTCCCAGCTTTAAATCAGCAACTTGCACACCACGGTAGCATTTGCATCATTTCCACCATTCCAAGTTAAAGCAGCCATTCCGTGCTCTTTTACGATTTCTCATGCAAACCATACCTGGTTAAGCAAGAGCTATTTATGGCTTACATTTTCCCATAAATAATATTTTTAACAGGAAAAAAACCCCACATTTCATGGAATATCATAGACTTTAGATTAGCCCATCAAACATCTATCTAATCTAGTGGTTTTAATGCAAAATAACTCTTCTTCATTAATAAAAGTGAAAGGAAAAACAGTAATAGCTGACTATGTTTATATACACATATATACAGAAAAAATATATATGGAATAATATATATTTGCACTATATTTGCATATATATGTAGACACATATACTGTTTAGGTATGTTTATACCAAAGACCAGAAAATGGTGACACAATAAAAAATATGCATTGCAATAAATATGGCATGGTTGAAGATAAAAGCATCTCCTAGTTTCTGTATTGTCTAGTTTAAATATTCTCTTTTTGTGGAAGAAAGCAATTTCATTCCATTCTTGCCATATGCAAAGTTTAAAAATCATTTTTCTCTAGCTAGCTACTATGATGGCTAGAAGGCTGCTGGCTAGTTAGTTGCTACAAAAGACACATTAGTTTCCCTGAGAATATTAAATATGATTGTCTTAAGATTTCAGCTATTAAATCTGGCAGGAAAACAGAGCACAAGGAGCAAACAGCTTCTGTGCAGAGAATTGTGTCCAAGCAGTAACATTTCTGCACCCAGTTCCATGGTCATGATTGCCAGAGAGCACACTCCGCCTCTTTCCTATGTCCCTCTTACAGGGGTTTTCACATTATTTTAAGCTACCCTAAGAACTGATATTATTCAATACCCAGTCTGACTTTCATTAATTCTCTTCAAACCTAGACCAGCCCATTCTAATTAAAAAATTATTTCTTATTATGTCCATCAGGGACAACTTCTATAATTTTTCAAATTGTAATTATATTTTCATGGAGTACAGCTATATGGAGAGGTTTTGGAGATATGCAAAAGCTTTCTAAGCACGATCTTGAATAATCCACTCCAGGGGATCCTGCTTGGAGCAAGGAGTTGGAATGCATTGCCTCCAGTGGTGCCTTCCAACCCTATTCATTCTGTGATACCATAAGCCACCTATATGATAAATATTTTCTTGTTGTGATGAAGTTTCATCATTTTCTTACTGTGGTTTTCAGTGCAATCAACATTCACTAAACAGCCATAAAAGGAAAAATAAATGGTATTACCAAAGCAGAGTTGGACAAAAAGACAAAAATGTTATCACCTGCTCCACAGTGATTAAGACTTTGTATTATTTCTGGTGATATATAAAATATTCACAGAACATATAAAAATACTGTCAGGAAAATTAGGACCAGCTGATTTCAAATGGACATCAAACAGACATAAATCTAAATTGGCTCCATAAATCAGAGGTTCAAATAAATTCCAGTTAGTTGCAATATGTGGCTTGTTTTTCAAAATGAAAAGAAATATTGCTGCATGCTCCATGATACAGGCTAACCAGATGGTCACTTGATAAATGTCTTTATTAGAGGAACCACACTGTCCCCTTTCATATGACAAAAAGAGAATGCGTGTTTCTTTTGGATTCCAATCAATTTTAATTCATTTTTACCAGACAATGCTTGCTACTGATGATTACTCAATTAACCTCAGAGCTCCACAGTAACCAGTGAATCTCTAAGAAACTTAATGACATAAAAACATTCTGAACCAAATAACACAGATCAAACTGCATTAAAATAAAATGAAATTAATAGCAGCAAATTCCAAAGATTTGTCTCTTCCCAGCTTCTTTTAACAATAATTAGCAGAGAAATTGGAAGCACAAAGAGTACAATTTCATGCTGGTGTCTCCCTAGCAACAAAGAATGCAACATTTTAAAGAACTGTAACTTTTTCCAGTGTGTAAGGATGCACATAATGAAGATTTAAGATGCTTCTACCTATGTGTAAACTATGAAACTAAAGGAAGTAAAAACCAATTACATTAGCAAAATGTCTGCTGAGAAGATTGACAGCAGGTGTGGAACACAACAGAGCACAGGAGAAAGTAACCTCAGGAGAAGGCTGGAGCCACAGATATTCAGTGTGAGTAACAAGTTTACCAAACAGCAGAGATAACTTGAGAGAACTGAGGACTCTCCACTCAGGGCACATGGTTCTGGGAGCTGGTTATGATAGAAAGCAGTAACAACAGAAACTTTCCATTTTTCCCTTGCTTAGCAAAGCGTGTTAAGGGAGAGTGGAAAAAATCATCGGGTAGCACTGAACACATCACAAAGAAAAAATATTTTAAGTCAATATGCAGGTTTGTTCCTTCCATCAACATATGGTAACTTCTGAAAAGCTTACCCATCAGGCTGTCATGCACTGTATCAGGTCCATAGCAAACCTTTAAATTGATTATTATACTGTGAAACAGTTGCTTAACCAAGATTACTTCCCCCATCCTTACTCTTCAAAACTTCCTCTCATGGTAAGAGACACATGGCAAAGGATGCTAAATTTCAAATTATTTGCAGAGAATTTCATACCAGAGCAGCAACTGTAAAGCAGCCAAAGGTATGGCCAACACATTTACCAACTGGAGTTCAAAACAAAGGGTTTATTTCCATGTAGAATGCGGCTAAGACAAGTTGAAAACAAGTGAGAGCAGACACAGTCATAGGAAGTTAAAAAAGCAATCCAAGGAGTTCAACTCAAATAAGAGGACTGAGGAAGCCAAGGAATTTGGTTGTGGAGTTCAGGACTTAGAAGAAAACTCCATGAACTTGAAAGGAGAGCTGTGGTTTATTCATTATCAGATTCTGTTGGGGTTAGAACCTGGAGATGTACAATTTCACACGCAGGCTGAAATCAGAGAGGGGAACCTGTTCTCAAAAGGTGACAATATTTCCCAAAATGTCTTCAAATATAGTGGTTATGAGGAGATCACAAAAAGTAAGAAGACACACATGTACCTTAAAAAGTTTGTTCCCCTACTCATTCCTATCACCATTAGGACTTTGGAACTTAACCAGATTCACAAAAACAACTTAGTTTTTTTCCCAGATAATGAGAAATTAAATTTCACTCTTCATCAAATATTTCTTGATTCAAATATGAATTGTAATCACCACTCTTTTAAGACCATGCTCTTTTCCCTCATCCTCTTCCCCAATTTTCATGTGACAGCTTTCCAGCATGTATCTCTCATCAGCTGCATAGCCCTACTTCAGTAACTGCATCTTTCAAATACATTTCATAAAAAGACAGCACACATTAAAATGTTCTTACGTCACAAGGAGTTTTCACTGTGACATTCTTCAGAGCAATATTGTCTAGAGGCTTAGGAAAATTGGAGTTCACAGAAAATTACCTTTTGAAGCCTTCCAGACAGAGCAGACACCTCTGCAATATCTTCTTTCTGTTGCAGCAGTTATCAAATATCCAACTCCCTTGGGGGAAAAAAAATAGTATTCTTTTAAAAACCTAAATATCTAGTAATAAACTTAAAAGTCTTTTCAGTCTTTGAAAGAAGTTTCTGTCTGAGTTACAGAGCAGCATTCAATAAAAACAAGTACATCTTCCCGTATTTGCAAACATTGGTAACTGGTAAAATTCTCTATTTAAGCTCCTCCAGTATTACTGCAGGAATTTTATCTAAAGCTCAAAAAAAGCTATTAAATACTCACATTTTCTTCAGTTCTGGCAATCAATCTCCAGTCATCTGTTGGCTGTCCCATGCCATGTGACTGATCTGTACCATCCAAAATGAGAAAGAGTTGTACAACCATGGCTGGATAGATTACCCATTTCCTGTTCTAGGAGGGCTGCAGCTCATCCTTCCCACCCTCCTCCCTCAATACTTTCCATTAGAGGACTGTAGCAGTGAAGTAGGAATGTCATGGAATGACAGAATGGTTTGGGTTGGAAGGGACCTTAAAGCTCATCTCGTTCCAGTGCCCTGCCATGGGCAGGGAACCTTCCAGTATCCCAGGCTGCTCAGAGCCCCATCCAAACTGGCCTTGAACCCTTCTAGGGATGGGGCAGCTACAGCTTCTCTGGACAGTCCATCCCAATGCCTCACAGCCCAGTAAATATCCCTCTCTAAACAGGTTTTAAACATTCTAGACTGGCACTATCTCACTGGGACATAGAGTGGCAGATTCGGGGCTCAGAAAATACCTCTATTTTTCTGCAGTACTTCATGAATTTTCTAATTTGTTAGCAATCATGAAGACAAAGGATATTTTTAAAGTGTCACTTGACTATAGAAAATTACAGCAACAGCTGTGAGGAGTGATAAGTGGATGGAATTCAAGAAGACTTTTTTTCCTTACTATTTTCTATATACTAAGCTCCTACCTACTACTCCACAGTGCTTGCATTTGAAGACTTCTTGTTAAAGAAGTTGAACCTTTTTTAAAACCATTGAGTTTAACCTTTTTAGAGCAGAGCAACCTACAAGTTTTGTGCTAACACATTTAAATTCTAATCTATCTTTAAAATTTTAGGTAAAAAGTGATAAAAACAGTTCTTACCCCTTCCATATGCAAAGCTATGAGACTCAGCATGTCTCCCATTCTACTTCAAAGATGATTTTGAAGTTGTCACCATGCAAAATTATCACTCTATTCCTTAACCTTATGCCATACAAATACACATTTGAGACTAACATTGAATTTTACACTAACTTGATTAAAAACCTTATTTCAGGATCAGAATCTCAGCCATGAGAATCCATACTACACCTGTCGAGCAAGTAAGAAAGGGAGCCTATGCCATAATTCAATCCCCTCCAGCCTAGACAGCCAAACATCATACAGGTACTTTCATAATTAAAAAAACTCCCTGAAGCCTGCTCTAAATTACAGCAGAAAGGTAGAGGAGCTGCTGTAAGAGGTAAAGCTTGCCCCTGACATGCTTTATCCAATTCTGCAGTGTTACACAGGCAGACAAAGGTATTAAACTGGACACAGAGGATGTGGCCACTCACACCAAGCTGTGCTCCAGCTCTGCAATAGCCATGCTTTTGGGACAGTGAGCAGTACCCTAAAACTTCAACCTTGGGTTTCAGCTAGAAAGTATTTGACTGAAATTATGCTGCACAGCATATCTGATGCAGTCCTTTTGCATCACTTCCATCAGGTAGAGAAATCAACTGGAAAAAAACTTTTCTCTGAAGTCCATAAGGTGAGCACCAGCTCCACTGGAACACATCTGCATTGCTGAGGTGAAACCCCACTGCTGTCTGTAGCCCCCCAGAGCCTGCCTCATCAAAGAAAAAAAGCTGCCTTTTTGTAGGGTATGAATTAAACAGAGCAGCTCACCCATGTTGCTGAGTGAGAGCAGAGAGGATTAATTTACTTTTTTAGTCAGTGTTGAAAGCACTTACTGAAAACTATCATTTTTAGTCAGGTCATCCTACTGTATTATGTCCCAGTGTTGTCTGAATATGTTTGACACAGCAGTTCCTTGCATGACCCAAAGGAATGTAATGAGACCTGACTTCACTGAAAATAGAAGGCAAAAGTCCTTATACTTCTGTGAGATTCCCTAAAGAGAAAAGTGAAGAAACCTGCTTTGTACATTATTTGTTAGTCTAGAGGGCATCACAGCTCAAAACTGATAGCTTTCAATAAGATGCAGATAAGCTGTTGGTTTGCAGTTCAACACTGGGATTGAAAGTGTGGCACTAGCGGGTAGTTTCAGCATAAATTTATCAGTGCAGCAACTTCTTGAAGAACACCACTTTTCCAGAACTCTGTGGTTTTTGAAACACACAGGGAGATAAAAACAAAAAGACTGGGGGGTAGGGAATTAATTTTTTGTAGGAGCTGTTGCTGGCATTGGAATACCATTACTGGTAATGGGAGTTGAATCTGTGCAGGTATATTCACAGTTCAGTGCATGCAGGCTTAAACCTGTAGTGGGGAAAAAAATAAAGAAGTATCCTAGAATTTTAATATGACAGCATTCCTTGTGACCTGCTGGTGCACACAAGTGGAAGTGGTTCTGCTAAAACACTGTCATCAATTCAGAGGAGGCAGGGAAGGGTTTGTGTAAGTGGGCAACAAGGATGGCAAGCCAACCCAGGGAACAGTAGTGCCGTCCTGAATGGACCAGAACAAATGCTCAAGTCTGTTAAAAAATCCTGGGCTGAGACAGTCTGACATTAAATGCTCCTTTATCAGCTTGACAGTGAACAAAATTAATTCTGAAAACAACAAAACAATGTTTTTAAAAATTTTTACCAAATTTTGTTGAATCTGCCACTCTGAGCATGTCTTTTGGCAGGAATGGCCGTTCATTGACCTCCTGCAACTACAATGGACAGTTTTTGTGCTCCAAGGAAGCTGTCCTTGACTAGCCAGCTCTCCTAGACCCCCTCAAGTCCTGCTCACACTGAGACCCTGGCAAGATCCCCAAATAAGACTTAAAGTTTCCCTCCTGAAAGCCAGCTTTATAATTCAGCAGCGTGTCATGCACTGCCATCACCTGACTAACATCTTGTCACAGATCAGTTTCTTAAACGTGCATTTGTACTAAAGAGACCTGGCTAATGGGAGCTGTTAGATTGTGCAGAGAAAGGAATATGAAAGAGAAAAACATACTCCTTTTTCATTTGCTTTTTCCACTCTAAGAATCTCAGACATAATTCAATCTAAAAGTGTGATATATAGCTTTTACATCTCTCATATTTCTTCCCAGTACTACAAAGCCTTGCAAAGCAATAGAAAAGGCTTAGAAAAAAATGTCTTCAAAATCAATTCAAGTCCTGGATGCTACAGAAGAGTTAAATTTTCCCAATAAGTCTGTTAAAGAGAGCTGTCATTGAGTAAACAGCAATTCTGCTTTGTATTACTAATGAGATTGCTTGTTGAAGATCAGGTTTCTTACGGAAGTTTCTGGGTTTCATTTGACATCTTAATGTGAGGGTTTAATAATATCGGGCTTGATATTATAACTATCACATGACTAATTAAAACCCCCTCAATTACTAGTGCAGAAAAAAAGAGAAATATTTTGAATAGATTTAGTTATCTATAGCTAAAAAGAGTGTGATGTTCACTTCAGAGTAGCAGTGGCTCTAGTTTTAAGATAAGACTCCATAAAATATGCATTGATATGTGCAGGGAAGGGAGATCAGACTGCATTACAAATGCCACCCAAGAGGAACTATGACTTAAAATTTGATTTCTAAGTTTAAAAAAAGTTATCCTGGGTTTAGAGAAGACTACAAGGCAAACAAAATCTTATTATGCAGTTACTCAGAAATAGGATGGTGGTTGTAATTAAACCACTCAATGCCCCTGATTTTTTTCAACATATAGAAGCATAGAGTGTTTGTCCACTTCACGTATACCTAAAAAAACCCCAACTCTAAACTTATGAAAATTTACTATTTGTTTCTCAGTCCTTTTGAGGAAAGATTAGGATTAAGATTAGACATCATTGTGATTTACTCATTTATGGATAAAACAAAAACCAAATCTTTCAAATCTGAAACTGTTTAATTGATGTAGAAGTGAAAACCTAAACTCACAATAGTAGAACAAAGAGTTGTAAGGTAAAACAGCGAGGCTGCAGGGCTCAGAGTCAGAGCAGCATGCTGGGTCACAGCTGGTTACTTTGCTTTTTGAAACAGAACAGAAGTCACTGCTGCTCCTGTCCTCTCAGAGCTGTGCTGCCCATGCTTGGCTCCAGAGCTGCTCCTCCCTGCGTTTGGAATTGAGGCACTGGAGGCTGATACACCCCTGTCATCTCTGGGACCCCATGTGACCCACCCAGTGAGCCAGATTTTGAATTTATGAGAAGTCTAATGGCACAAGTATTAACAACAGAGAGAGCACACCTTTAAATATGAATGTGCACACGCACATCCAAAGAAAATTGCAGGAGAACTTTGTGGAGAGAGACAGGGGAAGGTTGGTCCCCTTTTAATACTACAGAGGTTCAGATTTTGTGCTAAAATACAAGTCAGGAATAAACAGCTTACTCCATTTCCTGAATAGGGTTCAACAAAGCACACATGTAATTTTTTTTCCTGAAATACCTAAACTGCTGATTGCCACACTGTGGTTCAGAAAATGCTGGGGATTCCTGAGGCTGTGGTAAGAGGCAGACACCAACTCATCTTTGCAATAGATTTGTTGTTGCTTAAATGTGATTCATTCTGAAAAGTTGGTAAATATTGTCCCAAGCATGAAGTGGTTACACACAGATGGAGTAAGAGATTAACTGTAGCAGTGTCAACTTAAACTTAGCTGTTAGAAAAATACAACTGCTTAGTATTAAAATAAGTAAGTACCTTTTTTACCCCCTTTCCTTAAAGAACATTAAGCATTTTCAGCTCCAAAATTACCAGACTTCAACAAAGAAATATTTCCCCCCTTCAGCTACTAAATTTCATTAGCGTTACTTCACAATGCTTGTTTTAGATTAAGCTTATCAACCACATCTTTAGCAATTATTCCAAATATATTTTAGCACACACGCAACCCTAAGAGGTAAATACGGAAGATTAATACTTGTGGGAGCAATCTTTTTTCTGTTAAAAACCCCCAACCCTACAGTGCTTTAAATTGAAAGCATCCTAACACTGATTTTCTTGAGGAGTTGAGAGAATGTCACAAGCTTCCCCATACAAAGAAGCTCTCCTGTACATGATTGGAACTGTTGGGACCAGGAAGCTTTTTACTGACCTTAGAAAAATCAAGTTATATTAGAACTAGAGTCCCTAGGACACCAAAACAGCAAAAGAGGGATTTTACACTTACTGACACCATGTTCAGATGATGGAGCAAAAGCTAGACATGTCAATGGATCATAAAAGCTAACTATAACATAAGCTGTTGGGCTCTGAATTTTTCTGTTTGCAGTAGAATGTGCTGGTAAAGGAATGCTTTGAAAAGTCCTGGGATATTTTTCTGCTCACATCTGTGCTTGCACAATAAGTCTTTCCATAATTTTCCTTGAGAATAGTCTTTTAAAACAGTCATCCAAATTTAGCACAGGAAATAAGTAACCTCTTGCAGAGTTAGGCAGCCATGAGACTGACTATATTTAACGCTCAAGCATTTTACAGACTGCTTTCTCATCTTCTGATCTCCAGAAATTTCCTTTTCTCAACCAGTAAGAGACGTGTGACACTATCAAAAAGTAAGTTACTTTAGACAAGACTACTTGGGGAACAAAGTAACAGCAACCTCATTTTCATAATGTTCATTTACTCAGTTCATATTACCACAATTATAATATCCACTTATTTTAACCTAACTATTCTAATTGGCACCAATATTCTCCAATTCCAAATAGTTTCGTTAATGATCTGAAGCCTAAGTTAGCTTGGCATAAATCAAGAACTAGGTGTTTTCCTACTACACATTAGCAAGTCACATTTTTTCTGATGGGTACCTACTACCAAAGGGAGGACGGATGGAGAAAAATCCTATATTTTTAGCAAACATGTAATTTTATATTCCTCACAAAAAATGTATTTAAATGAGTATATTTCTATTCAGTCTCTTTCAGGCTCCACACAGGCCATAATCCATCTTGTGGGTGGCTGAGTGAGAAACAAACATTTATGCCTCCCTGTTGCAATTAATTAATAGCATAAATGTTTAAAAAGAGAGTGTCCCATTTCATAGCAAACAGTAACTGAATGCTGGAACCAAACAAGTGCTGCCACAGCTATCTGGGTATGATAGGCTAGCAGAGGCTGGCTTTGTGGGCTGCCATTGCAGGTGGAGGTTTAGGTTGGCTGCCAACCCCTGAGGGCACCCCTCCACCGTTCTTGAGGGCTCATTCCTTGCCGCTTTCACCACAACACCCCCTTGTTCCGTTCTTAACCAAACAATCCACCCTTAAAAAAATAACAACCCTGTGGGGGCTCCAGCTATGAACCAGAAACGAGTTTCGTGTTGTTACCTGGACAACAAATCATGTAAGACTCTGCCTTTCTTCCTATACAGACACTTTAGGAATATATAGTCTTGAAGCCTTTCATTTCATTTTATCTGAAGAGAAGGAGGGAGGTTTCCTTAGGAGGTAAATAAAAGCTGTGTATTACTCAGTGCAACTCTGGGCCACAGGGCCGTGTCCATCAGGGCAGATGGCCCGAGGCTGCCCAGGGCAAGGGGAACTCACTGGTGGGTGCAGCCCTCGGAGCCCCAGCCAGAGCAGGACGGCCCCAGGAGCAGCAGCTCTGGCCAGCACCCATCAGGCACAGAAGAGCTCAGGGCCAAGGCTGCCCACACACAGGGAGCAGGGTGGGAGCAGGCAGCGCTCGGCAGGAGGAGGAGCCCTCCCACCGGAGTTTAACTGGAGCTGCACTCTGGGGCAGCAGCTGGGGGGCCAGGGGGCCTCGGGGCTGAGCTCTTCCTGCGGCTGAGAAGGAGCATCAAAGTGTCAGACAAGAGGGTTGCATTTCTCCTACTGCTGAACATCAATAAGCTTATAAAAAGCCTATTTGGGAATAAAATAAAGAATTAGTCCACAATGGAAGAACCACTGAATGACAGTTATCTGTTCTCCATCAAGAGAGGTGAAACTTGTTAATTTGTCTTATTTTAATCATGATCAAGTACATCTGACAAACTGTTTCAAATCATTGCTACTCAGGGGGTTGATGACAGTCTCCGAGATACATCTGTTCTGCAGTTCATTAGTAAGCTTCCAAAAAAAATTAAAATAGATCCTCCTTCATTTTCTTAAAAGAATGAGTTCCCCTATCGAGATAGAGAGCCACAAATTATATAGATATATGCAAAAATGGCCCTATCATTTCTTTCTTTGATCCTCACTTTGTCCAAGGATAATATTCTGCATGGATAATCACCCTGCAAAGAGCAGATTATGCCTGGCCCTGTCCACATGTTAAGATGCAGTATGTAAAATCAAAAGATGTGTAAACAGCATTAGAAATATCTTCATGGTACCAAAATAAAAAATTCCAGATCCTTTCCAAACTGTGCAGATATAGATCTTGCAACTTCCTGTGGACCAGCCTGAGCAGCCTGATAGACATGACCTTCTGCTTTTATTGAAACATCTTCTCTTTCATATTACCACTTCCCTTGATCTTCATTCTTTATGTCTGTTCTGAAGTCTCAGCTTAACTTGACTAAATTCACAATCATTTTCTTTTACCCTTTTGTCACTTCTCCTATTTTCTGGTATAATTCAACATATGCCCAACTTCAATGCATGAAGATTTCTGCACATTTCCTCAGAGTCCTGGCTTCTGGAGAACAGGCTGAAATGAGAGGTGGGAGGCCTCAGGCTCCCTCAGGCCGAGGTGCCTCAGCTGCTGCTTGGGAAGCTGAGAAGTCCTGCTGTTAAACTCACATGGAATTAAGGAAACAAACCATGGAATATTTCCTGCAAAAGATTTTCTCATGTTTAATATATTTATGCTCAGGATTAGAACCCAGGAGATCTGGCCTTTCTTGGGATTTTAGACTACCTGTCTCAAAATAGGTTTCTTCTAGTACTGCCTCCAGTCTCTCACTTTTCTGACACCACATTTTTTGCTCTGAATTTACAAAAGTGATTACTATGGGATGGATGCCAGAGCAGTTCTACTATAAAGAATGTTTTTTAGAAATTACTACAGGTTGTAAATTGAGCCATTAATTACATCAGAGAAATAAGAATCTTCTGGTCAAAGCAAAGAGTTGGACCTCAGAAAGTAGCTCGATTTCCCTGTGAATTTAGGGTTTTTCCTGGGCATTTCAAAATAATCTTTCTGTGGCTGTTCCTATCACAGAATTACTTCTTTTCTCCTGTCTTTAGTTACTTTTTAGTTTCTTTTTTATTAGGTAAGCTCTTCAAGGCAAGGACAGTTCACGCAATGTCTAGTACAAAAGGCTGCTGATTTCACTGCTGGCTTCTGAGGTACTTTGTAATACAAATAATGATGCTAATCATATTGGGTGAGTCTCTGGAAATGGGGCATTTTAGAAGCCTAATATAAATCAAATGAGGGGAAAAAAACCCAGCCTTATAAATATGTTCATCTTAAATAAAGATATATTCACTTTAATGCCTTTTTAGGTGCCCTCCTTAGTTGGTACTGAGCAGCAAACGAATGGATCTCTTGTAAAGGAAGTCTTTGCATCACTCTCCTCTTTGTAAATCTCTAGACAGATTAGGGGATTTTTGCCTTCTTTTTCCCTTTTCCTTAAAATGGTACAAATACTTCCTTTCCATTTTGCTCTCCCACTGCTTTAGACATTGAGATGGTTATATCACAGCTATAGATAAATTAAAGTGACTGGTGTGAGGTTATAGATATACACAAGAACAAAAGGACTGATGACTGAAAAGAGAACAGTTTTAAATTATTCAGAGAGATTATTTTTCTTTCCTTGGGGTTTTGAGAGCGATTGAAAAAAGCTATGAATGAATATGAGCACTGCATGAGCAATCTGACACTGTCAGACCCAGCACTAGTGCCATGTGCATTTCCCTCTTTTGATCACTCAATTCAAAACTTGTTCAGTTCTTTTTAAATAGTTTACCTCTTTCTGTTTAAATGCAGAACTTAAAGACTGTCCTCTAATTCCTCTTCAGAAATTCTTGCAGTTGTACTTTGGAGTACCTATGTGGTACATACCCATGAGAATCCATTTTTTCAAAACTTTTTTTTTAACCTTGATAGTATTGTAAAGGAGAATCGAGGATCTTCAAAGTGCTGAAAAACCCAGGAGTAAACCCAGAGGTTTTCAGTTCCTCCCTTCTACCTCTTGAATTAAAGACAGTGTAGCTATTTTTTCCTTAGATGTACTATCAAAGCAATACAGCAATCAAAAAGATACAGAAAAAAAGTTAATAATGCCCTTAAAGATGTCATATCAGCCAGAATCCTTGATATTTTGAACAAGTAAAAAGGGTTTATGCATAAAGATGTGCAGAGTGTGTGCACATGTGCTTACTCAGGTAGAGTTAGATCACACATTGTGCAAATCAGCTGTAGCAGCACAACTAATGATCTCTGATTCTTGCTATGTGCTCACTTACACAAGAACACTGTGCTTATTCCTTCTCCTCTTTTTTGTTGGAGGCAGAAAAACATCACCATATTTTTTCCCTTAAATTGTAGGACCTGCACAACTGGAAAATGCCTTTTTTGTACCTGACTGGAACTGTGCACAGCCCGTGGATAACAAGAACACGTGAAGCTGGCAGAAATGAGCAAATTAGGAAACAAATGCACTTCAGAGGATGTTTTCCAGAGGTTAAATCTTGCTGAGGTACTTAATTCTCCCTGGTTTTGTGAATCAGCTGCTCATAAGTTGTTCTAAACTATTTCAAACAGAATGGCAGAAAGACACCTGTTTTAAAAAGCAGGATTATAAAATATCATTCCTGCCAGCCATACAGAAATGCCCTTTTCTACATTTCAAAAAAACCTCCAAAAAACTGTTACCAGTAGATTACGGAGTGAGTAGAGGGCAAACGATGAAAAATGAAAGAAAAAAAGGTTATATATATGACTGTGTATAACTGAACATATGTAACAAAAAAAGAGAAAGCAATAAAATGTTACTTATTTTTACTGATGTTGCCAAGGTCACAGAGGCTTAGAGAAGATGGCTTGATTTATATTCCAGGTGTTTCTCCTTGGAGGCTGAAGGTTTCAGCTCTATTCCCAGTGTTGCTACAGCTCAATAATGGGGGACAGCAGGGAAGTTTTCTATGTCTTTCCATGATTTTTATAATATTGAGAGCTGAAAGGGTTCAGTTTTCTTTTTAAATCAGCACACAGGTTGACAAAGAATATGATGAAATTTCTTTGACTAGCCAATTGTTTAATAAGTTTGATTAATTAATTTGGTGAAATAGTTTCCCTTTTTTGTCAGAGTGTTCTATTGATACTGCTGGTTTTGACTTTCCCTTTATGCTCTTTAATTGGTTGACATGAAGGTTTTAAGTCAGACAGCTCTTAATAACCATTTTCTACCTAGTTTGCACAAACAGATTTATCCACTTAAGTTGCAAATAGGTGCAAAGTCAGTCCTGACTCCTGAGATTCCTCCTGAGTTATACATTGATCTGCATTCCTCAGCTCCTTAAGAATTTTGAACTCTTCTCTGTTTCTAGTCTGCCTTGCAGTTTCCTCTCTGCTGTAACTAGAATTGTGCTATGGAGCAGAGCAGTGTAGCAGCCCCAGCCTAGGAACAGCTCTGTCAGCACTGCAGAGTGGGTTAGAATCCCCAGGGGAACTTGCCTCCATTGCCAGTGTGTACGTCTAAAGTTTACGAGATGAGAGCATAATGCAAAGGATATCATGCGTGGATAACAGACAGCCTCAGGACTGCGTGGTAGAGAGGATATTCTATGGAGAGAAACAGTGGCCATAAATAAATTGTTGGCCTCTGTCTTTTCCTTGTCACACAAGAACCATACAGTTGTCTGGTTTTCCCATTATCAGTCCCTGGTAGTCATCACTAACAGGGACCTTCTATTCATCTTATTTAATGTGACTTTGGATCCAGTGCTCAGTGGAAACAAAGAAAAGAATTATCTATACTTCCATGGGTTTGGATAAGACCTTCTCAGCTGGAAAATAAGATATATCTCATAACATAGGAAGTACCAGAAGCCTATCCTGCAGCAATACTCTGCCTGTATTTGTTGAACTGGTTTCTTTTGGGCTCTGGTCTAACTCTGATGCTAATATTCTGTTCCTTCTGGCAAAAAATGAGAACCAAATCCCACTACAATGAATGAATGAAAACACTGCTGGCTAAAATATTTATCGTTTTATAACATTTCTCATTGATAAATCAGTGTAATTACCTTTATTTTCCAGGGCAAAAAGAAAGGCAAAACGAAGAGATGTGATTTATCCAAAAGGCTGACAGCAAAGGTAAAGAATTCCAGAGTCTAAATCCAGGGCTTGACGGATCGTTTCTGCAGTTGGGGATAATCTGTCAATCATGTGAGCCAGTATTCTGTTTTATGTTTTAGATGCTGTGCTTTCTAGCATAGATTTAATTCATGTTTATGCAATAACTTATACACTATTGCAGTATAAATTATCAGAGTACTCATGACTTTTTTCCCTGATAGAAGTTCTCCTGAAAAATTCTGCCAGAAGATTGATTTTCCGCAAAGAATATCAAATACTACCTCATGAGGAAGCTGTGAAGACAAAGCTACTCGGGAGCCCAGGCTGGGAGTATTCAGTCCCAGACTGGCAGGGTACAAATGTTTCTATTCACACTTTTTTCCTCTCGCTGTCTTGGATTGGTTTTACTTCCCAATGTGTACTTTTGATCACTAAAAGAGTTAAAAAGAGATAGTTGCTCATTTTCCTCCTGCGTGGGATACACACGTATGTTTCCCTGGGCACATCACTGACAGCTAATGTCTAGCTCAGGGGGTTGGATAGGCTCTATGTACACAGAAACATCTCACGGTGTGTACATTTCTCAAGATATAAAATATAATTAAAACAGGGGCTCTCCACACAACTATTTAATCATAAAGTGACTGAACTGAGTAGTGAAGTTTGCTCATGCAGCAGCCAGGGATTCCCATCACTGTCACTCACTTCACAAAAATGATTTGTCTGTTTCACAGAGCATGATTTCAATTCCATGGATATCTAACTGTGATGACCCCAGTTTCTGTCCTCTCAGAGATTTGCTTTATTTTAGGCATTGCATTATTCTTTTCTATTTAATGTTTACTTTTAGTATGTATCATTATCCTTTTTGCAACGACTCAAAATCATGCTTGATTTACCTTTCTCCTGGCTTCTTAAATGATTGCCTGGTGCATCCATGTCAGGTTGAGGGTGTTGAGAAGGTCAAAGCAATGACAGCCTTCAGGGCTGTGTCAGTGAATGCTAAATTGCCTACTCAGCTTAGCACTACCACAGGCTCATCCACAAAATACAGCCAGAATGTGATGGAAGCAGTGCTTGAATAAGCTTCAGACCTTCTTTTCATCACTCAAAGCTTTCCAAATTTTGCAGTTAAGGCCTGATTTTCTCAGCAGTAAGCATCCTCTCCTCGCCTTGACTTTCAGAGAAATTGCCATTTGAGAATACAGCTCCTGTAATTCCTGCTTCTCCCCCCATAGCAAGAAAGGCCTGTTACTGTAGACATGTCAGCAGCAAAGCTGGGGAAGCAGAATGTTCCTAGGGTGAGGGAAAGGAATTTATGGCAACCAGGCTCCAAAACAGATTCATTGTTTTAGTGGTACCCTGACATCAGCAATTACGGACTTATTAGGGTCCCTAACCCATGTAGAAGAGAATTCTTATAATTGTTTTCACTCGAGCTTACTCTGGTGAAACAAAGTCTGTAGGTATTAAGTGTGAAGGGGTGTCATTCCTTTCATACTTTTGTTTCCTTTGTTATGAAAACAAGCAATGCACTGCTTGTTCTCTAGCTGCATTCATGATATAAAGTAAACCATTCCCTTAACAACCTTTTACTATCCAGTGTTGGAAGTGCCAAAGGAGGCATGCTACAGCAGCACAGATAAAGTACTTTAACAGGATCTTTATGTTGTTTAGGTTTGTGCTTACACTCTTTAACTATAGTCTGTTGGAAATGAATCCGTGTGAGATGACACACATACTGCATATCTCTGCTTTCTATCACTTGCATCCACTTTGGGCCACCTTCTAACACTTTATTTGCATGGAGCAGTACCTCACCTCACTCAAGTAAGCAAGATACTGCCCAGTTTGGGTGGTCGTTTCAGAATCTGGCTGTTTATAAACAATGTTTTCCTCCAGCTATGAGTACCACAAAAGTATCCAGACTGCCAACTGAGATGAGCCCTGATCATCTAATGCCTGATTACCAGCTTCAAAAATGTTGTCATGCAACTTTTGTTCTCCCATTAAGAGAAATCCCATTAGCTCCAGCTGCTGCTCCTGGTGACAGTGACCTGTGGCACTGAAAGGCTAATGGAATTGCACAGGTGTCACTACAGACATCAGCTGTCACAAGTGAAGCTGTGCAAGTGTAGCTGAGACCATAATTTAGCCCACAGAGTACTTGTTTGGGGTGAGCTGCATATGATGGAAAAGAACCCAGTATGGCTGAAAAGATCTAAGCTGAGTTTGAAGTCCTGATATTTGGGAAAAGAACAATTTTCAAGAGAACTTGCCAACATAAGGTGTGGAAATTCAAGAGACTCAGTGATCCACATCTTTGTGTGTCAATATGTCATGCCCTTTCGTGCTTCTTTTTATGGTTGAACTGTTTTTCAAACAACTGAAAAGGAGATTTGAAATATCAAACATGAAATTCCACCAAAAACATAAAAAGATTCCTTAAATTAGCAACTAATCAACACTTTTCCTAATCTGTTCATACTTCTAACACAGTGCTACTTCCATGATGGCATATTATCAATTTTCACCATGTTTTTGGATACTTGTTGAAATCTGTCTCTCCTTGAACATATATTTACTAAGACACAAGCATATAGTCAACTTCACTTTTAAAAAAGTTCTTGTTCTGGTCACTAGTTCAGGTTCTGTTCTACCACCAGTTAATATCCTTAACTAAATAATTATTATATTATTCTATAATTATATATAATTATTTTATCACTTATGAAGATTACAACGGTTGGATAAAAGCATTCAGTTTTTAAGTGTGAAACATATCAGTGTAAGACTGTAAAGAATTTCATTCCCTTGAAAGAACCAAATGGTTAAGGTTTGTTCTTTTATGTCAATACTATGAAATCATGTTAGTGTTTAATGCTGAAGAAAACTGACATAGGACAAGGTCAGCTCCTAAGCCTCAAAAACTAGGAAAAGTTTGAAAGAAAGAATCATCCCAGTCTTCTCTCACTGATATTGCTTTTAACAGACTCGACCTCTCCTTTCATTTCCAGCTCCATTAGGTAGCCAAGAGCTGTAAATATGCAAACATGAGAGAACCTGCAAACCCAAACCTCCATGGTTTCCTCAGGCACAGAACCATTGACTGGATCCAGAGAGCAGCACAAACAGGGGCCACACATCCCTTCCCTTCCGCGCTGCAAGTCATCCTGCTGGGGTGCTGGGGTGATCCTGGCAGGCTCTGTGCAAACCTGCTGCTCCCTGCTCTTCTGCCTCCTTCCCTCTACCCCAACGATTAACTGTTGGCTCTGCGCTGCAACACCTTGGTCATCAAACTAAAGTTCATTTATGGGCTATTTTCCTTTGCAGACAAATGATAATAAACGTTCTGCAACAGCATCCTCTGTATAATTGATATTACAGAAAATAGCACGTATGTGACACATGAAAGAGAAGTCCCAGAAATTTTCCTCTGAAAGGAACAGAGCAACCCCTCCTCCCTCACAAACTAATGAAACAGTCATCAAAATAAGTGGGGTTTTAAGCTCCTCATCTCTCCGTATCAATTAATTTGCACTAAATCTCATTAATATTTCACTTAGTGTTCAAAATTGTGATTTTTGGGTGGGTGGAGGACTGTCACTTCAATGAAGATTTTCTTTTCAAAATGAAGGTTCAAAGCTGCTGCATACACTGAACACTTTAATGCAGCCACTGCGCTGTAGCAAGTTGAAAGGAAATCTCATTAGGAGAGGATTCCAGGACAGAAAAAGCACCATCACTGTTAGTGCTAATTAGCAGCTTTTTCTGCTGTTTCAAATGAAGTTCCAAAAACTGAATGAGTAGATGGATTATTTCACCCTGGAGGTATTCCTTCAGGTCAAGGGTGAGGCACCTTGTGAGTTCTTGTCCTGATCCAGCAGCTAAAAAATCTGCCAAGGTCCTAATCCAGCAAGAGTTAGAAATTCACGTCTGTCATAACAATATCAAAAATGAAAGAAATGTAATTTCTGTCAGAACTGATGGAGCTCTTTCCTTCAAAAGTACCTGAACAATAATTCAAATGTGTGCAAAGCTGGCAGTACTTTTAAAACAGTCCGTGTGATATCCTAGGGCATCAATCCATTTTAACCATACCACGAGCAATTACCATGGCAGGTACATGGGCAGAACATGCATCTTCTAGGCATGGAATAACCAGAATAATATCCCTGCACACTGGATTCCAAAGACACGAGGAATGAAGGAACCAGTGAACCAGTGCAAAGGAAAATCTCATCTGAGTTAGAAAAAAAAATTAATAAGATTTCTGCAGCAGGCTATAACTTTATAAAACATCATCAACTCTTCCTCTGATTCAATTCAGCTTGAGTTATAGAAAGGCATAGACAAGTAATCAAATCCACAGCATCTGCAAAACCACCCACAAAAATCAGAAAGTACCTAATCCCTCCAACCTATCAGGGTGTGTAATCACCTGTACCCTGACAATACACTAAGAATTTATTCACCACATCTGTTGACATCAATTTATGTTTTCGTTAGCCATGCACAAGAAAGCCTAAAATAATCCACAGCTCCTGATTTCAAAATAATACACTAACAGAATCTCAGAAGTTAGGATCTCCCTAGACTCAGCATATTTAAGAAGCACACCCCAGTGTATCCAGGTAATCATTCTACACAGGATCTGCAGACTTCCAAGTGAAAAACAGTCCTGCTCTGCAAGAAAATGCCTGTAGTACTTTGAGAGGTAAGACCAGTGTGCCAATGGATCATAGTATTTAGCCATGGGTATTTGTTTAAAGGAAATTATGTTCTTAGTCCTCTTGGGGTTCTCGAGTCAAAAAAAAAGGGATGCAGGAAACTGAAAACATTCTAAATTCTAGTTAAATTTCTTTAGATGTCCTTCCTGTGAATACAAGTCCTTTTCAGCTTGACCATAACTCTGCATTTCTTAGGTGGTATTGTTTTTTTCTATCAGGTTATCCAGCTGGAGAACCCCTGAAGGGAGCTCTTGCCTTAAACTTTCCTAATGGGAAATGAGAAGGTTGAAGTGCTTCTTACAGTTGTATTTTGTTGCCAAAGCCTTGAAAAGCAGCTGTTGCTATATGGAGAAAAAAAAAAAAGCCTATTCAAAACAGGCAGCCCATATTTTACTGAAAATCTTTGCTAGTGGTGTCTAAATGCTCCAGCAACTTCTTGGTTATTTTTCACCTAGACTGAAATGCACTCAGGCTGTCAGAGGCCTTTCAAGGGAAGCCACTCTAAATTAATTTTACTGGAACTTATTTAATGTCAATGTTTATTTAAATGAAAACAAAATCTAGCAATTAGAAGCAAAGGAATGTTCAAAGTTTCACTGAAGTTAATAGAAAACCTTTGACTGGGCTGAAGAAAGCAGAGTGGACGATGATATCCCCATGGGGGCTAAAGGGTAGAAACATGTTTTCCTGTGACCTGTTCTCATTTTTTAAATGCTCTAAGCTATTTTTTAATGGGATTCATCTCTACCAAGTTCTCTAAATTCTGTTTTTGTCATGCGTTTCACAAAATGCAACACATTTGCAGGCATACGTGGTTCTGAATAATGAATTCACTTAACTCTGCAGTTCATTACTGCCTTTTGACTGTCCCAAGAACTGGCAAAGCCACACTCACTCTTGAGTACTGGGGCAGGAGAAGGGATAGGTGTAAACACTTGAAAGGCTCAAGACATGAATGCATGGGTTTTAACAGAGACATAATCAGTGGGGGCAATAGAACGCCAGTTTTGATTAGGATTTTGAAAGCCAAATACAAGCCTGCTGAGGCAACCTGGGTATTTCTACCACTCATGCTGCAGCACAGCACTTGTGCTTGGTGAGAGGTGAGGAGGGAGGATTAGCATGACCTTTGCTTAATGAACCGGGCTATAAACCTTTAGGGACTGGATGGTAAACAAAGCAAAGGGCTGGAAAAAGCAGAAATCACGTAACGTTTATTAAAGCTTGTTTTGTTTAGCTTCAATTTTTACATCTGTAAGGTATTTTCCTATCACTGATGTTCAGTATCAATTGTGTATCCCAAAGCAAATTTATCATGGGACCTCATTCAAACTGCTCAGGCTGAACTTGTTTCATTTTTATCTACTGGAAAAGTAAAAGCAGAAAACTCAATGCGCATTGTCAACACAGGATATGAAAAATACGATACCTTAGAAAGTAAAACCACTGGTTATGAAATTTGACACAAAATTTTGGTGCTTCAGATACCTGAAGATCTGGAGAAGTTGACTCTGCCTGTGTCATTTGACTCCTTACATTACCTTGATGGGTCTCATGGTCTTTGTAACTACTAAAACTTGAATGAGAAAATCAAAGTGGTGTCTTGTGTCTCCTCTGCAAGAGTTTGCTGCTTCTATGTTTCCTCCTCCTCTGTTGTCACAGGCAGCACAGTATCTGAGCCACTGCACTAGAGCATGTAGCAAACAGAAATCTTTTGTACTTCCAAGGGAAAATTGGTTTCAGGGTACTTAATAAAAATATCCTCCACGTCTCCAATTTTCTGCAGCCCTCCTTCTTCCTGAGCCAAAAAAGAATTTATGTTTCCTGTCTCTCTTCTCCACATTTAACCCAGCCACTGATGACACTCAAGGGGAGTATTTGCCCTTCCCAGAATTGTTCTATTTGGGCAGAGAAGACCAGTATTGCCAAAGTTATTGCAGAATGTGGTTGGAAAATTTTCTGGTGGAGGGATTTTTATTGCAGTGTCTTTCAGCATAGTAGCAGTTTATTTGTCATTTTCACGACTAACTACAGAAACACTTTTAAAAGATGTTTCATTTTGACTTAATCATCCCATATTTTATATATTTAATAAATATGCAATGTAACAAGCAGTTCCATGAGTGTTGGAACAAATGGAGAAAGATTTTTCAGAGCATAAGAGGACTAACTTTATGTTTCATAAGAAGACTGTAACTAAGGAAAGCATTATGAAGATACCTCTCATTAACCAATATGGGATCCTAACAGGAGCGAAAAATTAATAGATTTACTGGATGCTATGGGAGGTGGGTTTAATATTGCGGAATCAATAGAGGGAATAAAACTTAAATTTCAAAATAGCAACCTAAATGAAGGTCTATCCAAGATTTGGGCATTCCTCAACTTTTCTTTAATGTGAATTCTGTGGTGCAAAACATACTGTGAGTTTTAACTTCATACATTCCTCTAAAGAGGTTGTTTGCCAGGGTATTTTGCAAAATTTATGGGAATTTATTAAAATTAATCCATTTCAAAATATAGTTTTAAAGTCAACAGTAAGTTCAAAATTATTTCCAGAGTGATGATTAACTTATATCCTTAGGAAATCAGGCCAAAATCAAGTGATACTATTAAAATCACCACAGAGCAATCAGTACTTCCAGTAATGTCACAACAGGACTAAGGAGGTCTGAGTTAAATGTCTTCCTTTAAAAAGCAACCCATTATTTATTTTTTTTAATTTGGTTTCAAATACATTCAGAATTTTAACTGCTGTTTGTAATTTACCTTGGAATAAAAATTCAAAGTTTTGGGCAGGGAGACTATTCAGGTACTTTGGTATTATTTTTGAAGGATCTAGTTATTGAACTTGATCATGTTTTTTGCTTATTCCATCATTTTGTGTCTTAATGGTGTTGAGAATGCACCTCTAAAACAAAAATTTATGCATATAAAACAGCCTTTCTGCTTCAGCAGCCCCTATTATTTACAGAATAATAAAAATGCATTCATTAGATAGTAAAATAACAAAGATAAGCTTGCTTTTCTAAAGACCTCAGACTTTTCTAAAGACCTCCTGTTTCTAAAGTCCAGAAACAGGAAGAAAGCAGAGGATGAGAGAATTATTTATCTACATTTTGGACAACAAAGAAGTACCGAATTCAAATGCAGGTTTTATAATTCCTCAGCTCTTGCTTTAGCTACTAGACTAGAGAATCATAGGGAAGAAGCCCTGGTCCACAGAGAAACTGTATATTTCCCTCACCACCTGAAATGAATGTCACACTTTTGGATTAGAGCATCCAGGTAAACATTCATTGCATTGTAAATTAATGTTTTTCAGTCAAATAAAAAAAATCTCCAAAGAAAAAGCAAACAGGACACAGTGTTTGTTCCCATAACGGAGATGCCTTCAAGTCATTTTTATGCCCAGAGGATGGTGCATGCCCCTATTAGAGTGATGTTGCTATCCTGTGTCTAACAACGGATAGTTGTCAAGCCAGTGCTGCTGAAGAACTGCAGAGGACCCTGGGAAGGCAAGTTCCTTAGTGACAAAGTCACAGATAAAGTTCAGGGCAAGTAAGTGAAGATGATACAGCCAGGAGAAAAACTATCCCAACATTATTATGGAATTATAGTCTTTCAACTGACAGTCACATAGGAATGAGGTTTTCATATTACAGGTAATACCTCTGAGAAAACATCAGCTCAGTGCTCAGTAATGGTTAGAAAGCAAACTTAAAGTTAGAAATTATTGAAAAGTAATGAAGACTGGGACAGACAATGCTATAATGCCAGTGCATGAAACAGAGCCTGCTTCCTCTCCAAAAGCACACTGTGGAGATGGAAAAGGCACAGGGAAAGGCTATAGGAGCATGAATCAGATGCATGGAATTGCTTTTGTAAAAGGAGCAACTGAGCAGATTAGTATTTCTCTGTTTGAGAGGGAGACAACTGAAGGCTGAATAGAGGGAGTCCTGTAATATTGTGAGTGGAGAGGAGACGGTGAATAGACATTGATTGCTCACTGCTGCTTCCAATACAAAGGGGAAAGGAAGAGAGAGGGGAAGAAACCAAATAAATTTGCAGCGCTGGGATCAGATCAAACATCTTTGCACAGTGTAGAATGGTGAGATATTTTTTCATATAACATGTATTTAAGCTATGTAGTAGTTAAGTTACAAATTTCTTTCCAAAGAAGTCAGCAGAAGCTAAAATACTACATGGGCTGAAAAACAATGGACAAAAATGACTAAAGAAATTCCACGAGTCCCACTAAAAACAAAGATCTCTGCTTCAGGACATATCTAACACACTTTTTTTAGCATTGAGAAATCCCTCAAAGGCAGAAGAATGTTCAGAGGACACACTGCTGTGTGCTTGCTCAGACCTCTAGTCTACACGTGTTCCTGCAGAGGTTGGTCACCACCATCACAACCACAAGGTGCTGGACCAGACTGATCCTGCTCTGACTCTATCCTTGTTTCTAGACAGAAACTCGTTCTGTTTTTTCTCACACCTCAGATTTCTGACAATTCTTTTAATCTTTTAGAGTAAATTAGGTGACAGAAAAGTGTTCAGTAGAACAGCCTTCTTTATCATTGTTTGTGTATATGGGAGAGAGAGTGAAACGGAGAGAAAGAAAGAAAGAGAGGCACGCAAGTTGTTGACATTTTCAATATTAAAAAAAGGGTCTGTGATCCCTTTACCAGGAAAAACTGCAAGTTAGATCATCAGTGGGTAAACTGGAATAGTCCCATTGCAATCAATGGAACTGCACTATTCAGCCTAGCAGGGGATTTAACCTGAGTTTCTTAGAAATGAATGGCTCTTAGATTTGTAAAAGGAAGTTGCTGACACACAGAGCGCTGCAAAATTCTTCAATTTGTTCAGCTGGTTATACATTTCACTGTAAGTCAGATCTCAGATCCATCTCCTCTCTCACCCGTTAATTCTGCTCCAAACCTGACCTTGTTTGTCCCTTGACCCTGTTTTGCCACAGTTCATAGTAATTCTTTTATTTCTGCAGCTCCATCTATCTTACAATCTCTGCCTCCTTTCTTACTTGGGTCCTGCGGGCTATAAAATACCCACTAAATTTTCATGTGCTGCATAGTGTGCCAAATTGCCTCATGAAGGACACTCCATAAAATGCTGTTCTGACAACACTATCAAATATACTACACAGTTTATATAAAACTAATTTTGTGCTTCAACATGTGAGCACCAATTCTTCCAAACAAGATTATTCTAATTAAAATTCCAGCTCAAGTAGAAAAAAAACCACAAAAAACCACCACCAACAACAAAAAGGGATTGTCAGTGTTGGTGCTGTACAGAAGTCCTGGGAATAATCAAGTGAACATTGCATTAATGGCTTTGCAAACAAGCAGCTCACAGCAGAAGGCACTAAAGCAGTTTTCAGACACTGTGTCAGTTTACAGCTTAAGTTTTCCTGTATTTCCAATCTTCTTTATGTGCCAGCATGTCTTCTACATCTATTTATCGTATTTGGTTTTGGGGGAAGATGGCAGTTGGCAAGTCTGGTTGATTTGAAATATTTACTTCGCATCTTTCCTAATGTAGAAAATACCACTACAGACAAACAGACTAAGATTTTCCACCTGCTACATGTGATGCCTTGAGAGGCCACCTACAAACAGAGACTAGACAGGAGTAAGGGAATAAAAGTAGGTATTTATTTGAAGGGCCTTCAAAGGTACCCCCTGGGGAGCCAGAGGCTGTTGCCAAGATGGACCCCAAGATGGACCACAGGTCACAAGTTCTTCACACTTTTATAAGTTTGGTTTATTTGCATATCAGGGTTAATTCTCCAATTAAAGCTTCAGTTAATGATGTAACTTCCCCAAGCTTGTCCTGCCTTTAGAGGCTTTTGGTTTTTACTTTTTGGGCCTAGGACAGTCTGAGTGTCCTTGAAGAGCAGGCCCAGAGAGGCTTCGTTATGTCTACCCAGCATGAGAGAGCAAAAGTGAACAGGCGACAAGAAACTTCAGAGTTACACACCAGGCAGTACGGGATTTGAAAAGTATGAAAGTTAAAACCTAAGGCATCACATGAAGTTCTATATGGTGAGTAAAGCAAACCAAATTGCTGTCAAATCCACATTAATGATCTTTTCTAATTACACCTTTTATAAGGTACTTAAAATTAACTTAAAAAGTTAATTTATACTTGGTATGTAGGTGTGTAAAAAATGTTGGAGTAGTGGTCCTAATGGGATTAACAAATTTAATTTAAGGTTCATTGGTGTTTCCATTTTCAGTGGATACCATTAGGTTTGGTGGTTCAGAAGCTTTCGGTAAGTCACAGGATTCACTGCTCTAGTAGGCACCAACAGGGCGACATGGCCAGTGCACGAGTGAGGGAATAGGGTGGGAAAGAGAGCAGTGGGAGAGCAAACTGCATGTGTGCACAGCTCCAGAAAATGCAATCCCTGGTGTAAGACAGTCCTCAAGTCCAGGGGCTGTCAGAATTACCAGGACAATGGCACTGCTGTCTTTTCCAAGGTCCTGCAGTGCACCCCCAAGTCAGGTCTCAAAACCCCTTCCTTCTGCTGTGAAAATTCAGTTATTCACTCTCCTGCGAATTCATTCCCTACAAAGTGCAACCCTGCAACATGCCCAGCAGTGTCCTACAGGGAAGCACACACACACCCAGGACAGCACCAGAAGTAGTTCAGGTAACAGAAGTAGTGTCCCTGCTTCAGCAGTGAGAAATGCCTGAGCGAATTAACCCTGTTGCTTCTCAGTAGGATAAATGAGCCCTTGCAGAGCTCTGGCAGCTTTCCTGCCCCTCATTCTAGGACAGCTGGGGCACATAAAGCCTGCTCAGCAGGACCTACACAGACTAGGCCCCAGAAGAGATTCATTGTGATTTCATATGATGTGAGCCAGCTTTTCTGAAACACAAAGATTCATTTCTTTAAAGTGCAAAACTTGGTGTAAAATCACTGAAATGCATATAGCTTTTTATTCTTCTAAGGGCTCACCAGCCCACCTAAACACACTGCTAAACCATCCCATGCTAACTGTAGTCTTTGCCCGTTCTGGGGGCTAGGTGAAGCATCCTACCCAATCCCTGTTATCTTAGAAGGTCAGGATTTGCTTTCCCATCTATGTTGCTGTTTCCCCCTTTTCTTTTATGTTCTGTACCTATGTTTTACAAGCTCCCTTTCATTCAAAATGCACACTACAGGACAGTGCTTGTGTTACATGTGCACTGGGAAGTGCACTGTCAGCTGACAATTTGTTAAATTTCCAGATACCCTCCAGGCACTCAATATCCTGGAAAAATTGGCACTTCTCACTTCTTCCAAAATCTGGTTGGAAAGGACAATCATGTTTGCAGAAATCCAATCCTATTGCCACCTGGCATTGTTATCCTTCTTGTACTTCCTGGTAACAATTCCATCAGCAAAAAAGAACCCCAAACATTGGTCTCTCAGAAGCAGATTGTTACTAGCTGCTGAGGAAGAGCAGCAAACCAGTGAAGAAAATCAAGCACTTCTCAGTAGCTCACCACATAGCCCTTGCATTCCAGAATCATTCTAAAGAATATCAAAGGTGCAAAAAAAAATTTTTGCTGCTGCCTGCCATTGTGAAACTTTGGAAGATGACATTAGTGAACACTTTGTGTGGTTTAGCACATTGCAAAGCAACTTCCACATATTGCAGCAATGTGGCAGCTGGGCTAACCCCCAGGTAGCTGTGCTAATGACCCCTGGTGTGTTTACCCTATGTTATCATTCTCCCTGAAATTAAATAACAGTTTTACGAGTTTCTGCAGATTGACAGTCTTTAGCAGTTACTAAATGCAATGGATGCTTGGAACAAGGGAAAATGGAATTAAATTTACATCTCAGAAGGAGCTGTATTTTAGATGATTATAGCTGAACAAAGTTTAACAAAGAATAACGGCAGATTTCAGTTAATTGTAAACACAACCATGTTGTTTGGATAGGATTTTGTTTACCTTTCACTACGTTATCTTGGGTTTATAGAGGAAAAACAAATTATACACTAGTGTAGGGATTTTAGTTAGATTTTCCAGTGCTAATCTGGCAGAGATTTGTTTCTGCACCAGGCCTCCTTGACAGAGGAGGGGCTGTAAGGGCAGGAAAACCTCCCAAAATCTATCCCACTTGGGCTGGATTGCAAATTCAGCTCAAGACATGTGTTGTGATTTTAGCAAATCCTGTGTGAAGCATCAATTTTACTACAGAATTGAATCATGAGATAAAATGGGATTTAGCTTTGTTTTTTTTTAATCAACTGAGGAAAATACCTGGAGCCAGGTAAATTTTAAAGCCAGTTCCACCTGCAGTAAGAAGCTTCATACTCATTCAGACAGTGCCCCAGAGATTTGACTCACACCTGTATTGTTTCATGTAAGTTGTCAAGAAGAAAAAGGAAAAAAATTATTATGCTTGAGAGTTTAACCCCTGGGTCAGATTATAGGAGAGAAGTAGAAAAAAATCTACTTCAACAGGTTTAAGCAGTACAATAAATCTGTTGTGACAGATATTTGACAGCCATGTTCTTACTGCCCTCTTTCTGTTTGAATAGAAGGGAAGGAAAGCAATGCTTATTGAAGGTCATTTTGGAACAACTAAGCAATCAAAAAATCAGAAAATTGATATGATTTTGTTGGCGCAGCTAAGGGCCTGTCTGTGTGAGTTTAATGGAATAGGAATGTAGCTCACTACCTTTTAAACCTGGCAGACTACTTGCCCACCGTTATTAAAAAATCAAGACACTAAAATATATATTTTAAAGAAATCCTTTCTCTACTCATTAATATGAATATTAAAATACTCCTGGAAACACAGTGTCTGGAAGCAATTCTATGATGCCTTTTCTATGTCAAGCAATTACCAACAGAAAAACATTTTAAGACGAAGTAATTCTAATTGAGTATCACTCATGAACATTTCAATAGGATGGAAACAGCCATGGCATTCAGAGCAGAAGAGACTCTCCTCCTGCATGTTGTACGTCCCATTAAGCAAACATAAACAGGATGTCCCTGTCAGGACTGTTGGTACATATCTGTGGAAGACTATGGAGCTGTAAGGATTTGCAGCAGCAGATGTGAATCCAGATCCTGATCCAGATCCCCAACAGTTTATTGTTATTTTAGGTTTTGCTAGGTGCATAATTTTAGGTGGGGAAAAAAAAACAACTTGGCTACCAAAAAAAGAAATATTAAATCACTACAGGAGAGAGAAAATTTGAAAGCCATGGTGAATTCCTTCATTTAGTACTTCAGTTAACATTCTCGTCCTACAGTGTCTGTTATAAGGATGGTGGATTAAACAGCCAGGAAGTAAATGGTTTTTTTAAAAATTACTTGTGTCTGTAGAAGCAAGAAGAACAAAACAAAGGAAGACAATAATAACCCTGCTGGGCCAAAACAAAGGTTCAATTAACATCAAAAACCATCTCTTTACAGGTACAAGAAAAATGCCCAGAAGATAAAAGAATGGAAGAACTATATTTGATACATAGGTGCTCCCCAAATTCCAACAATTTTCATCTCAAGGATTTCCTGATTTGAATATTGTAGAAGAGCTGGGCTGTCCAGCTCCTCTACAAACGTTACCAGTTTCCCAATGTATCCATAGAAAGAAGGAAATATGGTAAATGTTCTAGGACTTTATAGCCAGCCAGCCCCACAAAACAATACAGATTTAAAAATAAGGCAATCCTAACAGTGCTGCAACAGTGGTTTTTTGGGGTTTTTTAACAGCAAAAAATAAGAGAATGTATCAAAGATACTGTATATTAAGTGATTTTAAAGTTTTACAGGAGTCCAGGAAAACTAGATGTCCAGATGACGCTGGATTTCAGAGAGATTTCAGACACTCACTTGCTTTGAGTATTTTAATGGTGTTTCTGACGCTTCTGATATTTCTTCAGGACAAGAATATACACATCAGACTCTGCTGATGATTTCCCAATCATTTTGCTAGTGTACTGGAAGTTTCTGCAGACATGTCAAAAGCTAAGTGGATGTGGAGAAGTAGACAACCTGTTTTTCTTAGTAGTGGTCCCTCTGTCATAGGTTAGCAAGCATAGTCCCGGAAGGGACGTCCTTGCTAAGGGGTGCTTACAGTTTCCTCTGGGAACTGATAGAACCTATCAGCTGGCCAGTTTGAATATGGACAATTCTCTAAGCCACTTAAAGTTGTGATCACCTCTGTTATCCACATTTAAGAATAGGCAAACTCCCCCTCCAAGCTCTCTCTCTTGTTTCCGGCGCTGGCACAGGTGGCTGCGGGCCCCGTGTGGGGGCCAGCGGGCCCGGCCAGGCCCTGCTTGGGCCAGGCCGGACCGGGCCACGGCCATCCTGAAGCCATGGACCTGTTCCAGCCGTGGAACCCCCCCACTGCCTTGCCGTGGGCAGCCGGAGCGGCTCGGCTCTCCCCCCTCTCCACTGCGATAAGAAAAATTCAACATTCCAGCTGCAAAGCTGCAAGGCCGAGGTGAGATTAACCCTTTTATTGCTGTGAAGAGCTGAAAACCTGAGGGAAGAGAGAGAGGAGATGCTTAAAGCTGAAATTCTCTTGTGAAGCTATGATATATCAGAGTATCCTGTTGTAATTTCATGAAGATCTGGGGGGTGGAGTGTTCAACTCGTAAGCAAAAGCACCTGCGCTGAGATAGGCAGATGCTGACGCAGCTGTAATTTCATGAGAAGTTTGGACAGGGAGAGATGAACCAGATGAGGACTTTTGCTCCAAACAGGAAAGGAGAAAACCTCAGTCCGTAGAGATGAACCAGATGAGGACTTTTGCTCCAAATGGGAAAGGAGAAAACCTCAGTTCCTAGAGATGCTCCCAGAGATAGTCCTAAAGATGAAGATGATGAAGACCCTTTGCTCCCAGGGAAGGAGAAGGGCCTCTGTTTTTGTTTCTGAACGGCTCAACCTTAAAATTGTACCCCAAAAAACTTCAAGAGTGGACCCTCGAAAGCAGTTGCGGGAAAAGCTGCAAGTCGGGGGAAAGGACTCACACGCAGGCAGAGAGACTCCTCTTCCTAAATGGACTGAACAATATTTGGAAGTGGGCGGCTGTCTCGTTGTGATAATGTTTTCATAGCATGAGCAAGAAGAGACTTCTCTTTCTAAATGGACTGAACAAGGTTATTATGGAAGTGGTAAACAGACTGAACATCTTAAGGGTTGTCTTTTCACATTGTCAGTGGGAGAAGGGAGGAAGGTGGGGGGAGGAGGAGAGTTCTGAAGGTATAGTATAATTTTTTTTCTTCTTTTAGGTCTGTCAATAAACTTCTTTATATTCTTTCAAGTTTGGTGCCTGTTTTGCATTTCTCCTAATTCTTATCTCACAGCAGATAAACAGTAATGAGTATTTTGGACCAAACCACTACACCCTCCTACTTCAGTTTGGAGCTCATCTGTGGGACAGTGTAGCCAAGTTTTCACTGCAGTGACCATTTGAGAAATTTTAAGCAAAAATTCAAGTTTCTGATGTTATCAAGCCATCATTTTTACACAGAAATCAACAACATTTAGGTTCCCAGGAGACCACAGAATCTACAGAACAGCACACAGAGCAATACAGTCAAAAGTATTCTCCAAGGTGAGAGTCTGTTGTCAGTCTTGTTCCTAAACTGCGATCACAGAATTGTTTAGGTTGGAAAAATAGAGTTCCAAGATCTTAGAGTACAACCATTAACCCGGCCCTGCCAAGCCCTCCACCAAACCATGGCTATATGTCTGTATAATAAGAGCTGGGTTTGTCTCCTAATTAAATATGAACTGATATTACCATTTCTTTTCATCTTAACACTGCTCCTTTAATATTTATATCTGAAATTCCTCTGCAGCCTATCACTTTCAAGTCGGGAAATCTGAAAGAAAGATTTAAGAATAGCAAATTATGTTGTAATTTGTATTGCTTGTTTGAAGGAGCAAAAAGAATTAGTTTATATAGAGTTAGAAAATTCATCAGACTTGGGTAAAGAGAAGACATTAATTCACATTTGAAAAATTCTATATTTTGAATTGTTTTGTCAGTATCACAATGACGTGTAGGACACCAATCAGCCATTTAACAACAGAAATAATTCTTGATTTTTCAAAATTATGTTTTCAAAGTCACTGCATATGTTTCATCAAAGACTCATTAGGGGATTTGTGATGGATACAATTTCATTTTGCTGTACTCCAAAGGCTGAAAATTTGATACAAGTGCTCCTTATGCCATATTTCAAAGAAAGATGGAACACCTCAGGGGGCTATTCTGGATCAGACTGCAGTTTATTATATTACTGTAGCTTGTCAACTTTTTGTCATCACATCCAGTACTTAATTTTAAGCTTGCACATTTCCTTGTGAACAGCTTAGTGTAACCTTGATAACTCTATTCACTTTCTGTTGATGGCTCTTGAGCAGCTTACAGCATAACCAAATCCAGAGTGCGCAATTAATATTTTATAAAGGTATCTACTCTCACCTATTTAACATTCATAATGTTCTGTGAATGCACCTTAAAATGTGCATTAACATTTTACAGATGTTGTGCTACTACTAATAGATATTTATATACATTTTTAATCCTTCTTAAGTCATAGACCATTGAACCAGCATTACAAAAACACGTGCAGAAGGTTGGTGCGTGTTCAAAAGATCACATCACAAAGCCGTTCGTCATTTGAACTTCCCATGCACACCACATTTGGGTTGATAACTAAACCACAGCATGAGGAAATGGTAAACTTGTACAATGAGACTGACTGGAAGGACTGATTCTATTTTATAATACCCTGGCTAACAGATGCCATGGGGCTCTGTCAGGCTGGGGAACTGCAGCGAGCCCGTGAAAAACAAGACCTAAACCAAATGATCAGCTGTGGATGATTTCCATTGTTCTTTTTCTCCCATTAAAGAAACTTATTGTAAGGTTTGATTTAGTTCAGATTCAAAGCTTTGTTTTAAGCCAACCATACAATTAAATTTGTAATATCCATAACTGGGAAAAAAACCCAATTATTAAATGATGTACAGGAATTTGGGAAATGATAAGTCGGCATAGAAAGGCTTAACATTATTAAGAATAAAAGAGAGTAAAAAGCACATTTTTGGGAAGAGTGGGGAAAGTGACGATACCAAAGTACATTTTTACTATATGATCTTGCCTTTTTTTGTCCAGATAATGAGATAATTTTCACATCTAATATATGCAATTAGGACAAATATATGAAAAAGTTAATCCTTGAGAAGATTTTTATCAAAAACTTTTGACTACTATTCACCTCTCAACTCAAAGTCATGGGATCTAAAGTTGCATGAATAATTGATATCTCAGTTCAGAGTTCTTACTTTCTCTATTTTTCTTGTCCAATGAATAATTCATTATTTTTTGCAAAGTGGAGCACTTTAAATAGGAAAGATTAAGAGAAAGCCATTCTCAAATACTCCATATCACTTAATTTGGAAAAGCAATATACCTAAGTTCATGTCCCCTGTCTGAATGTGGCAGGCAGCAGAGCTGGAGCCTTCTCAGATGCTCAGAAGGTATGTGAGTAGGAGGAACACCAATACCTCTGCTCTAGTCCTCATCATTGTGCCTGAGCCTCTTGGACTAACACCTGCCAAACATTTCCTTTTGATTGTTTTCCAGCTCTATTATCTTTCTTTGCCTAATTTTTTTTCCTTGCAGCTGGGTCAAGATTGCAAAGAGTTTGTACTGCATTCAACTTTTTAATGCTGTAATCTTTAGCAGGACTTCATAAATAGTGATGTTACACGTGTTAGTATATCATCTGTCCACTTTCTATTATTTCTTACAAGACACTTTTGTCAGAATGACTAAATGTTTGCAGTCCTTAGACTTCAAGTATTCATTATTATTTGAAATGTCAATAAATCCATAAGATGCATTAATTTCTAGGGCATTCAGAAAGCTAAGACAGAAGATATTGCCTCTTAGATCAGACCCTACATTGACTGAATCCTTCTTAAGCCCTTCAAAAATAGTTTGTTTTAATTAGAAGTATTAATTTTGATTCTATTTTTAAAATACTTACTTGGATCTTCCATGCCTCATACCTATGTCATCTTTATGTATTTTCCTTTTGATAGTAAAGCTGAGATCCCCAGACAACTGAAACTTGAGCCATTTAGCATAACTTATAATTATGTGCTCTATTTATACACAGAGAAACCTTCTGAACAGGAAAAATTGGAAAGATCCATCCCAGAATACTTAGAGGGCACAGTTTGTACATTATTTTTAAGGAACAAGTAACAGTAGCTCCAATTAAGTATCTATATAAATTTCATATGGTATTCAAAAATACCCATTGCATTCCTCAGCTGATAGGCGGTCAGCCTGAATTCCATAAAATTGTCAGCATATTCCTTCTTTATGGTGACAGAGAGCATCCTTATTATCTGCAGCTTTTCATTCCAGTCATACTGAGGTTTAAGTGACTATGTTGTCACAATAGAACAGCTGATAATGGTTTTTATCACTACTTTAAACCTTCCTTGATCTTATCTAAATGGGTAGCAAGGGAATTTTTTTCCTCTTCTTTTTTCGTATTTACTATACGGCAAAGATTTGCAAATCTCCAAATTTCTTTTAGTAAATGCACAACAAAAATATTCCATCTACTCGAGCAAATTTTTAATTTGGCTCCAAGTTTCACAGTTGACAATGAGCACTTGAGCACCAATGATGTTTGCTGTATCCCGAGAGAGTCCAGGAAAAGAATTCAAGAAGGGAAGGCCAGTGGCCTCTGTGACACCAGACTTCACTGCTCAGTGTCCAAAATAATGAGCATTGCTCTTGAATTAGCTTGTCCAGTTAACACATGCTTTTAATTATTCACCCATGGAAAGTCATCCCAACAGCTCCTGAGACAAATCACTGCAATGTTGCTGTGGTTTAAGCTTGGCATTAATATTCCTCTCCTGGATGGCTCTTTATGAAGATTCCCAGCAGCCAACCTGCACAAGGAACTCCCCCTGAGCTCTCAAATACTATTTTATTGACAAAAGTTTACACACTTCATTCACACTGTGAAACTGAGGGGAGGGAAAATGAGCAGGAAAAGTTACAAGTTTCTGAAATGCAACTGCTTGTTGATTGAGTGCTAAATGAAAATCCACTTGATGAAACCCTGGTTTTAAGTTCAACAGATTGATTATAAAATAGATAATGCCCTTTAAATCTACATATTTGTGCCTTTCCTGATGTGACTTTCTTTTATCCTCCTTTACTGCAGATTCTTATTAAACACAAGACATCTGTAACTTGAAAGAATGGAGAGCATAAGAAGAAAATAAAAAGCATAATTTTTCTCCTTTCCTGTCTCTTCCTTCTTTGGTGAACTAAGTGAATAGGAAAGTGAATTTAATTTTCTTTCCTTTCTTCCATAGCATTACACAGTGCTTTACCATTATGGTACGTACAGCTATGTTTCCATTAATAGGAACCACTTCCAGGGCATTAAAAAAATGGAGCTACATTTATTTTAGGGTTTCCCTAAGCTCACCTAAACTGCCTTAAACATGTTATGTGAGCGTGTTATTGGAGTGCCTTGGAATCTATAATATGTTTATTTTCTTAGCACCCTGTGTTCCAGGGTTACTATTTTCTCCCTTTTACACAGAGGAAATCTGGGATAGAACAGACTTCTGTTCTCAAACCTGCTTTATAAAGTTATAGCAGACTCCAGCCATAGCAGACTTATTAACTAACAGCTATTTATCATAAAGATTTTACTATGAAATCAGAGCTTCAGGCTTCTAACTTCGTTATGTAGTTTACGTATTACTGTCTGTTATTATCTGACACTTATTAAATACATCTACTAAACAGGACACCTGACAACCCATAAAAATCCCACACTTTTATTCTCCTTATGTCCCCAGGAGGAAATGTGAGCAATACAACAACTGCTACTCTTTTAAAAAGTAAACAAAGCAAAACAAAATAAACCCCAATTCACCTGACCCAGGCTACGAAAGGTTCAGAGGAGGAGGAGGACACATCCTTTGTTTTAAAATTAACCTAGTGGTGATAAATGAGGATGTAAAATACACCTATGTGCAAGCTTCAGAATGGTTGTGTTTTCTATGTCTCCCTAGTTTTCTTTGTGGGTATTAAATGGGTATCTGAGCCCTTTTCTTTCTCTACAGAATCTTCTAAGGATCCTACCTACGAGCCTGTTGATTCCATCAATGAACCTGGGAGTTCCTCTTTGGGGAAATCCACTCTCTGCACCAGTGTCTATTTTCTCTTACACATAATTAATCGCTGGCAGGATCCTTTCTGCTCCCTCTGCATATTCCATTGCAGATTGGGCTTTTTCCATTCTATTGTAACCCACATTTTTGGGAACATGATGAATGTGACGAGTTTCATGGTGCTACTCTGTCAGACTGTACATCTCCAAATTCTCCACATTCATTTATAAAGGACTAAAATCCCGTTACTATAGAAACTGCAGTTTTACATGCCCCAACCACTCTGTCTTTAAAAGCTTTGCCACAATGCTGTTGCAAGATTTTTTTCTCTTTCTTTTGTGTTATAAATCATTAGATCCTCACCAAGCAGTCACATACAAATATTTTCAAACATTCCTCTCATAAAAAACCCTGCTTTTTATTCCTGTCTGTCCTGAAAGACCCAAAACAGTAGGGGAGTGAATTAAATCAGTGATTTTAAATTGCTTGATTTAAAATTACGTTACATCTGAGCTTTATAAAAATGAAGTGGAAAAAATTGCTACCACAACTTGAAATTTTAATTTATAACATAAAAAATTATATTTTTTTATATAGCACAATTTATATCTTATTTAAATTTTTTAAAACTGCCATAAGCAAGACCCATTGTATGAAAAAGTAACACCAAATCCTTCACAACCTTAAGCTAGAATAATTGCATACACGTATCTGAAGATAGGACTCTCCAAAAATATTAGGAACAAACTTCTTTTTACTAGTAAGTTTTTGAAGTCTAAAATGGGTGCCACTTCAAAAAAATTCCTTGGGTGTTAAGATTGTTTAAATTGTTGATTTTTTTCCTTTTTGATTTATATATATTGTACTATGGATGAGAAGCAGGACTCTGCTCTGTGCCAGGAGCTCACTAATCATCATTAGATTTGCAAGGTATGAGCACAGGTGACATTTGCCTCGGAATTCTCCAGGAATCCCCTGGCTTCCTGATCCTGCTGTGTAGGAGTATTGACAAATACTGTGCCATGGTCTCTCCTGCTGCTGCTCAGCAATGAACAAGCAGAGACAGTGCTTCACGTATAGAAAGTGATAAAATTACTAAAACCAAAAGAACCACCCCAGAAAAGAACTCCAGGTTCTCAGTAATCTGATTTGCATCTCCTCAACAGTTCCTTTGTCCACTGATCTGTCATTTGGTTTACAGACTAGTCAGTCTGTGTATCTGACACTGGACAAACATTTCAAGCTCTGGATGCCCTCCTGTTATTTTTGCCTTTTCCATCAGCTGTTACATTTTCGGTGCTGGTAAGACCCCCTTTCCATTTCCTTTCCCAGCATCCCACAGAAGCCAGGCAGCAGCACAGTGCTGCATTGTCTGAACACAGAAACTCATAACATGGCAACCTAAAATCAGAAGTGAGCCCCTCATCTCCATACCTCACTTCTGATTCATGAGAAAGTTTAACAGGACTTAAAAGTCCCTGACATTTAAGGGGGACCTGCAGAGGAGAAGTTTTTTTCCCATTATCAACCACTGTACTCAAATTCCTCTGATTAATGCCTGTTCTCAGGTGCTTGTAACTAACTTGTAAATACAGTCCTCATTCCATTGCGGAACACTCTGCCCCCAGATGTGAGGCATGCATTTACTTCATGATTTCTGCTGAGGTTACTGCCTGGCCTGCTTTAAAGAAATCTTCATTTCTCACAAATCTCCGATTGCAGAAATTAATTTAGTGCCAATTTCACCACATGCTGTTAGTAGGGGGTTTGTCTGCTTGCCTGGAGCACAGAGTGGAGCTCCTGGAGTGGCTCCTCAGATATGCAGAGGTGACTAATTCATAGATCCTACTTTCTCTCTGGAAGGTGGAAGTTGCACATTTCTTCCTTTGGCATGTGATTTTCCTCTCATCACAATGCAATGACCCCCAAAACCACAATGTGGCCAGTTGGATTTACTCAGCAGAGACATCTTCAAGATGCATCCTGCTAACCTGCGATGAGGTTGCACAGCCACCATGCCCCACAACAGCTCAACTTGTCCCACACCAAAGAGCATGACCAGCCACAATTTCTCCTCTCAGCACAGCTGCCTTTGGTATCTCTCAGGGCCTCACTTGAAAAATGCCAAGTTTATATCAGTTTTTCTTCCAGGCTGTCCCCTTAGGCATTGCTCTACTATCAGTAAAAACCTCTCTAAGTCTGCAATACTTTGTGACTGATAATTTGTATGTTATTTCTTCATTCCTATAATGTTGGTCTTTGGGTCTGTGTATTTGAATACTCTCTGGGGTTTCTCACTTGTGCAGGCACAATTCAGACAAACTGTTGACCACCACTCTAAGTTTTTGACCTTCTTCCATAACTGTAGCTTAGTATAAATATTATTTTGAGGCTCTTGGCATATGTCCGAAGTCCCTCAAATAGCATCAAATAAAGGATACCTGTTCGATATTCCAGATGCTGTTCTTACCACCAGGATCTAATCAACTGTAACAGATTTTTGATACTTCCAGGTGGTTTTGGATCAGAGATAACTTCTGTGCTGCCTGAAAATTCTTTTCCTGCCACAAAGCAATTGATCTAGCTTGCCGGTGTTACAGAAGGTAAAATGAGGACATTTATTTCCAGAAATATTCTGTCTTTATTTGCTATGGCATATAGCTAATTGTGTGGGTTTAGGATACTTTAAGACCCCTGTCTTATTTTATTATGGCCTATAGAAATCCATCTCCTCTTCAAACAACTTTATACTCTGTTAAAACTTTAGAAAAGCCCAGCAGGGATTCCTCTTCTCCCCTCTTGCTGAGATTATTCTGGAGCCATAGTGTGATCAAGTGTGTTGGTTTGCGCTGTCCTATTGCACAGGAATGGTTGATTCTTGTGTCTGTATCAACCACTGTAAATTCTCAGTGCAAATGCCTTGTAGTTTTTCGGGCTGTCTCTCCTCAGTTTCACAAAATAAATGAATTTACTGTGAAACAGATCTAGGCCAGATGGCACTTTTTGCATGGCACTGGATTTGCAAACACAGAGTCTAATTTTGAAGTTGTGCTCTAAAGCTGAACAGATGCTGTGGCTGACGGGAGTTTTGCTCACTCACTTGCACTTCTAAGCAATGACAGGGGATAAATACACAATAGTCCATAAATTCTATCCGTGATATCATCATTGCTGTGGCAACTTTTCTTGGCTAGAAGGCTATAATATCTTATTTCTGAGCCAGCCATCCCTGCCTCCCAGGCAGGCAGCATAGCCACCTCCAGCTTTGCCCTCAGGATATCTGTGGAAGAAAGAGCCATTTAGTCCTTCTGGTCTCTCAGAGAAGTTTCTGGGGACACAGATGGAACAAAGTTGAGTAGATGAAAGCCCTGGTACTGTCCCAAGTTTTTGCCTAATAATTTAAAAAAATGAAAAATGTGAAAAAATATAGGCACTCCTGAAGGCTGAAACTCTCTGTTCACTATCCAAGTTGTGAGAGATAGTGCACTCTAACTTTATGAATTCTACTTTGATTTCCCACAGCAATTTTTTACAGAAGAATTTTTTAGAGGTTAGGAGAAGAAAAGGGGCTTTCAGCCTAAAAAAAAAAGAAAAAGCAGATTGCAGATGGTGGCAGAGATAGGAGGAGAACAATTCACCCACCATACAGTCTGCAGACACTGCACCTCTATGCAGGATCCAGCAGCACACAGTGTACATAATTTCCAGATATCACCAATCCCCTATAAAGCTCATATATCAGTGTTTACTGTAAGTAAAATGGTCACAAAGTTGCAAGTGAAGAAAGACTTTTCTCTCATCATATTTAGAAACACGAACACAAAACTTGAGTGAAGAAAGAATAAGGTGAATGAGTCATGAACACCTCCCTTTCTCCTCTCATTTCCTCAGAAAAATTGTAAATGTTGAAGCTCATTTTAGGAATGGAATTCTTATTTTTCTCCTCATAATCCTTCCCACATGTCAGTTAAGGACAATTGAGTGCACACAGGACTATCAGCTTGGTAACTTTTCATTTCAATGTAGGACAAAACTAACTAAGGAAAAAAAAGAAAGTTTGTTTAGGTTAATGATTCTTTCTAAGATGCTTTCATCCAAATTTCTACTCAGTGTCCAATTACCTGGGGATGAGAAAACCACATAAGATGAAAGAAGCTGCAGCAGTCTTCACTAGTTCTTCACCGCGAATCCAGAACAAATCACTAAAGAAGGTCAAGAATCTAGTTCCTTTTTTTAGTATCTATGCTGTATTTCTACTTTTTGTTTTCAGACAATCACTTGAAAAATTACATCTTCTAGCAGTAATCATGGAAACCAAGCATGAATAAAAATACATGTGTGAGTTGTCCAGGTGGAGGATACCCACAACAACTTAGACCTTTATGTAATTCAGGTGTAGAAAACTGTGTATATGAAATTGCTACATGTAAATTTCTTGTCGTTTTATACATAAATGTATAATTAAATGCAAGGTAACATTTGTTTTATAACTGCCTCCCAAAAGAAGTTACCATTTATAAAGACAAATCAAGGCCTGGAACTGAAGGCAAAAGAGGTAGGTTTGACTTGATAATAGGAAAGTTTGTGGAAAATATATTTTTATGTTTTCTTTAATGAAATGTCTTCCAATTAGCATGTGGAAAACAAAGGTGTGCGAAAATTTATCTGATACTCATGCATACTTCCCCAAATGCAATACTAGTAATTGATAAGGATTTGGTGGATGGAAGCTTTAAACTTTTCAAGTTTTACCTAATCAGTGCATATGTCAGGCTGTCTATCAATTCAGAGTAGTGATTCCACAACATCAGCTCTCCCTAGAGCAGTTTAGGGCTTTCAGGATGTGTATTCTAGGACTCGCAGTATAATTTTCACCTCAGTTTGTCTGCTTTGCAGACTATTCTTCCAATACTTCATAAAAGGGCAGAAAGATCACTCTCCAATACAAAGATTCTTTATACCCACTTTAATCATTCTTTGAAAGCTCTGGAGAGTTGCTCTTGAACCGAGCTAAACGGGAAACCTCCACTTCAACAGCTCATTCAGAGAGATGAAATTCTGCCTGCTACATGATTGAACACATTCCCGATCAAAAAGTAGCAATCACTGAATACATCAGTGAACAATGACATTGGGGAGGGCATTGTTCTTCATTCTGTCCAATAGACCGTGGCAAAACACCTCTTTCACATCAGATATTGCCACTGAATGAGTCAGCCTTCGAGAAGCATCTGGTCTTGTACTCTTTTTTTTCCTACATTTAAAAAAATGATTGAAAAAAACAAACTAGCAAGGTTCTGCTTTAAAAGTAGCAAATTAACTTAAAATCCCATTTCATTTTACATAGCATTAATGTCCTTTAAATGCTTGAAATTATTTTCTTGTAGCCATACCATTAGACCGCTCTTCAAATGTGTCCACAGGAGAAGTTTGGCATGACACCTGAAAGCAGTTTCTCTCATATAGAGTCACAGAATTTATAAATAGATAAATTAATAATTGTAAGTTTGTGTTGACCTTTTATAGACATCCTCAGGACTGTTCTCTGCTAAAAAACATTGTCACAGTTATGTCTTTACAGATGCAGGGGGTTGAAAAAGACAAACTTTGACATTTGGTAATTGCAGATGAAAGGGGATTGAACACAAGCAACACAAAATTCTTACTTTGATATGGTCCTAGCTTGGCAATATGGCAGATGCTGAGGTGGTCAGGAGCTGCAATATGAAAGGCTGAGAGAACTGGGTTTGTTCAGCCTTAAAGACAGAAAACTTCAAGGGGACCCCTAAGGGTACAAAGGAGATGGTGCCAAACTCTTCTCAGATGTGCACAGTGATGCTCCACAGAGTGGAAAGACAAGAGAAAAAAACCCCACAAGTTGATAGACATGGAAAATTCTAGCTCAACACAAGAATCTTTTTCAATTTATTTTTTAAACATATGGGTGTTCAAAACTGGAACAGGTCACCCAGAGAAGTTTTGTATCTATAACCTTGGAGATGCTCAAAATTTGGCCAGACAAGGCCCTGAACACAGCCCTGCTCTTTTTAGCCCCGCTCTGAGTGGGAGGCTGGAAGAGGTGACCTTTGGAGGTCTCTTCCTAGCTAGTGGTTCTGTGCCTAGCTTTCAGATTTGCTACCTTTCACTCACGTTGGATGTCCCTGCAGTTTTATCACTGAGCATTGATCATGTCGCAAAGACTGATGCTATTAAGGTTACTGACAGAGAATAATTTATACAAAAAGAATGAAAGCCTTGCATTTGTCTGGATTTCCCACACTTTAGGTAAATGATAGGAACTGCATCTCACTCTAGAATCTTGGCAAGGATATGGGGAAATATTTGAAACTCAAACCCATTCTGACCAGCTGTATTCAGTAACTTTCTGCTGTAGTGTATCCTGCTGTGCAGGAGGCCAGAAAAATAATGTGTCTTTTCCATTTCTCAGATAGCATTTCCTGCTGCTAAGGGACCCTTAACAGAGCTCCACCACTGTGTGTCTCTTGGCATTCAAGACAAAGACAATAAGCCTTAAATTGCAAAAATTATTTTGAATAGCTCTGCTTTCTGCAACCACAAGTTAGTAACTCAAAGACACAGGGAAACATGATGTATCAACATTACAGTATTAGAAGCTCTCATATTTAGCAGTGGCTCAAAATATAATGAAAATGTTAAATCTGGCTACTGAAATATACTACTTTTATTGTCATTTTCCAATCTACTAAATTAGAAATGGAGATAGTTTAGCTCCAATGCAATAATATCAACTTACAAAAAAAAAAAATTTTTAAAAAAACTTTTTCACCTTCTCTTCTGCAGCTCTCTTTTTCTGTGGCTAAATAACTTGCTACACATGAATTATGCAGCTCTCATTGGTATATGGAAAGAGCCAATGGCTACCAAATTATTTAATGTTTCTTGTGCTACAAGTATAATTTTAAAGGTTTTTTTCTTCTTTCTTAAAATAAATACCTAACATCTCAGTTTTGCCTAAAGCATGATAATTCCATTTCCTTAGATATGGTTTTAAAAAAAAGAAACTTAAAACCGAGTAAAACCAAAACCTTTCTTTCCTCCAAGTAGCAGAGGGGAAGTAAAAGCAGTGGAGATGAGAACTGAAAACTGTATGAAAACAAAAATGCTTTGCAGTAGATTCCAGATCACATCTTCACCTATAGAAATAATTGTCGGTGCAGCAGAGGAAGCTACTCCAGTTGACTTTACCAAAGGATACAGTTGTGTCTTTTCATTACACTCATTACCCTCAGCTCAGCTCAGGTCAAAGAAGTGACAAGTGACATGGCTACAGAAAGCTCAACTGTAGCAAAAGGGCAGTGTCTGACCCACTGGTGAATTAGCTTGTGTTTATTGCTTTGCCTGACATTCTAAAGCTGATTATAATGAAAACATTAACTGACTTATTAAATTAATATACACACTGCTGATGCATATTTCCCAGGTTGTATATGACATCTATTAAATATATATGTGCAGATATTACCCCTGTGTTTTCTTAGGAGACGCTGTAATTGATCAAGTGGGAATACACTTAGTCATTTTCATGGCTTTACTGGACATCTCAATCCTCATAGGTATAAATTAGAGTGGCAGATATACTGGAGCTTTTCCAAGTTTGTCTTCAAAATCATGAGCTGTTCAGCAAAAGCTATGCTGCTACTGCTTTTGAACAGAATATATAGTGGGGGAAAGAGCAAAAAATTCCAGAAGCTTGAAAATAAGCATGTGTGAGTCCACCTTCTCTGCTACTGTCCTCTCACTCACCCATACACTCAGACACATTACAGTCTTAATTTTAGTGCCTTTATTTTTGCTTACTTTCCACTAACCAAAGCTCAAAAAGTGTAATAAGAGCATAGTGGAACTGAGAATTAGTTTGCCATTCCACCTTCTATTTTTGTCTTGTAAATAAAGCCTCCCATGAAAATTAAAAAAAAAAAAAGCAGAAGAACTTGGCTTAGAGAAGTTTTTCTGTAAGTGAAGGCCCTACTTACACTGAGCTTTCAAACTTCATGTTAAATCTCTAAGTGCAACTTTAGCCTCAAGGGGAGAAAAGAGGCATAGGGAAAAAAAAGGAGCAGCTAAATTGGGCAATGCCTCCCCCACTCTCTCATAGCCCATTTGTGGAAAAAGAAAGCTTCAGCTGCAGTAATGAAAGCCCTAAGTACAGAAAAAGGACCATTGGTCTAAAGCCCTGAGCTGATGTGTTAAGCTGTGCCTTGACTCACACACCTATTTATATCCTACCTAAATATGTGTCCAGTAACTTTGCCTGGTGCAGCATTGTTGTCGCTGCCTTTTGAAACCATCAAAAATACAATAAAATGTTTAATGAAAGGATGAGAAGTAAACATTACATGGCTCATTTTTTTAATTTCACTGAAATGCATCTGTGCTATGTCCATCCAGCTTCTGCACTGGGCACTAGCAGGCAGAAAGGTACTAGTCAGAAATAATCATGAGGCAACCAACTTGCAATTCTCTATTCAGGTATAGAAAATCTGGAATTTAACATCAGTCACTTGTGTATGCTTGTGCTGAAAGTATAATTCCCAAAGAGTTTACAAAACTTCTACAAGGGCATGGGATACAAATCAACATTTTTAAAGGATATCAAAGACAAATACCACTGCTTAGAAGCAGATGGAGAAAGACATAGTCCTTTCTTATTAAAAGAACAAGGACATGATATAAAGCTTTAAAAATGCCAGAACATCTTGCCCATCACATGGATGAGAAGCTGCTGACAAAACAACTTGCAAAATGTTTTCTTTATGGTTGCAACTGGCTTTAACTGACAGATTTTAAAACTGGTATTTAGGGAGGAGATGCTTAGAAAAGCTGAAACATAGAATTCTGTGGAAACCACAGAGTCAAAGAGAAGCCCAGTTAATACTCATTCATGTGGCTAAGTTTCAACTTCTCAGGTTCAGGAAGAACTGCCAGCCACATGAGGGAATCTTGGCGTATGAAATGTTTAAAACACCATGCTTCTTTTCCTTTATACTTATCCTTAAAACTGCATAAAAGCTTTTCTAATCTAAACACTCCATGCTCCACACATCCACTCACAGGGCAGTATGGGCACTGTTGGTAGTTAGCCTGTCTTGACCTCCCAAGCATTACACACACCTAAAGGGAAGCTGTAACAGCACTGTAATGCAGCACAAGTGAGGCATGTTTGTGTATATAAATCTCAAATTCCCATCCAGCCCCAGAGTCTGCTCCACAGAACTAAATTAGTTACAAAGTGCACGAGGTGCAGAGCAATGTCCTTTCACAGGGACAGCACAGCTCTGCCCAAAGGCCTGCGCGCTACAGAGCAACAATTTTAACACACCAACACTCTTCCTATTTGTAGGCTAAGTCAAGACAGAAGTCAGGCTAGTCTGACTTGTAAAAAAATCATTATTTGTCCCAAATTTCCTGATATTTCAGTAAATATCTGAGGCATAATAATATGTGTGCTTTGTTAGTTAGGTGTGTGTCGGGGTCCCTCCCCCGCCGTGTAGCCCTGGGAGAGGGGCCCTGAGGGCACAGACACGGGGTTTCCCTGCCCCTGCTCAGCCTCGTTCCCGTTGGTTGGTTTGTGTTCCCTGCGCGGGCAGGGACCCTCAGCCCGGACTGTGAGGGTTCCTCGGCAGAGCCCCGGCCGTGCGGCTGGGGAAATAAACATCTCTGAAACAGCTATCAAGAATCTGTCCATAGATATTTCTTTTCCACGGGCCTCGTTGTCTGATACACGTGTTGCAGTATCTGCACTGTAACAGGTTTGATTATTAAAAACCCTTGCATAAGTGAGCAATAAGCATCCTTCAGAATCAAGAGTGTGAAGTTTGGATGTTGAGCACGTAACTGCGTCTCCTCTGTGCCCAGCCCATAGCTGACCCAGCACACGGAGCTGCCCTGGGGCTGAGAACTGCTGACAAAAGAACTGCCCATGGAGCTGCTGCTCCTGGAGCTGATCCCGAGGAGGGACTGCAGCTAAAACCTCCTCCCTGCGGCCAATACCACTGCAAGCCAGGAACCATGGCAAGAATTCATTTATCGTCTTTGTTTAGGTCCAATTCCTATACACAAATTTCTCAATTAATTTCGTGTTAGAGGACATTTATTTGCAAAAGAAAAATGCTGCGAAGGTCTCAAAAATAACAGAAAGCAGATCTACATTTTAACCTGTGCTAGAAATGTTCTGGTGAGAACTATCTTAAGAGTAATTAATTTATATTGTGAGGGGATGTGGAGTGTAGCTCCTGATTTTGCAGCTCCTGTGTGTAACCCAATTTTGAAGAAATATCTAAAGCAGGGATTTCACCTGCATTACTGAGAGCTATTTGGCTTAGTTACTGCTAAAGTGTTACCATCACAGCCAGACAAGGTTGCTGGTTTTCCTTTTACTAGTGAAGCTTTTCAAATCATCATATTAAATAGAGATTATAATGTCTCCAACTGTGTTAATTTAATGGTAAATTTAATCCTAAATATGCAGAGCAGTGCAGTTCCACAGGAAAAAATAATCCTAAGAACCTTACTTGAGGTGTTTCTTTGAAAATATTATTATTTATCATGTTAAAGTTGCTAGAAAGCTAACCTAAATCGACCCACAGATAAACAAATAAAGACACAAATGCAAGCCTGTGTCAATACAGTGCCCCAAACCCATACATATTACCAGTTTTGGTGAATGCAAACAGATTATTGTATTGAACAGTGTCAGTTTGTACAACATTATATACTTCAGGAGCTGGCTTTTTTGACACACTGCTATTTTATATGCTGTTCCTACTGTCATATGAAAATCACTCTGAATACAAATAAAGAATAAAACATGCAATCTCATTAGACATCTCACCCATGAAATTGTAATGATAATTAGTCTTGTAAAGCTAAGGGAGAAAAATCTTTATTAATTCTGCATCCATTTTTGTGAACCCAGGTACTCATATCTTTTTAACCACAGCAGGCCCATGAGCACAGGGACCAAGATGTAAAATACCAGTATCGTTTCTTCTTCATCTTGTGCTCCTAGGAGCCAAAAATTTCCCTCAGCTGGTTTGGTCAAGGCTTATCAGGAGTTCCTGAGATTGTAAAGAAGGCCCAGGGGAGGAGAGGTAGGGGGGATGCACCACTACCGTCAGGAGAAATCTGGAGGCACCAGGATAGTAGTGGGAGAGCTTTCCACACACATACTGCTACTTTTGAGAACATAAAAATCCTAAAACTGTACAAACCATAAAATATTTAGATATATGTTGAGATCTTTTTAATTACCTTTCTTGCCAGGGAGTTTGTTCAGGTAGCACAAGCTCAGGGGTTCTCCACTGTAGATTAAACTGTAGATTATCCAGCTGTTTATTTGTTTAGAACATGCTGTGTACAAATCCCACAGCAACAAATGCTTCTGAAAGACAGAACTGGTTGAAAATTTCATCTTCAGAAAAACACTTAATCATCATAATAAAATTTTTATTTTTTATTAAGAAAAGTATTTTAAATGGTTAAATTCAATACAAAATTAAAAACCACATAGCCCCAGCAGTTTCTTCCAGGTGGAGCACTGGATGTAAAAACCCAGTCTGCCCCAGAACTATGTATGCACCACCAGTACCAGAGGTATTTATTAAAGAGCATGGATTTCCAGGAAAGCAAACATTGCCATGAAAACTGCATCATGCATTCCCAAAATAATTCTATCAGTTAGTGGGATGAAAGGTGCAGAGTAGTTTAAAATGATATATAGTCCAGAAGACTTTGGTAAATCGAAGAATGTGTCAAACAGCCTCCCTTAAAAGAAATCATTCAAATTGATTTGTTCTTGAGCACAGACTGAAAACTGACTAAGGAGCTATAAACAAAGAGAGAATGACAAACTACAGAGTATCAGTATTTAGGTACCCAGACACTTTTGGACTGGTTTTATTGCTGGACTTTTTATCTCCTTAACCCAAGAGAGAAAATTGGATGAAAAATATTATTGTATAGAGAGGAGTCAGGGGGTTTTATCCTGCTTATGTGGAGAGCCCTGTAACACAAAGCATAACAAACGGTTCCTTTACAAAGCACAGAAAGTAATGAGACACATTTGTGAACAGAGTTAAAAAATAAGAGGTAGCGTTTCTGTAATGAAACGACCTTCTTTGGAGAACTGAAGATGTAAACAGAACCCATTCTGATTTTACTACAGTTTTTCACAGTGAATCAGCAGCACAGAGTAGTGGAAAATGAGAACGTGTAAGCGTGGACAATTTGAAACCAACTTGAGAACCCATGAAAACATTTCACAGGGTGCTAGAGAGTAATGTTGTCATTTAGTCTTTGTACCTGTTGTGTGCCCTTGGTCACTCATTTTTAATAAGGCCCCCTTTCACTGTGGGGAAATGGGGGGAAATACAGTGTTTCTGGATGAATGGGGATCCAGGACTTTTCTGTCTGTCTCTAGGTGGGAGTGGACAATGTGAATAAGAGCCCCCCTCAGCAGTGCATCTTAATGAGGGGTGCAAGGGCGAGCATGAGTCGGGTAAAATGATGCACAGGTTTGGCCACCAAAATTAAATTTGAAAAGTGCTGCATTTAAATTTGTGTTCAGCTGCTGGGATGCTGCAAAAGGAGTGTTAATCATACAGAAGGGACACTGCTTGGCTACAAGCTAAACAAAGAGAAACACATAGGCCTATCGAATACATGATGCACTTGGATCTTGTGAAAAACGAGGTTCACTCTCCTGTTAGAACTTAAAGAGTTTAATATAAAGACAATAAGAGACACATAAAATAAAGCAAAGGGATAATGGCCGGGTGCCTTGGCGCTCTGCCAAGAACACACCTGATGCCCGAGGTGAGTCCTTTTTATACCATTTTTACTGTCTGTTCTCTATTCATATTAAAACTTTTCCAGGAATTGTTCTGCATGGCCACTCCTTGGGTCCGCCTTTTTAGAGCATGCGTAGTCTTCGGCCTTGTGGTTTTCTTTCTTTTGATTCTTGGGGTTGGGCCCGCTAGGTAAGAGTCGATGGTAGGGTGGATCTCTTAATTCTCCAGACAGTCAGGGCTGATTGCAGCTTTGGGCCTCTTTGCCCCCCGGGCAGAGCGGTGATAAGGGCTCTCGGACCCTCCTGGCCGCCCGTTCTCCGGGCAGAGCAGCCTTTGGGCCCTTTTGTTCTCTGGACAAAGTGTTGATTAGCAGCTCTTTGGGCCTCATCTTCTGCTGGCTTGGAGGTTATTTTACTTGCTCACACTTGCTAACATTCTTGCTAAAACGAGAGAAAACTACATTCACACAGCAAAAAGCATTTCTAACATTATATAATATCTACTTTAATACTTTGCGAGAAGCCAATACTATAATACATGTTTATAACAATCTTGAGACAAACTCAGCCAGGTACCACTGAGATTTCCCTCATGTAGTGTTTCCCTACCACCATTGTGACAAAATCTCAAGGCTGTTGTGGAAGGCCGTGTGTCCCAGTGTGTGACAAGCTACTCTGCCTTCACACTGCTTCAGCTCCACAGAACAGCCTGACAGGAGCCCCCAGTTGCTTTGGAGGGGCTAAAGGCTGGGCCAAATCTGCCACATCAATCACCTCAAGTGCTGTGGTGGTTTGGACTTCAAAGCAAAAAGCAAATATGCTATAGCATTGTCCCTTTTGCAAGATACATATTAGTACCTGTGGTAATAAAGACCAGCACCTTATTTTAAAGGCCAACCGTATATATTCAGATAATTCACTGGATCTACATCATTTGCAATTTTTCCAGTATTGTCACCTTGAAAATTTCAATAAAACCTTCACAATTTTTTGGGTAAGTCTAATTCCTATATTGGCCTCTGTACTTGCAATATGGAGACACGATTTTTAGGGTACTTGTAATAGTAAGATACTGGGGTCCTCACCAGTAACTCTGAGTTAAGAGAAAGCAAACAACTTTGCACCAGCTCAACATGTGACTCTCTATGTTGGAGGGTTGTGCAATAACAAAACTTTTTAAAAGTAATTTTCCTGAGGGTTTTTTTTTCCAAATGAGCTATTGATAATTTTGGTTTCTTTGTTTCCCTTTGTAGTCCTTAAATATTAATGTATTCAGTAAAAAAATGCTGCATTTTAAATGTGAGGCCAAACATCACTGACCATTTTTGGTGTATTTTAGATTAATCTTTTCATTTCAATTTGCAATTAACAAAGTGAGCAGCAGTTTAAAAACGTAAAATAAGCATCATGATAGTTCACAGGTTATGGGATACAAACATACTTAGTTTTATTCCTAGTTGAAACTAATGAAGTGCTGTTAAATTTTTTCTTGAAACCTTTAGCTTTTAAGATGCATCAGAAAGAAAATCTTGTGTCCCCAGTCCCTGCAATGTTGCATTAAACTTCTTGAAAAAGTCACCGTTTTGCCTCAGCTGAGTATAATCAGTGAAACGCAAACTGATGTGTAAAAATTGCCTACAGTGCTTGATGTAAATTAAAATTACTCCTATAAACTCAATGTTCAGATTATCTGACAACTACTGGTGTATTAATTTTTTGAATACTTTAATTGACTGCAATTTCATTTTCTTACATTACAATTATTTTGGATGCTGGTCAGGAAAAGCTACTAAATACACCAATAATCACATAATATTTAAAGCTTGTTTAAAAGTAGGAGATTTACCTAAAATTAATGATCCTTCTTCTGTTGATATATCTCTTGCAAATTTTAAAAAGGCTTAATGACAAAACCCTCTGTAAAGTGAACAAGTTTTATTTCTTTCTTTGAAAACACCAACTTCCACCAGAAGAAATTTTTGCTGTTCTTTACAGGATAGCCAGAATCTTTCTCAACAGCAAGTTGGGGTAGTCTCATAGAGATATACGTGTACACGTATGTTAAAACTGGTACATGATCACACTGTATAGAGGCATAAAATGAGCTCCAGATCACAGCAGAGGCCAGGAACAGAACTGAAATTGAAGTCTCTCAACTCCTGCATGAGTGCCCAGGCGTCTAGACCAACCAGTTTTTCAAGACAAGTCCAAGGACTCCTGCAAATAAAATTTAAATTTCTTCACCCTTTCTCCCCTCTTTTACTCTGAAACTGTGAGAAGGTATCAGGAATGCACAGAATGTGTCTCATGCTTTTGATTTTGAGTGTTTACCCTGATTTAGCACTGGTTCAGTCATGCCGCTGAAAAGAGACATCCTTGAAACATTTATTACTTTATATGTGTGGAATCTCATTTGCAAAGGTGTTTCTGCAGCTAAAGCCTTGCTCTGTCTCTGACCACATATGCAAGTGAGAAATATGGGGTATGATACAGAAAGGAAGAGGAAATGAAGTTCTAGAATTGGCTTAAATAAAACCTAATCCAGTCTAAAGGCTGGAAATGGCAAAGCAATGATGATTGTTGTTATACCTATTTATATGCATAGAAACAGTCCCAGGAATAGTGAATGATCTTCTAAAAATATTTTGTCCTGATGTTTCCAAGAAAATTAGCAAAAGGTTAAAATATGGAAAATTAGGAAAATTAAATTTCTATGAAAAAGGTCTGTAAAATATTCTCTTACTGACAAAAATATTTTATTTATACAGTTTTGGTGAAAATTTAATACATTGCTACTGCCAGTTCTTTCTCAAATGCCCTGTGGCTAAAAGAAAAATTATCTGTTATCTGGCCTCCAGCTTTTCTGTGAGTGCATGATATATTTGCTAGAATCCTACCATTAAAGCCTTATTTAACAGCCAGAAGGTGGGGCAGTGATGGGATGTAGGGGTCAGAGACAGGCAATGGCTGCAGCTACAGAAACACCTTTGCATCTGAGATTCCATAGAAGGTTGAATCATTTCACAGAAACATCCAGTTTGCCAGTTTCAGTTGTGTTCAACAGGTACCAAACTGCAAATGACTTTTTATGTTTAATATGTCAGAGTAACCTTAGGATATAGGTCAGGCTTTCACTGCACTGATTTCTCCAAACAGTAACATCTTCCCTTACACATCTGTCTTCAGCTAAATAAGAGAGAAAGCAGTTGCTGGAGGAATTTCACATCTGCAGTCTTGCATCTCCTTCACAGCCTGGCTGGAAAAATCCTGCCTATAATTAAAAGAATTCATCCAGCTCACAAAAGGTTTTAACACAAATTCTTCAGTCTTGACTGATTTCAGAAGTTTTATTGAAGCTGCAAAAAAATTACAAAGTCAAGCCATGTACTTAATTCACCACATTTTCCACCTTACTTCATTTTAATGCCCCAGCTTGTTTACAGCAATACAATCCTGTTTAAAGTGGAAAAAAATATTTCTATATTCACTGTAGGAAGTCAGTGATAAGCAGAAAAATAGGTATTAAATTCTCTTTTGACCAGTTTTTATCACTGAATACCACCTTTCCTTTTGGAAAGTAAGTACCTTTCCAAACCTCAAGTCCTTTCCTCAGACTTTGGTAAATGTTTATAGGGGGAATTGATTACATTTTCCTCTACTCTCTCACCAATTTCTTATGTCACTTGAGTTCTTAAATGCCAGGGGTTAAAAAAAAAAAATCTCTTCCTGCCCTTCCACCAGCAAATCACTTTCATCCCTTGTTATGTCACAGTAACCAACTTCAAGGTACATTTGTAGTAACTTCCAGTATTGAGTTTTCCTCCCCTATTTGTCACAGTTATCACATACATCCCAAATAATTTAGAAGATAAGAAGTGCCCAGGACAATCTTTTTCCTAATTGTTTGGAGGAAGAAGCAACTTTGTAATTCAAGTGTATTCCCATAAACCTCGGCAGAATGGTTCTCAGCCTTTTAACTCCTGCTAAGGTTTCTAAGCCCTCTGTAGCCTGTGGCTGCAAACTTCTCCCTTGCCACAGGCCAGGCTCTCTGCTGGCACAATTCCCTTGATTTCTCTGGGTTTAGCTTAGCAGCAAATTGGCTCTTTCTATGTCTTTGTCCATTACTGAAACTTTATTAAAAGGCTAAAGTCAGGGTTTCATAGCTGGACAGAATCCAGGGAAATGTGATGTTATATGATGAAAGAATCTGCACCTGAGGCAGCAGAAGCACTGCTGGCCTGGTGAAAGCTGGTGGTGTCAAATATTCCAAGTTTAATAATTCAAGGTTGTTTCCTTACTTGGGATGATGGAAATGGCAGTGTGACAGTTCAAACAAATATTGAGTTATTTTCCTCAAAGAAGAGTTTACATTCCTGTCACATTTAAACTTGAGTACAAATGTCTATAATTTCAGTGGTATGCCTTGTGTCTTTAAAAAAAAGTGTGCTACTCTTTTCTATTTATAGGATTTAATTTTTCAGACTAATTTAACAATGCAAGCAAAACAAAACAAGCAATTAGTTAGTCATTAGTTACTGTAAATCAACATGGACCTTCTGAAGAAAGTGAAGTGACAACATGTAGGTAACACTGGTGACTTCTCTCTTTTTTTTTTTTAAACTTGCTTTTTTTAATATTCTATAATGGTATCGAACAACAAATTTATATATATTTAATTTTCCCTTCATTGACACCAGCCTTCCACTCCAAGAGTGAAATTTGGAAAAAGATAATATACATTCTATTTTTTTGTTTGGTTTTGGGGTTTGAGTGTTTTGGGTTTTTTTCCTTTTTGTCAATGATACACAATCCATATTTATCTTCCAAATGTCAAGGTAGGTTTTAACCATGTTGTAATCTAAACTTAATTTTTTATAGATGAATAAATTGGTAATTATCTTTCTTAATGAAATGTGCTGTAATTTCAGTTGGTTTTTAAATGGGCCATGTCTCACATTTAAAAGGACCATTGCATAAATGTCTCTTAGTTGCAGTTTAATGAGTTAATGCCCAACTCATTTTTCCTGACTCTTTCTACATGACTCTGCCAAGCCTCCTCAGTACAGGGAGCAACTCCCTTCCTTCAGATTAGGATGAACCTCTATAAAATGAAATCAGTGAGCATTGTAAGCAACAGTGTATCCCTTGCTGGTCCCTGCCTAACACAACCGGGGCTTGTTACCACAAGCCCCGGCGTGCCCTCGGGCAGAGGGGATGCAGCGTTGGCCTCCACAGCTTCCTCGCTGGACGGCTCTGTGGAATCGGCGTGGGATGGCTGCGTGCGCTGGCTCCTCCTCAGAGGAAGCACGTTGGGCAGCCGGTGGATTAGGCTTGTGTTAGCCCGGAGGCAAAGAAGGCGGGAGGGGCTGCTGGTGTGGGTTCCAACAGGTTTATTTGCAGGAGGGACCAGGGACCAGCAAAAGCACCGAGGAGACGTGGGCTAGCCCCCTTTATGGGGGGGTGGAGCAAGGCAGGGAAAGGGAAAACAACCAATGGGATACAAGCAGAGGGGAGGATACAATTTTTCAGAACAAATGGGGAAAACAGGGAGGCAGGAGTCATAACAGGGAACCAATTAATAACTACAAAAGGGAGAACTTTCTGGAACAGGGGGAGGTAATTTAGGATTGGGAGCCACCCACAGGGAGGTAACCTAAATCTCTTCTGGTCCGCCTTCCCATCCACTGTCCTGGGTGGGGAAATCCACCCAGTGGATAGCCCGGGTTTGACTGACATTTGATGGTTTCAGCCCGCGAGCAGGCTGATCCGCCCCAACACCTGCCTGTAACTAAATGGCAAATAAAAAGAATAAACACATGAAAGTGGCAGAATCGCATAAAATTTACCAGTTGATGCCCCAAAATAATGACATTGTTCTCATGGCGTTCACTGCTAATAACTCTCTCAGGGCCCCTCTCTTTGCAGGGACCATTGCTTTGAGACGTTACCATGCAATGGATTTGCAATGGCGAGGAACCGGGATCGATCCTGTTCTGCCTCTCACCTCACCCTTTCTGCTAAAGAGGCAAAACTGCCCGTGTTTAATGACTTCCCTCTTCCAGCAGCTCAGGAAGAACTCTGCATCTCACTTGATTACTGTGAGCTTTGATTTACTTGGTTTGCAAAGCATGAGGTCTCACTGAAGAAAATGAGGATTTGAGTTTATATCCAAAGTATTTTGCTAATCAGAGCTGGACTCCAGCATATGTGTGTTTGCTTGCACTCTATCTCTAGCACTGCATCCCTGTAAGGCATACACTCCACAATGTAATTTTACCAAGTTCACATCCCAATTTTCACCCCCACGAATCCCAAGCACATCTTATCTCACAGAGTGCACAGGAAAGATGTCACCCTTGTTCATACATGCAGATATGGACAGTGACTTATCACTGAACCAGGAGTCCTCTCCAGGAAAGCAAATTCTCTGCCAGCTGAGAGAACTGCTAAGGAGGTGGGAGATAAAGCAGATCCCTGGTGTAGATAAGGTATTTCCATTACAACATGTTTCTGAGACTTTATACACGTTCTTCTAAACTTCTAATTTATTGCCGTTATTGTTTCTTATTCTTCACTGAATTTTAAAACTGTAACATGAGGAAATTGAAAAGTTCATGACAGAAAAATCAAGCCTTAAGTGTATTCATCACAAAAACAACTTCATCCCTTGGTATTTTATGCTCCAATTCAAACAACACATCTGTTTATAATTGCATGCATGACTCGGTAAGATTACTACAGGCTACAAATTTACGTCTGTGAGTAGTGGGAATATTGGAGAAAGACAAGGATAAAGCATTTGAAATGTGAAGACCTTTTAAATAGGATCTATAAAATACTATTTCAGACTCCAAAGTATATTTTAAAATATTTAAAATATTTTTTTTTCTAATTCAAAGCCAATGTATTTTCTGTACCTAAGTCTGGTAATATTGATGGTCTACCATAAAATTACTCTAGAGAAAAGAAACATTTTTAAAAAGAAACTTGGTATTTCAATCTCCAAGTAATCAGTACTTAGATAATCATCATAAATCCCAGTTTCTAGAACAGCATATGCCCAGCTTCCTCTGGAATAATTATGGTCCTGTATTGTTCCCTACTAAAAAAAACCCTTTAATACATGCATCTTAGGTCTAGCACTTCAAAGTTTATTCTATCTCACCTTAAAGCTAAAAAATACGGGGTTTTTTATTCCATGATACTGAAATATTGTTGAATTTATAGCTCTTCTGTCAGTGTTGTATAAAATCCTTCTTCCCTATAAAACTACCTACTGCTCCCAACATCCAGTGGTATAAACATCTGAATGGCAGCTGACCCACACGGTACACTTTCAGAAGAGATTAAGGAGAATGGAATAAAACCAGTGGAAAGCAGCTTGTAGTCTGAGCAGTATGAATATCCTGGAGAAATAGTGAGATGGGAACTCTCTCCAGGCAATTGAGCTTGAAGATTGTGCCTCTGACTAGAAAGGATAAATACCTATGGCTTTCAGCAAGGACTCTGCCTTGACCCAGGAACTCAATATTGTAAAGCTTCATTGCATTTATCATCCTCTTCTTTATTTCAAATCGACTGTTTGTATTAGTGCATGAGGAGGAATTTACAGAGCTCATACACTCCCAAATGAAACAGCAATTTGATGTTAGGGCAGTGTTATGAGTTAAGAGCATTGAGCACAACTGCCACTGATTTACCACAATGGGAAATTTTTTCCCTTTTTATAAACACCTTGCAGTGCATATTGTTCCACATTATGCTTCTAATACCTCTTTATCATAAAGAAGTTTCTGGCTGTATTTCTAGCCAGGATGCTGCACAATACAAAGTTCTTTGAGTGGAACAAAGAATGAGACTTTCTGTCCTGGGCTTTCCATCTCTTTGCTTTCCAGCCATTTACGGGAGCATTTAGATGGAGTGGGATCCTCTCTCCCTGTGTGACTCTCATGCCCACAGCTTCACTCACTGCAATGACATTCTTGTAACAGATTGTAAAGACCTAAAAATGTGCATCCATTACACTTCCTGATGACTATTCCAGTTCTAATCAATTTAACTTGTTGTTGCAATGAAACTGCGAGTATCCAAACACCTCTTTCCAGTTTTACAGGACCAGTTGAATTTGCTGAACCAAAGAGAGATTCCTACCATGACCTAGCACTGCACTGACTGACAGTGCACATCTACATGAAGTAACACATAAGATGTCCTGACATTCCTGGGACAGGGATTATTTCCTTGGTTACTTTTCCCAGCAGGTGGGTAGGAAATCAAACCAACTGAAAATGGTCCTGCCAAATCTAAACTAAAAAAGAAAAATTATCTTGGAAAAAAGTGAGAAATGTTTTAGAAAAAGGAAAGCTCTTATTAAATTTCCAGAGCATCTGTTAGTGAATAACGACACTTGTAAAAGGATTTTTCACTGCTTTCTGAACAGTTCTGTTCAGCCTTGTAAGGACAGCTCAAGGTATAAGGCTGAATCACTCAAAGCGTTATTAAAACCTCATTGCTTTTATTCTGACCATACCTTATTCTGTTTCCTCAGAAAAGAATGGGACCACTGAAAATTAAAGCTAAAAATTAGCTAAGGAATCCTGCAGGGATAAGACATTTTTATTTTTTTTAAGGGAAGTTAAGGCTAAAATTGAAAAGTCTACAGACAACTTGAGAAGTTTCGCAGCCTAATAAAAAGCTTCCATTCAGGACCAAAGTTTTTATGTCCTTAAAAATACTTTTGTAATGAGATAGATGGCTTTTCCATTTGAGTAACAATACCTGCCTTTTCACTTAGCCTTGTCAAGGATTTTTAGTATTCCCCAACACTGACCAAATCAATAGTTATTCAATCATACACATGATTAGCACAGAACGGACAACAGTGTTTTGTGCCTTTTAATGTATTAGAGAGCAAACATAAAGAGAGATTTGTTAACCCTGTAGGCACTATTATATGAAGAGGGTTTTTTAAGCCTTCTGATCTATTCTGTAGGCTTTAGTTTTTTAAGCTCAAATATATAAACATGCTAATGACATTATTCTGATTTCTTAAAATACCAGTAAAGGTATATAACTGGGTTGCTGAAGATATCAAGCAGCCATTAATAAATTTTTAAAATATTATCTCTGTGCAACATAAGAAATCATTGCTTTTAAGTAGATAAAAAGCATTTCAGAATTATATGAGAATAATTTCCATCTCTACTAATAATAATGCTTCTCAGGAATTCAGCTGCCTGATTCTGCAACTTGAAGAGAGCAGGACTCTTCATAAAATCCTGCCTTAGCTTTATAGCTCTCTCAGATCAGCAATGCCTTTTATAGCAAAATGCTTAAACATTTGCATTCCCAGGCTTAAAGTCATCCATTTTCTAGATCTGATTTTGATCCATTACCTGCATTTTAGCAAGAGCAAGCAGGAACAGACGAAAGCTAAACAGTGATTATAAAGCCAATCTGTGTCAGAGAAAGAAGCTGAATTCAAGATGTCTAATTCCAGGACTCCTTCTGTAGATCCTTCACTTCTAGTTATTAAAAAGGAAATAAAATTATTTTAGATTTCTCCTCCTCTTAGACACTTTATGCATTGCTTTTCCTGGGTGCAGAGCCTATAAAAGACTGAAATACAAGGTATCCAAAGGGTTTATCTCAAATGAGTGCTAAATTAATGCTAAAGTCGTCACATAACCTTGTACACCTTCAGTCTAAAGGTTTAGGTTTCAATAACATCTAAGATGCCTGGAAATACAAAGGGATACCATCTAGAAGTCAATGAAGCTGCTGAACTGAAAGGGCAACCTTCAGAATGGGATCAATGTTTCATGCTGTGCTATAAACATGACTGTTGTTGCTTTTCTGTCTGAGATAGGGCTGTATTAATCAGAAACAGGAAAACAAACAAGCGAGTATTTTGCAACACGAGAAACAAGATCTACTTTTGTTTAAATGCCTGTTTTTAAGCAGCAGTAATAGGCTTACAAAACAACTCTTTCAAAGGGCTTATCTTTTCTTTAAGAAGTTACAGACATCCAGGGAGGGAGAGGCTGAGTTATGAAAATAAAGCACTATTTGACAATACATTCTGATCTTGATGTGACTATTCTACATCTCTGGGGTGTTGTGCATCCAAGGCCACATAGCATGAAGCTAAATTAATCTGTGTCAGAGTCAATGAGCCCATTTCTTCCACTGTGGATGAACTTTGGGTTAGGCTATGTTTTCAGTGCAGAGTGTGAGAATGGGTAAAACTATAAAAGCCGATTCAGACATCCAGTGTCTGTTCCCACTTTTATCGGGACTGTACTGTATGACCTTAGGCATATAGTGTGACCCTCACTATGCTTTAGTTTCCCCAACACATAAACATTGTTTTGACGGGGGAATGTAAGGCACAACAAAACCACAAGTAAGCACAGATGCTTGTGATAATTTCCCTTTGAACTGGGTTATTTACAAAATACTATATAATATATAGTAGTCAAAGGATGAGCATCTCCAGTTTTCAGTAAGTTCAAGCTTACAAATAAAATTCCTGTTATCCATTAAGAATGTCTTGCAGAATCAAGTTATGAGTTTCTGTGACTAGCTTCCACTGCAATATCTGCTTCTTAGACTCAAAATAAATTTGGCTCTTGGTCATGCCATAAATAACCCACAAAACCACAATCATAACATTGGTAACACTGTAAATTAACTGAATAGAACACAACCAGTGCTAAGGATATAAGTAATGAAACAGGACTCTTCACATAGAATTAACTTGCTGTCTTGAAATCCATATCCATATGTAAATATCTTTCATCTTGTTACACAGAATGCGAGCAGATAAGAAAGCAACAGTTTATACATTCATATTTTAGTGGTGTTCTTAGTAACACTTACAAAAATCTCAACAACAAAATGTTTTCATCATTATATACACTGTGAAAAATACCCAGCTTCTGCTAATGGAGATAGGCAAATTTATCCTATGCAGGGAAGCTGGGGCACTGGCTATTCCAGCTACAGTCAGCTGATCTATGGATACACCTCCTGCTTCCTGCTGTGACTCCCTCCCTATCTCACTGTCTTTGCAAAATGCACAGAAATGCAAAAAATAAAGAAAAAAAAAAATCAGTCAATTACCAGAGTGGAAGTTTAAATGGATGCATTGACATGTGCAAATGGACAACTTTTAAATTGTGATTGATCTCTCCTATATGTCCATGTGCCCTCCCAGAACCAGAACTAATGCACTGTTAACAAGTGTTCCATCATGATTTTAAGTTCACTGAGAAACTGGATTAAAGATTTGGACAAAAGTCCTGACTCTGTACATCTTTCTATTCAACAAAATGGAACAAAATTGTTCAGGATTTAAACATTATAGATGGTTAATTTCCTTAAATTATTTGTTTCATTATAAACTTAAGTTTTTCTTATTGTTGCAGGGTGATTTTCTGACCTTCTCCTACTAGCCTTTAAAAGTAGAAAGATCTCTCCATCTTCAGAGAGGTTCTGCTTGCATCCACAAAATGAATCAATAACAATGAATCAACAAGAACTTTATTTTTATTATTATTATTATTCTACTATAAATAAAAACTAAAGCCCTGTGAATGACATGAGCTGAAAATAGCAGTAAGGATTGAAATAAAACAGCAGGTGCTCACTAAGAGCTCTGTTCTGTTCAGCTGGTGTTCACAAGTGCACATAGGCAGCACCATTCGCAGGCTTTGACATTAAAGAGCTGAGGAGACAAACACACACAACAGATGCCAGCAGAAATTTTACTGTCAGAGCAATACTTCACAAACAGTATTAGGATCTATTCTAAAGACGTTCAAATTTATAATTGCCACTATCAAAAGAACTCATGATTACCATCCAGTTAATCAATTATAGAAATCAGTTTTGTCACTTCTAGTGTCAATCCAGTCGAAAATATCTGTTAGCAGTGAAACACATCTCCTGCCACAGAACCATGCTTAACATGAGCAGGTTTCAGTAAAGTGTACTAAGCAAGGCACATATAGAACACGAGCTCCAAACCTGGGGGTCGTATGTTGACACAAAGAGCTGAACAATTCTCAAAGCTTTAGCTTTGAAGGTGCTAAAAGGAAATTGATCTTGGATCATTTCTTGGGGTTACAATGCACAATCCCTCTGACTAAGGAGCTTTTGGCAGATTTCCTTTGGAAGAACATCACTGCTGTTTTTCTAATCTCTCTGTACACGTAAGCCCAATTATGCACAGCTCTTTGTGAGCAAGCCTCTTCTGCTGCAAGAAAAGCTCCGTTGTGGCTGCCAATTTCCTCTTACCTTCCCTACCCACTCAGCACAGCACAAGATGGCAGCTCCAAGCAGCCAGATCCCTCTCTTTTGTTGTCTCTAAGAGAAAGCGGATCGTCTGCTGCAGCTTTACTGGCCTAAAGCATTGCTCAGAGCCATCTAAGCAAATGGCTTCAGCCAGAGAAACAAAGAGCAACAAACATTTCACAGGGAGAGGAAACTGGCTTAGAACAACCGTGTGAGCATTTGAGAGGGTGCCAGCTTATGCAGCAGAGGAAAAAAGACAAAGAATCATCCTAGGAAAAGATGTGAGAATAAAGGACAGAGCGCAGGAAAGGTGCCCTGTATGGGAGGAAATGGAGAGGCATAAGTGGAATGTGAGAAAGCCACATGGTAGGGGGTTGGTTATTCATGCCAATGAAAGGAACGAAGGAAACAAAGGGAACTGAGCTGAGAGGGCTCTCCTCAAAACATGATTTACTGGACTTACAGACTTTCTACTGCTTAGAAGCTGACAGCTAGCCTTGCAGAAGTGGTTCATTCCAAGTAGAGCAACTGTTTTCCTAAATAAAAGTACTGGCCTCTACAAGGGTCTGCTCACAGATATTCTCTGCTTTTAAATCTCTTTTGATGTTTGTTTTCTGATGACAAATTCCGTCCACATGCAAGGTCCTGAATGTCTATGCTGTTCTAGAATCAGAAATACTATTTAGAAATTAATCCTTACAAGGTCATGGTAGAAATAAGAACACATCTCCACGAATTTCACAGAGTCAATACCACAGGCAAAAAGAAATCTACTCAGAAGACAGATGAAAGCACTGGCTCTTTCTTGTCTCAGAATATATTTGTTCCATGTAGAGAAAAGCTCAGAAATTCTTCTAGATTCTCCTCTGGCACTTGATATATTCTTGGAGTAATTAAACCTGCCTATGTATCAATGACTTCATCACATGGCCACATGGCCCCTGTGTGCTGATGATGCTTTCTTATTTATGCCTCCTTAATCTCACTTAATCTCTTCTAATCACAGCCTCTTTGATCATATAATTAACAGACTACTTAGTGTTGATGCTGCTTTCAAGAATACTTGAACTGGCCAAAGTAGCACAATTTTGGTTCTTGGACAGTCAAGTTGCTCACTTCCATCACTGCTGATATCACAAAAAGTCATAAGGGGTGAAGGGCTTGGAGATAGAACCAGCTCAGTGGAAGTCCCTTTACTGCCCTGATGATGCCATCATCCCTGATGATGTTGTTCTTGCAGCATTTAAATATTAAAAAAAATATTAAAAGCTTCAATCAAAGTTGGATGGCTTTAGATATACCTCAAAAATCAAAACTGACAGTTTGTCATAAGGAATAACTTACATTTCACACACACACCCACTCCTGATAGCCAAACCAGAGAATCAGGGCTCTAATCTTATTTATATGCAAAAGAGCATTACACAGTCGAGAAAGCCTTTCGGTAGAATGAGTCCAAACTACTGTACAGTTTCAAAGTATGTTGGCTTGGTTTATTGCCACCTATTCTGAGTGTTATATGCACCCTGAATAACTAAAGTAGATTTTTGTGTGTGTCAAAATATATCAATATAAAATTTATAATGGTCTCGCTTTTCCTTTACCATATGTTTGTTATATATACACGAAAGTAAAATCATAGCAAAAAAATTTAATTGCATCACCATTTTTAAGTGTATAATTTTCTGGATTTTCCTGTGCTTACCTTTATCCCCAGTTAGCAATGTTTTGTGCAGCATTACTCCTGCACTGACACCATGGTGTGTCAGATCACACCGTGATCATGGGGCTGCACAGTTGTCTCCTCCCTTGATCTAGGGCACAGATTTATTTGGTACAGGCAGTAGTAGCCAGGTAGTTCTGTTTGAGAAGTTCTACTTCATTATATTTTCTGTTTAGGAAATCTCTTCCTCTCTCTCATTTAGGAATTTCTAGTCAGATATATTTCTAGATCCAATATAATTAATAGACATCTCTGCAATGTACACAAGCTTATTTATTATATGAAGTGGTATCAAAATCTATGTTGCTTTTAGAAAGGTTGACCTATAGAAATCTAAGTTGTACTCAATGTTTTCAGTAAATCTAAGTTCCCTGAACAATCTTTTTTTGGTGCATGAATAAATATGTGTCTACCTATCACTGTGAAGCCAGAGCAACTTAACTGAAAGCTGTGCAACAATGCTTTTAATCACTGCTAGAAGCAAATGGGAAGACTAGAAAATGCTTATTAGTTTGCATTGTCTCCCTTCCCTTCAGGCTTATTTTCTTCTCCCTGGCTCTAATACAGGGCAGCAAGATGGCTGGCAAACTGAACATCTATGAACATCACACAGTTAAACACTTCTTGCAAATTTCCTGAGCCATAAGCATTACAGAGAAACTGCAGGACTTTCTTATGTCTGCTTACCCCTGTGTACAATCATACAGGGGGAAGAAAGATGTAAATGTATTGTTTGAAAGGCAGTACAGAGGATGAATTTAGCAAATCCAAGGAGGGTCACTCAGGCATCAGAAGAAACCTGGAGTTTTCCCATTCCCAAGGACATCCACAGCTGCCGCTCTTAGACACAAATTAACATGGACACTGAAATCAAAACTAAATGGATTAAAAGAAAAGAAAACGAACCTTGCCAAATTTGCACAGCCAATATTAATGCAAAGGATTAGAGAGAGGAACTTAACTGTCATCTTAGTCTGTGCCTGTGAAAATCATTATTAATTATAAAGCATGTCTTGTGACACCCCTGACCAACACAGCCTTATTGCAGCAGATCTGTACACTGGATGAATTCCTAAGCTGAACAGAAGCACTTGGGGCCATATTTATCTTCCTCCCTTCCTTTCACAAAATACCCCAACTCACACTGCGTAATGTCTTACTCAGAGTATAAAATTACCACTTCCAATGGATCTACTTCCCACTCCATGAGAGATACTAACAAGGCAGGAAGAGACACACAACAGTTAAAACTCACAGGAGAGATTTCCACCTGATGTGAAATGTCACAGCTCCATTGACTTTAAATAGAGCTATGCCACTGTATCCTGGCTGAGGTTGTGGTCTGCAGGCCTTGAGCTCTGCAGCAGGATAACTTATCATTCAGACAAAGCTTTAATGTCATCCCTTAGGTTTGCTCTGGAGAGGATATGGAAATTTCAGCCTGCAAGCCAGCAGGAAATCCATGTTTTTACAAGCATGAATTCATAGCAGAATGGCTGAAATGAAGCACTGAGCTCCTAACAGATCCCTCCATCAGAAATGATACCACCTGGAACATGCCACAGAACCAGCTCCTCCAGGGCTCCTCCCAGGACAGGCACTGACTGAAGTGTGAGAAACACAGGGGTGTAAGAAGAGCATTTTCAGAGACCTTATTTCTCAAGAAAAATAAGACATAAAAAGGAAAATGGATTGCATGTCAAAACAAGACTGTAAACATAAAAGGGTAAGAGATACAGCCCTATGGATAGGTAAGATGTTAGGGAATTTAGGAAAGTGTATGCTGGGCCTACTCAAACAGCACTTTAAAAGCAGAGCTGTCAATCAGGGAAAAAAAAACACATTAAAAAATAAAATGTTTCTATCTAATATTGTTCTTAAAGCCTGAAATTATCTAAGAGCAATTTCAGGCAAAGACCCATGGAAGAAAAAAAAAAAAGTATCAGTTTTCTCAGTTTCTTTCATGCACATTTTGGTACAACTTCCTCAGCTGTTCCCCATGAGGGGTCAGTTTGGCACCAGTCCCATGGAACTTGTGTGCTTTAGCTAAAAGGAGGCTAAGGCATGATGAAGCCTACAAATGTATCAAGGTGCAGGCATCTTTAGACAGAATGTGCTGTAAGTAAGAGGCAATGCTAGGCCATGAAAATAATCACTGTACACTGGCCATTACATTTAGAGCTGAAATCATTGGTAGGCTTTTGATGATGTGAGGAAAAAAATCCCGGAACTGTCTTCCACTTGGAATATCAGAAGGAAAACCTTGCCTGCTTTAAAGATGGAATTATTTACATTTCTGAAAAGGAGTATATATTAAGGGGCCTGCAATAATAAAAGATTTGATACTGTTTGATAGTTCTGTGTTTCAAGGGAAGGAATTTGATGATCCAAAACTGATTTCTATTGTATAGGACTCAGAAGAAAGGTTAAGAGCTGAAAGTCAAATAAAGTAAGTCCTGCAAACTCTATTTCATAGGTTCAAGAAGTCTAGGCTGTCAGTGGGTCCATTTAATTCACTTCACTACTCCATTTTCATGGTCAAATCCTTGCCCTTGCAAACAGCATAATGACGGGAACTCTGAACATCCCAGGGGAGCTGGAGCTGATCAAAACCCCGTATTTCCCTCTTTGTGGTTCAACACACACTTTACTAGAAGATTTGTTGTGCCCTGGAAAGAAAGGGAAGGAACTTTAAAATATACATCTGCAGAAAATGCATAACTGTGTCAATTCTTTAGGTCCTAAATCAACCCAAATGTGCAGCCCTTGCTGACTGGGCACTTTCATTCCTGCATGATGAGGCTGGAAAAATGCACAGCAGCTGGCCCTTGCAGCCCAAATTGCAGTGCAGTTTCAGTACTGCAGCTCCAGAAAACTCAGCAGCTTGCCAAGCCAGTCTGGTGGAAATCGTTTAGGTTGGAAAAAACCTTTAAGATCATCAAGTCCAATCTTTAATCCAGTGCTGCCAAGTTCCCCACTAACCAGTGTCCCCAAGTGCCACATCTCCATGTATTTTTAATATCTCCAGGGCTGGTGACTCAGCCATTTCCCTGGGCAGCCTGTTCTGTTAGAAAACAGACTGGTTTCCAGTGGATGTTCACATGGCAATGCCAGTCAGTCAGGAGTACAGAAAGCAGAAAAAATGTTGCAATTTCAGCTACAAGCAGTTTTTTGAAGAAGCACTGCTCATTCTTGAGTATCTGTGTCTTAGTTCAGCTGAATGCTAAATTCCTCTAGAATAGTTTTGAATTCCACGGTAAATATGACACAAATACTATGCACAAAAAGACTTTTAGAGGATTACAAAGAGGTGTCTGGAATAGAGAGTAATACATGTAGCCTCAGCTCTAACGCCACTGATGCTTCACCCACAATCTTTACAATCATAGAATTCCTGGTTAGATATTTGTTTGTCTTGTAACTTATACAGGTTTGCTGTGCACTTTTAAGTAAAACTGTTACTAATTAAGATAATTGAATTTAACATGAAATTTGGTACTTCTCTTTAAGTATATTTGGGTTTACTTGGAATAATTAGTCAAATATTTAGAATTAATAAATTCAGAATAACATATATATGTCTACTTGATTACAAATACAATTATTGCTTCAATTAAAGTACAGGAATTTAGTCTAATAAAATACTTATAATGCTGATCTTTAACCTATTCTGATCCTTCTGTCCAAAATTATCATAACTTGCTTTTGTCCTTAACCAGAGGTGTGTTTGGTTTTTGTCAATGACCAATATAATGTCTCTAACGTAACATGGCAAAAGCAAACATTTCGGTGAAGATGCAAGGACTTTAAACAATTCTGGCATCTTACTACAATTTAAGGTCCAAATTCTGAAGGAATACTTAAAGGGAATTCCTCACTGATTTGGTAAATGAAATTGGAAAAGATACTCAGAACCCTCTTTTGGGATAAAAGGCTTAAGGCACAGAGTTATGCTCACACAGAGACACTTCCTGGCATCTGGTCCATCCAGGACTAAAGAGTTCTTCCTAACAATGCCAGCTGTTGCCTGCCCGTCATCCCAGATTTTCAACTGATGTTTCTTAAATCCATGAGAATGCTTCGTTTCAGAAAGATATCACCAAGTCATTTCTCTCAATCTTGAATGTAATGGAACACATGATAGGATATTAATATAAGCAATTCTATGGCAAAATGAATTCTTTACATAATTAATTGCTGCAGTAGAATAGTTGCTTCATTTTCAAAACAGCAGAGAAATGCTGAATCAAGTCAGGCACATCCTTGCCAGAATTTTTCTAAGGCTCTGACTGGCGGGAAAATGAGCTATCTGTTTGATGCCTCAGGGGAGAGAATGAGCACAAGATAAGGGACATGGGATGGAAGCACAAGGAGTCACAAAGGAGACCCTGGGACACACAGAATGAGACAGAGATACTGGGAAGCCACTGCCAGAAGCTCAGGACTCAGCGAAGTCACTCACAGCAGCTGTGTGTTGGAGTCGTGTCAAAACCGGCACACCACTCGCTTCTCGTGGGCTCTTGAAGGCACCTGACCAAGCATCCACAACTGAGGCTGGAGCCTCACTCCAGACTTGCACTGAAGGTTGCCTCCAGACAACCACAGGAGCTCATTAAACAAGGAAACATTAAACAAGAAAACATTAAACAAGGAAAATATATAAAGTCAGAAAATCTTAATCAAAATCTAGATGAAAATGCCAGAAGAGGACAAGAGAATTCCAGGCAAAAGTAGGTGGATATAACACAGAGAAAATGGGCAGTCTTGGCTGTTGGAGTTCTCCATAGAGTAATCTGTTCCCAGTTGCCATACTTGCTCCCACCGGACACCTTTTAAAAGTAAAACAAAAATTTACCCTGGAAGAAAATTCAATGTTCAACTTTTACAGCAGAGGGTTTTCCTCAATCACACTCCTGAGGTATTTTGATTGTAGAGGAGCCAGATCAATAACATCAACCACAACAGTTTTATTCACTACAAAGCAGCAGGATACAGCTAAGGGGAAGAGGTAGAATTTATGTTACAGTGTTAGCCAAGCAGGGAAGTTCTCTACAAACATTTAACCTAAGAGCAAAAATTGGGATTTGGACTTTTCATTCTCCTTTTTCTCACACTTTCAAAGAGTAAAAGAATCACTCTTGCATCTGCAAAGTGCTAGCAATGCTTGTCAATAGCAATTTTAAAGCTTGTGGAAAGCTCTTTACTAATGTGCTGTTTCCTCATATTGTTACCCCTCAGTTCTGGTCAGAGACAGCGCAGCCTCTGAGCAGATACAGAGTGGAAAACATCCTCACTCATTAAGTTGTATGAAAAATCACCCATTAGGTAAATAACCACAACCTTAGCCACAATTTTTAAGGGAAGTTAAGATGACCACGTCCCAGGCAAATGTGCTGAGCAGAATGGAAGCCAAACTGGTGATTTTACTGATATCTCTCAGCAATTAATATCATTCCACAGATAGTATTAACCATCTTTTTCAAAGGAATAAATAAGATCTTTTGGGATTCTATAGTATAATTATTCTATATACCACAGAGATAACAAGATCAGTATTTTCATTCATGGTAATTTAAAATAAATGCCTAGAAGAGTAATGTTATTCTTATACTGACATGTCAAATAGTAAACTGAAATTTGTCCTGGTCTTAACAGCTCTCTTATCACTATGGTGCTATGGTGTAGATGCTTCATTATAAAGTTAAAGACCATTTGTAAGCAAGCTGCAGGTTAAGAACAAGGCTTGGATTTTAAATGTCAGCAGATTTCAGTAGTTTTCATCAGAAAATATTGTAAACTTTATATACCAACTTAATCATATGCCAAAAAAGAACATTTCACAAATATTTCACTCCTACAGTATTTTGGTTTTGAATATTTGTCAAATATTAGTCATCCTTTTTTTTTTTTTCCTCTTATTCTTTAGGCAAAGCAAGAGAATAATGGAATGACATATGGATACAACTGTACAGACTTCTATTCAATCCAAAGCAAGAACGAGGGACTGAATGGGTCATAAATAATTTTACCTGTTTCATATTCCATGAAGTTAAATCTGAGCAGCTCAGAATGAGCTGGCTGCAGCGGACTCCTATGAAACTTCAATATATTTGGTAATTTAGGTCAAAATATCTTCAGGCACAGATTAAATCCAAACACTGGGATATATATCATTTAAGTTTGTCTTTAATCTTCCATATTGCTTCCATGCTTCCATATTATTGCACTGAAAGAATTTGGAGCCTGTCTGTATAATACCTGGGAAAGACCTTGAGAAAGCCACAATAATAGGAAATTTTATGCCTCAATATTAACTATAAATCAATGCACAGAAGAGAGAGACATTTTCTAGAATTAAGAAGTGGGCACAGAAGCATGACTTAAGCAGGAACCAAATGAAGAGGATGAAAGTTATAATGGTGCTCCATAATCAACACAGCTGTGCAAAAATTTGATTTTCATTATAATGACGCTATTTAGACATGCCCTGCATATTGAAGATTGAGCACAGTACATAATTATTGATTAGCTATAACCCATTTGTATTTTATGTTTATTTCATCTGACAATAATTATCATATATTTGCACTAATTAATTCATCATCTTTTATTACTGGAGCTGAAAGGTAACTAGCAGAAAAAGCAGGAAGGGAACTAAGAAAAGCAGACGGCCCTCTGCAGCTGTAATGTTATTTGCAATGTAATACTACAGTGATGTGGTTTGCTTTTTTATTTTTGTAACACAAATGGGGCAAATTATTTTCTAGCTAAAATTTACTTGGAATTACTAGTAAATTGCTCTCTAAAGCATACTGAAGTGCAATGCAGCAAATATGCTGATCAGATGAATATTGACCTATCATTAAGTGTTCATGTTAACAGTCTGCAAAATCACTGACCATTTTGGAACAGGTTTTAGAAACTGTGGAGAAGATTGCCTGTCTTTGGAAGTACAAGTTCTTACGCTACAGATCTCATATAACAGTGTATTGAAAACTTTATGAAATGCAGCTGTATAACATCTTGTGAACAGAAGTTTGCCCCCTATGCAGAAATAAGAAAGCTTGTGTTTTTCCTGATGGATGGCTTCATCAGCCAATAACACAATTACTGTGTAGGACTGATAGGGAAAGGCTGTGCATGGTGCAGGCAGCCTTAAGCCAGAGCCAGATGAGACAGAGGCCAGGGAAGCAGACACACTTCTGCATGGAACTGCTACTGAGCCTCAGCAAGGGATGCAATGCACTGAACAGAAATACTCATGTGCTGCTGTTTGCAAAATGCGAGCTTGTAACTACGTGGCACTGCTGGTTTGTGTAGCAGAACCCACTGACCTGCAGGTGTGCTGGAGGCACATGGATGCTCCATTGCTCCTTGGGAATGCACCTAAAAGGGCTCAAGTAAGGCAGTGATAAAAACATTGGAAGGTGTATATAAGTATTTGAGCCTTTCCTCTTTGAATACACACATGACGTGCCCATTCCTTGGGAGGCATCCCCAGATGACAGTGAATTGGACACTGCTCTCTCTGTTGAGCTCTGCAGATGTAGGCAAGCAGAGGGAGGCAATAACAAGGCAAGGGAAGCCAGGTGTGATGCTGGAGGCGAGGTGAGTGTGCTCTGGTACACCCAGAGCTCCTGCATGGGGTACTGATGGAGATGGGGGTAGCAGAGCCTTGCCCTTGCCATTATCAATCCGAAGACCCATGCATATTTAGTCCACATCTTGCTTCTGTGGGAGTGATCAGATTGTTTTCAAAATGTGAAAGACTCTAAAAACTTTCAAAGTTCCAGTACATTGCATTCACGTTCCTGGCTGATAAGTGAAACAAACTGCAAAACTCTGTTTATTTTGCCAAATACATATTTTGTATATTTTCCTAATTAATGTAATATCTTTTGAGAGGCTACAGTAAATTGTACCTGTCGTTATACAAGAGAGATTCATGCTGAGCTGGAAGACCCTGCTTTACTGAAGTGAAAGGCAATTTCATAGCACTGAGTCTGGTGGCTTATGAGTGATCAGTAAGAACTTAGGGCAGAAAGAAAAGTGGACAAATAAGTTTCATTTTATCAATCTCCCATGGCCCTAGCAAATATTTTCCTACTTTTATGTCAATTTCATTCTCAGCACATCTGTTAGGCAGATTGTGGTGTACTTAAGCATAGGAAAACAAATTACAAGAATTTTGTATAAAACCTTAACCCTCCAGAAACAGCAAGCAATTCTTTTCATGCTTAAATTTGATCTTTAGGGAGAAATAGGATAAACTCTCACAGAACAGCCTGATAACAACAAACAGAACCCTTGAGTAAATGGAATTTTGAAGATAAGACTCATAGAAAAGCTGGAAATCATACAACCAAATGCTACTGAATAAATATCAAAACACTTGATATAGCCTCAGAGCAATATAAATCACAAAAATACACACCTCTTTTTTTGCCTTGTTTATTTTGGCAGCTTCACCTGATATAAACATGTCCCTAAGATTAAGTCCCCAGGTTTGGTTCAATAATTTTGTATTTAGGATATTCAAAGGCATAGTTACGGTACCTCATTTATTGTGGCTGATGATACACTGGTATTTTCTTAAGCACACATAAACAAGGCAGTGATAAATAGATTGCTTAGGTAAAACAAGAAATGTGACTTAATCATTTGCTTCAGCCCTTGAGTTGTGAATGATGCAGCATATCTTTTACATATATTCACCTCCCTTTTTGCCATTTTTCTCCCTATCAAATTATGCCTGACAAAAAGATCCATCTAATAGCTGACACTCATTCTTGTTGCACTGATTTCTCACTCTCCTCCCTTGGCAGCTCCCTCTTCATTCTCAGCTCCCCACTAATGATTCCTCCTGTAAATTTGCTGCTGTCCCTGGATTATATCTGGGCACCGGGACATGGATCACCTCTGAAGAAAGCAGCTGTCCTACACCAATTTCCCAGGTAAGCTAGGACGGGACACCAAGTCCAGGATGCATTAAATGCCTTTTATACAGAGTGATTTAGGAGTTCACTGGTATCAAAGACAGTAGCTGGCTTATCACCTGGGCCTTATTTGGTACAGTCTTTATCTTCATGTGCAGTACAAGGTGTAGATAATGTGGTAATAACCCTGTAGCCGAGGAATAGTCCCAAAATGGAAGGCAGATTCTGCCAATAGAATTAGAAGCTCTGATTTAGGAAAAAAAAATTGCTTTTGAAGTCTGCTTAAGACATTGAATAAATAAAGGTGGTGTTGTTTCCAGTGACTGTTTCTTTTCAATGGAATATGGTCACATTCATGGTTTCAGCCATTCATTTTCAATTTTCACACTGGGAACTACCGTGGAAGCATGAGAAATGTCATTCATTAAAAGAGAAAATAGAATCTCTGGGTACCTAAGCTCTTTAAGTATGTAGATTTCTTTCTTGGTGATTTTTATATCCCATGGAAAAGGCTTGCTGAAATTATTGACAATGGTTTATCAAACCTTGCTAGTTTCAGAGTCAGTGCCTGACTCCAGTTCCAGCCTCTTTCCTCGTACACAGCTGATGGGAAACGTGGCAATGCAGCACACACTGCATAAGGATGAGGGCAGCTCTAATGTTGCCTTTCATCTGCTTTCCTCACAGCAGTCAGCTTCTTTTGTTCCCCTTTTCCCCAGGTAATTACCTGCAGGATTCTTTGTGTGTGCGTCCTCAGAAGTTGCCTGTACATGGAGCAATTCAGAGGGATATTGGGGAAAACCATGTGTTCACCACCTCCTCACCCAGGGTCACGCAGTAATTACTCTCTCTGGGGATTAAACACAGAAGTGTTTCCGAGCAAACTGGTCCCACATTTGTCCTGAGACACAGGGAACTGCTGTCCAGCAACATCCCAGGCTGCCCTTTTGCTTTCACTGAGATAATTATGGGTTTACTTTAATGCAGCTGCAACCAGTCAGGCCCCCAGGTCTACTAGCAATTAAGAAACAATCATGTACCCAGCATAAAAGTCTTTGAAAAGATGTAATGAGAATATTGGGTTTTTATTAGAGTTGCAAAGTCAAGCCTACTATAAATACCTCTATCAAATAAATTGTTGGAAAAATACTATGCACCAAGAGGAATTGTATACCAGTCATCCTGCTTGTAAACCTGAATTTTTAAAATGCAATTAAATGAAACCTCAAAAACATTTTACAAAGTGAGGCTTTATGGAACTCAATTTGACTTATACCCGACTTTGATCAGTCAGCAGACTTACGGTGATTGCCTCCATTGTCATGCCATATTCCTATCTGGCAGTCTGCTGGACTAAATGTAGTCTAAAACATCCAATCTCCAAAGCTAGCTTGCTATTACAGAATTAAATAGAATATTCAGGTTTAATTGCACATAAATTTGGTCATTCTGTACTCCATGAGTGCCTGTGAATAACCTTTTATTTGACCTCGGGGGGGGG